>NC_092875.1:449415938-449728282 GCF_028372415.1 Notamacropus eugenii
CAGCAAAGTGAAGTCATAAGGGACTTACTAAAGCTGAACTGTTTACATTCCTACATGGAAAGACAATGTTTGTAACTCTTGAAACATTTCAGTATCTGGGTACTGGGTGGGATTACACATGCACACACGCTCACATACACAGAGACAGAGTGCACAGAGTGAATTGAATAGGATGGGATCATATCCTTAAAACAAAATGAAATCAAGCAGTGAGAGAGAAATATATTGGGAAGAGAAAGGGAGAAATTGAATGGGGCAAATTATCTCTCATAAAAGAGGCAATCAAAAGACTCATTAGTGGAGGGATAAAGAGGGGAGGTGAGAGAAAAACATGAAGTCTACTCTCATCATATTCCACTAAAGAAAAGAATAAAGTGCACACTCATTTTGGTAGGAAAACCTATCTCACAATACAGGAAAGTGGGGGATAAGGGGACAAGCAGGGTGGGGGGGATGATAGAAGGGAGGGCATGAAGAGGAGAGTGCAATTCGAGGTCGACACTCATGGGGAGGGATAGGATCAAAAGAGAATAGAAGTAATGGGGGACAGGATAGGTTGGAGGGAAATATAGTTAGTCCTATACAGCACAACTATTATGGAAGTCATTTGCAAAACTACACAGATTTGGCCTATATTGAATTGCTTGCCTTCCAAAGGGAAGGGGTGGAGAGGGAGGGAGGTAAAGAAGGTGGAACTCAAAGTGTTAGGATCAACTGTCGAGTAATGTTCTTGCCACTAGGAAATAAGAAAAACAGGTAAAGGGGTATAGAAAGCTATCTGCCCCTACAGGACAAAAGAGAAGATGGAGACAAGGGCAGAGAGGGATGATAGAAGAGAGAGCAGATTGGTCATAGGGGCAATTAGAATGCTTGGTGTTAGGGGGGGGAGGGGATAAAAGGGGAGAAAATTTGTAACCCAAAATTTTGTGAAAATGAATGTTAAAAGTTAAATAAATAAACTTAATAAAGAATAAAATAGAAATAGAAATAATCTACTAATCACCTCCTTAAAGATATCCCAAAATGAAAACTCCCAGGAATATTGTAGCCAAATCTCAGAGTTCCCAGGTCAAAGAGAAAATAATAATTCAAGCAGCTAGAAGAAAACAATTTGGATATCGTGAAGTCATAGGATCACACAAGAATTAGTGACTTCTACATTAAAGGAGCAGAGGGCTTGGAATATGATATTCAAGAAGGCAAAGTAACTAGGATTACAACTAAGAGTAACTTATCCAGCAAAATAGTATAATCCTTCGGGGGAAAATGGATATTTAATGAAATAGAAGACTTTCAAGCATTTCTGATGAAAAGAACAGACCTGAAGAAAAAACTTGACATTCAAACAAAAGACTCAGAGAAGCATAAAAAAGCAAACATGAAAGAATAAACATTAAGGGTCTCAATAAAGTTAAACTGCTTATATTCTAATATAGGAACATGATACATGTACCTCTTAACACTTTCATCATTATTAGGGTAGTTGAGTATGAATGTTAGTTAATTATCTTGGAATGATCTCCAAAAAAAAAAATTAAGTGGTGAGAAAGAGGGATACACTGGGTAAAGAGGGGAGGGAGAGATAGAATGGAGAAAATTTTCTCACATAAAAGACACATGTAAGAAAATGTTTTTATAGCAGAAAGGAAAAGAGAGGGATGGTGGTGGGCAATGTTTGAACGTCACACTCATTGGAATTGGTTCAAAGAAAGAATACTATATGTATGTGTGTGTGTATACACACATATACTTTGTATGTGTACATACAAATACACTCAGTTGTGTACAGAAATGTAATTTGCCCAAAGCAAAGTAAGGGGAGAAGGGGATAAAAGAAAGATGGGGGGATGATAAAGAGGAGGACAGATTAAGAGAGGTTAGAATGGTTAGAAGCAAAATAGACTTTTGAAGAGGGACAGGACAAAAAGAGAGAGAAGAAAAATAAAAGAAGAAAACGGGATGGAGGAAAATACACAGTACTAATAATTGTGAATGTGAAAGGTATGATCTCAGACATAAAATGGAAGTAGATAACAGAGTGGATTAGAGAGGATTAGAAACAAGAATCCAACAATAGATTGTTTACATGAGACTCAGTTGAAACAGAAAGACACACACAGAATTAAAATAAAGAAGGAGCAGAATCTAATATTCTACAACTAAGCTAAACTAAGGCAGAGGTAGTCATCATGATCTCACTCAAAGCAAAAGCAAAAACAGGCCTAAAAGGGAAACTACATTTTGCTAAAAGGTCTAATATAGCCAATCAACTAATACCATGTCTATAGCAAGTTTCTCTGATAAATGCTGCACTTCTCAAATATATACTAAATATAGAACTGAGTCAAATTTATAAAAAGGAGAGCCATTCCCCAATTGATGAGTGGTCAAAGGATATAAACGCCTAGTTTTCAGAAAATGAAATCAAAGCTATCTATATAAAAATGGTCTAAATTCCTATTAATTAGAGAAACAAATTAAAACAACCACTTCACACCTCTCAGAAATGACATGTTAGAGGGATGTGAGAAAACAGGCACACTAATGCAATACTAGTAGAGCTGCAAACTGCAATTGTTCTGGGGAACAGTTTGGAACCATGACCAAAGGGCTATAAAGGCCAGCAATAATACTAGTAGCTTTGTACCTCAAAGAGATCAAAGAGAAAGGAAAAGGACCTACGTGTTCACAAATATTTATAGCAGCTCTTTCTGTGGTGGCAAAGAATTGGAAATTGAGGGGATGTTTGTTAATTGGAGAATGATTAAACAAGCTGTGGCATATGAGTGTGATGAAGTAATCTTTTGCTATGGGAAATTATGAAGGGATGTTTTCAGAAAAACATGATAAGACCTATATGAACTGATGCAAAGTGAAGAGAGAAGAACTGGGAGTTCACTGTACACAGTAATAGGAAAGTTGCTTTGATGATCAACTGTGATAAAAAAAAAAAATGCTATTCACCCCAAGAGAAACAACTGATGAACTCTGAAACAAAAAGGAATTATAATTTTTCACTTTATTTTTCTTGCTTTTTTAAAAATGTGACTGATATAGAAATCTATTTTGCATGATTTCATATGTATAATTGCTATCAATATTGCTCGCTTTCCCAGTGGATGGAGGAGAGTGTGGGAGGGAGGGAGAGAATTTGGAACTCAAAATGTAAAAAGAAAATAATGCTTAAAGTAAATAATAAATTTTTTAAAGTAAAAAAAGAAAGTCCAAAAAAAAGGAAAGAAATTTCAGCAAACTGGTTGATTGACTAAAGCCTTACGCTATGCCTACAAGCTATTAAAATACCAGAAAGTGACTAAAACTCTAAACAAAAAAAAGTATTCAACACATTATTACTCACAACCACAGAAGGATAATCAGAATTTTAATTCATTCACTGGAGAAGGATGGTATACTTCCCTCACTGCCTGTGGTCTTTTCACCCTAAAACATCCCTTTGCCACAATGGCTCCTTTTGTCAGTTGGTGAGTCCTGGAGTCCTCCATTTTGTGGATGCACCCAGATTAACCATGCTTCATTTCACTCCTAGTTATTCTTGTTACTTTCTTTTTTAAAAAAAAATTTCTATTTAAAAATCTATTTATTTTGAGTTTTCAACATTCATTTGCACAAGATTTTGAGCTCCAAATTTTCTCCCCATCTTTCCCCTCCCCCACCCCAAGACACCATGCATTCTGATTACACCTTCCCCCAATCTGCCCTCTCTTCTATCACACCCCTCCTTTCCTGTATCACCATCTCCTCTACTTTCTTGTAGGGCAAGACATATTTCTATACCCCAGTACCTGTATTTCTTTTTTTCCAGTTGCATGTAAAAACAATTTTTAACATTCATTTTTAAAACTCTGAGTTCCAACTTTTCTCCTTTCTTCATTCCCCACCCATCCCCACTGAGAAGGCAAGCAATTCAATATAGGTTGTACATGTGGAGTTATGCAAAAGACCTCCATAATAGTCATGTTGTGAAAGACTAACTATATTTTCCTCCATCCTATGTTGCCCCCCATTTATTCTATTCTCTCTTTTGACCTTGTCCCTCCCCAAGAGTGTTTACTTCTAATTACCCCCTCCTCCCATTTGCCCTCCCTTCCATCATCCCCCCACCCCACACCACACTTGTCCCTTTCTACCCTACATTCCTGTAGTGTAAGATAATTTTCATACCAAACTGAGTGTGCATGTTATTCCCTCCTTAAGCCTTAAGATCTATTTTCCAGGTCAGCTGTTTTTCCAATGAGATATTTCACATTGTCTCATATTTTTTCATTCCTTTGGTTTTGTTTTATAATTTCTTGATTTTTCATAAAGTCATTAGCTTCCATCTGCTCCACTCTGATCTTTAAGGAATTGTGAGCTTTTGGATCTCCTTTTCCATCTGGCCAATTGTGCTTTTTAGGGCATTCTTCTCTTCATTGGCTTTTTTGGATCTCTTTTGCCATTTGTCTATTTTTTTAAAGTGTTAATTTCTTCAGCATTTTTTGAGTCTCCTTTAGCAAGCTGTTGACTGGCTTTTCATGGTTTTCTTGCATCGCTCTCATTTCTCTTCCCAGTTTTTGCTCTACTTCTCTTACTTGATTTTCAGAATCTTTTTGAGCTCTTCCATGGCCTGAGACCAATCCATGTTTTTCTTGGAAGCTTTGGGTGGAGGAGCTCTGACTTGGTTGTCCTCTGTTTGCATGCTTTGGTCTTCCTTGTCACCAAAGTAAGATTCTATAGTCTGATTTTTTTTTCCTGTTTTTGCTCATTTCCCCAGTTATTTATTTGACTTTTGAGCTCGTTGTCAAGGTAGTTCTCTGCTTCCAGTGGTGGTGTGGGGTGTACTGTCAGCCACTTGATCCTCCTACAATCTGTGGGCCTGCAGCTCCAGAACCAGTCACTGCTGCTTCCCGTGCTGCTGCTGTGACTGCAGAGACCTCCTACGCCCCCTCCCCTGTCTGCCGCCCTGGAGCTGGGGCCAGACCACTCCCCTCTCCCACAATGATCCCACAGGCTTTTTCCACTGACCTTCCAATTTGTCCTCAGTGTTTTGGGGTCATGAAGTCTGGAAACTGCCACAGGTGCAAGAGATTCAGTCCCCTCAAGACCTGCTCAGGTCCTGTCTGTGCCAGCAAGGCCCATGCTGGACTGTTTTCTGCTCTCAACATGCAATAGACACTTCCTGGTGACCTTCCTGATTGTCTTGGGCTGCAGATTTGCTTCACTTTGTCATTTTGTGGGTTCTGCAGCTCCAGAATATGTTTAGAGCCATTTTTTTTACAGGTATTTGGCTGGGCTTGGGGAGTGTGCTCTAGAAAGTCCATGCTGTTACTCCACCATCTTGGCTCCACTGCCCTATTTTTCTTACTTTCTACATGACTAAGCTGCTGTCTTACCCTTAACTTTCCTCAGTACTTGAGGTCTTCTCATGTTGGAACATTCTTCTGTCAAATTCATTCCCTTCTCCCATTGGTGAGTTCCTTCTAGGGTCTCTATTAATAAAGAAGGGCCCAATCTATACATCATTCACCATCTGGCTGTGCTTCCAAATCTCTGAACCTCACCACCATGTCCCCACTGGGGTGCTTTCTCCCTATCCCTCCAGTCCTCCATGTTTAAGCTCCCTTTTATGTGTTTCTCCCCCATTAGAATACAAGTTCCTTGAGGGACTGTCTTGGTTTTTTGCTTGTATTTGTGTCTCTGATCCTTATCATAGTGACTGGAAAAGAAAAAGTGCCAAATATTTGTTGCCTGCTTGCATACTGTAAAGAGTGCTAGACTCAAAATCCAAATACCTCTGTTAGAATCTGATTTCTGCTATTCAAATCCTGGGTAATCTTGGGGAGATTAAATCATCTTTCTTCACCTCAATTTCCTCATTTGTGAAATGAGGTGGTCGAATTGGATGATTCCTAAGGTACCTTCTAACTTTAAATCTATGATTCTAGTAGGATTACAGTTAAGAGGATGGTAGTGTCTTCTATGGTAATAAGGGAATTTGGGGTTGGAGTGGGGGAAGATAATAAGCTCTGTTTTGGACACGTGTTTGAGATACCCACTGGAAATCCAGTTTGAAATGTACAATATGCAGCTGATGATGTGGGACTGGAGATAAGGAGAGAAACTAGGACTGGATATGTAAATCTGGGAATCATCTGCAAAGAGGTGAAAACTGAACCTATGGAAACTGATGAACTCACGAAAAAGCAAAAGACAGCAGAAAGAAAAGAGAAGCGACACCAACAAAGAGCTTTGGGCACTGTCAAAAAATATGGCTATTCTTCAGTCAACCATATACTTTTGGTTATTCTACAAAATTATTTGTATGCCTTGAGAAGTTCCAAGAATTTTAGACAACAATTAGGTAACATAATTTACACTATGCAGTCTAAGGACTAGAAAAGCTGAATCTAAGATTTGAAAAGGACCTTAGAATTCATGCAGTCTAATCTCCATCCAATGTAGGAATCTCTTCTATGGCAGCCCCAAAAAACAGTTATTCAAGCTCTATAGTAATTCGGACACAAAACACATTCTGGCCATCACGCAAAAGACAGATGTTCCATCCATAAATGTACTTTTCCAGAATTATTTACAGTTACAAAATCTATCACCTTATTCATAGGCAATGATGCGGAGAAGTCAGAACTCAATTATGTCTCTACAAGCATCTCCACACAGACCTAGTAGGGCTTGCAAAGTTCTATGGTGGTTCCTTTCCTTTTTTTTTTTTTGAGACTATATATACATGTATATACATCCACATGCACATAAATATAGTACCCTTTGAATGACAGTTTGTTTGAAAAGACTGATAGGACTGGAGAAAGTCCTTTTGATGCTAATGAGTTCATATAAGCTACTTGCAATCTTTCTGAAAAGTAGAGTTTGCAGCTCTACTTCTAAGGTTCACAAATGGCACATAAATTAAGCTGTTTGTAACTGTATTTGGCAAAGGTACTGTTAGCAAAAATAAAGCACCACCAGTTTATAGTTTACATCACCTTTGCCCCAAAGTATCACAATTTTCATACTGTTGAAAACATCAGAAACTCAAGTTCTAATTCACTTGATTCTCTCCTAGAAGGCATGATGCATAGCACAATAAACACCATGCAGATGTTTCTGCTTCTCTCTTCCCAACTGCCTGCTTGAATCATTACGTAGATGCAATTTAAACAACCAGCAGAGATTGCTGAGACACAGCCAGCAGGCAGCATACGTGTGGCTACCAGCCATGGGATCAGGGTCTGTGTCTTTCAAAGCTACGCTGCAGCAAGCTGAGAGCTGCTGTTCATTATGTGAGAAAATGATAGGGACATCAGAATAGCAGCTGCTCCAGTCTCCTACTGAGAGGTAGGACATGAGGAAGGAAGGTCAAGGCTGCCATGAGACCTTTCCTCCTCCCTTCTACCTCAGAAATCCCCAGAAAACTTCCTTCTTCCCACAGGTTGCACAGACAGTCTGCTGACTGTAGGTTTAGGAAACTGGGATCTAGTGCGTGATCAGCACATCTCAATTTTAGTTTTCAGTTATTTGATGTTACTTTGCATTAAGTCATTTCTCTTAAGTCAAAGTTCATTTATTCTTACTTGCCAGGATATAGATTTATGTAAATTATTGAATATAAAAACATGAAAAATCAATCCATCAAACAGCAGATGATGTTTTAATTGCCTTCTGTGTCAGGCACTGGGCTAAGCATTGTGGGTATAAACACAATGACTGAAATAATCTCTACTTGTGTGAATCTGTGCTCCAAGAGAGCAATAGATCTTTTCTATATAGTGCTATATCATCAATCCAGATTGTGACTGTAATGATTTCATATGTACCATGAATGCTTAATAAATGGCGGGTAATGACAACTGTTGCTGATTGTTTTAAATAATCAAGTGGATCTGTGTTCTCAATGATTTCAGAGTTTCCTGTATTCTAATGATACAGACTGTCCATGCCTACCCATCTTATGTGAATCTCATCTGTATCCTTCTACAAATTAATCACAAGGGATCCCCTCAAACTACTAGAGACCTTTCTCACTTTCTCCCCAGTATTCTGAGGGTGAGTAGACTACTTGGGCTTGTCAACACTAGACCATCTTCTCTTCCTACCATATAATTTCTTAATATTATCTTTTATTCATTTCTGTGCTTCCTCAGTTGTGTATTGTGTCCTGCTATCACCTGCCATTTGCCTTTCCACTGTATTCTATGTATTGTTCATCTTAAACTTTTTAGAAGCAGTGTTTTTCTGGTCCTGCTACTAGGCAGAAACACCAGTAAAATCATATTGAGAAAATGGGTCTTTGTAGTAACTTTGAGAGAAACTCCAAATCAGTAAAAGAACCCTGAAAATTTTCAACAGCAACCCAAACTGCTCTTCTCCTATTCAACTCTATGCCTAGTTCATTGTCCATCTATGTTCCAGTTCTGCATACTGTTGGACAAGTTCTACAGGGATCAATTCAGATGCAGGCTGAAATGTGGCAATTTGAAAAATAGACACTTTTCATTGGCTTCATCTTTCATGTATGGACAGATAGGCTCATGGGTTGTGCTGAAGCGAGTTTGAACTGGTTCATGGAAATTAACTGTTGCATTTTCAGCATAAGCATTTGTATCTTAGAATGGGCAAATGTTACAAATAATAGCTTGATTTATTGGGTTTTTTATTGTTTAGACTTAAGAATGTGATGGAGGAAATGTTAATTACTCAGATTAAATTTAAAAGTGTATCGTGAATATTTTCTCCCTGGAGAGCCAACTGTAAAACATTTTCCAGCATACCCCTAGATCAGCCAAATCAATTTGAATGATTAGACATCTATAATAGGAGCCTCTACAGTGTCTTGGGCTTGATAAAATCAACACAATATCTTCCACAAATGGGAGGTCCTCATCATCCACAGAATATCTTTTCTTTAACTTTTAGGTAAATCTCCTCCATTCAGTGCTAATGATTTTGGCAGAAATACATCTCTGTTTCATGCATCTTCTATGTTTATTACAGGAAGGTTATTGAATAGGGTTATTTCTGTTGCTACATCTTCCAAGGAATCCTGAAGGATCCTGATGTATGGATGGAAGATAACTTGTCATAAAAGAGCCTGTAAAGCACTATTTTGTTCTAGTTAAGTCAGATGCTTTTTAGTATTCAACAAAAAATAAGCACATCTCATAAGCAGATTTTGTATTTTTTACATTTTTCAGTCAATTGTGAGATAGTAAAGATGTGGCCCATTGTTGCATGATTTTTGCAAAAGCCTCATTGTTCCCTACTAGAGCCCTTCGTGAAGATGGCCTCAATTCAAACATAGTTAAACCTTAAAAATTGTGTATAGTTGGGAGAACAGACATATAGTTTTACAGTTGTTGATATTCTTATGGTCACTTCTTCTGGGAAGTTATGAAATTTTTCCCATGCCATTGGTATCTTCCTTTTCCTTTAGAATTTTTGTAGCTCAGTCCAGTGACTGTCATCTTCAGTATAGGGCTCCTTTGTTTATACTTCATCTAATACATTTACTTTTTCCATCTTTGTTCTCTTTAGTACCATTTCTATTTCCTTTGAAAGGACCTCAAGTCTTCTGATGTTAGAGTCTAAGGATAGCAGTTCAATCATCCTTTAGAGAAAAGAAGTCTGTCATCGCAGTTTTTGCAAATCTTTTCCATTCCCTTTCCCCTTTCATAGTCCTCTTCAGCTTTTCTCCTTGAATATCCTTGTGATGACTTTGCTTATCTGGCTATCATGTCATGATTTCTTTAGACTGGTTTTATTCTCCATTGTTTTTCTCAGCTTTATGAGATGATACTGTTCATAATTGTCTATTATCCTCTTCAAAAGATTTTACAGAGTAGTTTACATTCTGAATTGGTGCTGCCTATGGCAATCATCTCTGTCCATTTGGCAAGTATGTGAAATGTTTGCTAAGGTGCTTTCTGAGGTCTTTTACGCTCCTTGCAATTGGAATTAATTTATACTGGTTTAACTTATGGATGTTAAGGTAATTTCTATTGTCTGTCTCCCATTTTTTATTTTTAATAGGTTGCTTAAGTAATTCAAGGTTAAATCTTTTAAATTATATACCATATCTTTTTCTCATAACTTTTTTTATTGTAAATTATGATCACAGCTCTGATGAGTTGACAGTATGATTATGCACACAAAGCCATTCAGAGATAACTCCCATGTCCATAATGATTCTTTTCCTCTCTGCTATTAGTTATTACATTCTTTGTGATGTTATTTGATACTTACCATGCTTGAGACATACTAATTCTTTTTAGAAGAAAATGTTTATGATATAGAGATGTGAAGCTTCTAGATAATCTAGAGTCTATCCTCTCACATTGCTTTTGTCCAATCTGTATACTTCTTCATACATTCCTCCCTATACTTTCCCACTGTTGTAGTGAAGCCATAAAATATCCAATATATGTGGATTTGACATGTCTATCACGTTCTTCATAGAACTTCTCTACCATTTAAGATGCAGTAAATGAAGTCAGTGCATAAATTGAAAGTTTTTGGTTGTCTTTTTGCAAATGCTTATCCTTAGCACTAAAATATGTAATGACCAACTATTCCATGAGACAGTATTTCTTGTAGCTTTGGGGTGTATGATAAAAGCCACTCTGACAACTTCTGCCTTGTTTCTCTCCAAGGAGCACCTGTGAACCATCCTTCCATTTAGCTAAAACTTCTTTCTTCTGATTTTATTTATAATCAGAATATCAAGATGATTTAACTCTTCCAACAATAGGCCTTATTAGTTAAAGGACAAGCACCTCGTATTTAGAATAAAAGTCATTCGTAGGCAGTCTATAAAGTGTGCAATTCTTAGTACACTCAGATCCCTTTCTTCTTTCTCTACTATCACTGCAGAAGCAGAAAGGGGCTACTTAGAATTGAAGGCCATTTTGGTTTATTTGTTTCATGGGTTGTCATTGCCAGAAAAGTTCCATCACCAGATGGCCAGCCTACTGATGAGATTCTTCTCCATGATTAATTAGACTGGTCTTGGGAAAACAGACTTAGTCTTTTCAAGGGCCATACTCAAAACTCAGCTAATATTGTAAGACCTGTCAGAGTTTGAACTCTACTGGCACAGCCTTTGAGAATACAGGGTCACTTTAATCTCACAATAAAGCAACAGAGTCGGACTCAGGTAGAGGACATTTTTATAAACAAAGAATACAGAAGGCAGATGGTGATGTATAGGGAGCTACCTGGGAATGGCAGCACAATACTGAGGGGAGGTGGTGGTGATGATAGATGTGTATAAGATGATCCTTGCCCGAGGGGCATCCAGTACATCAGAGAGAACAACAAACAAACAGCAGTGTAAGACAACATGTTATCAAATGATAAAACCTCTAACTGTTCAGAAGAAAGGGGGATCGATAAACACCAGAGTTATAGGGGGATACTACTTGGAGCGAGTGGAATCATGGGCAGGATTCTGAATTTTGATGGGGATAGGAGAGAAAGGCATACCCCATGTGAAGAGAAGCTGAGGGAAGACACAGAGGCAAGAATGAAAATGATATGTTCCCAATTGATATGTATAACATGGGTGCATCCATGACCATGCACTCCAAGGGAAGAGGACATTCTCTGCCTTAGTTTTGAAAAACTCATGCTTCGCGATGATGTAGAAATTCCCTATTGGTCCCTTAGTCACTGTGAAGATGGAAAGGGGCATTGTGCCAGAGGATTGATGACTAAATGCCTACTCAGTAGACTTTAAAGGGAGTGGGTGATTCCCACCACACCCCTCTTTTCCTTCTCATTAGTGCAAGTTTCTTGGGCCTCTGACAGCATCTCACTTAGACTGTCAAAGAGGGGGAAGGGGAATCCCCAGTCCAAGTAGAAATGATGAGGGCTTGCACATGGTAAAATTGCTTATATTTGACAGGTTGCACATGGTAAAATTGCTTGTACTTATATCCAAATGATCATCAAGTAAGTCCTATCTTTAAAATATCCCTACAATTTCTTCTTCTCCACAAACTCCACACATTCTAGTCCAAGAGACCCAGGATACTGAAATGATCTTTTAACTGGTCTCCTTTGCTTAAGTTTCTCCCCACTTTAAGCCAACTTGTACATCATTGTTACACTAATATAATATAATATAATAAATATAATATATAATATAAATATAATATAATAAAGCACCATATTTCTCATGGCATGCCCCTCTTAAAAAAAAAACAAAAATCAAAGTTTTCTAATTACATATTGGATCAAGCCTATTGAGACCCTAGACCTAGTACTGCTTCAGCTTCTTCATCTGTAACATGAGGAACAGAGACAGAAAACAGGTGAATAAAAACCAGTGTAAATAAAAACAGAAAAGAGAAACACAGTGGGAATAACAGATCACTGAAAAAGAAGAGATTTTTAAGGTTCCTTCTCAGTATAAAATTTTGTTACATTCGAAAAAACACTCCGGATGTTTAAAGCTGGATTCCAACCTTTCCCTTCCTCCAACCAAATATCTAGTGAATGCCTACTAAAAGCCTGTTCATTTGTGAGTGCTCCTCTTCACAAACCTTCTGCCTAATCCAAGCTGGACTCTTCAGTGTCCCCTTGATACCACGCGAACTCTGTCTTTGTCCTTGGCTTTTCTTTTACTTAATGTTTTTTCTTCTCGTAGTCAGAGGAAGCTAAAGTCCAAGCCACTTTTCCTACACAAAGCCTTCATCAGATTCTCTCGTGCACAGCATTCTGTCCTTTTTCTGACTGTATACACCACTTGGGACACAATGAACAGAGTTCTGGGCCTGAAGTCAGGAAGACTCATCTTCCTGAATTCAAACTGGCCTCAGATACTTAGCAGCTGTGTGACCCTGAGCAAGTCACTTAACCCTGATTGCCTCAGTTCAATTTCCTCATTTGTAAAATGAGCTGAAGAAGGAAACAGCAAACCACTTCATTATTTTTGCCCAAAAAAATCCCCCTAAATTGTATCACATAGTTGACTTGACCTGATTGGAACAACTGAACAGTATCAAAAACCTATATCAATGTGAGCTATTACCCCAGGTACCGTAGGACGATAAAGAGTCATTCTCAAGATCTTTCACAGAGACTATATTCTCAATAAGAGGCTTCTCCATCATCACAGATTTATTAAATGTCTGCTGTTCATAACAAGGAGAATATGGGCATTGTGGTGTATAGAGATATGAGGTAGACGAGTCAAAAGTCAGAAGTGCTTTAAAATAATATATATATCTACCAATCCAAAGAATTTTAACTGGGCTAGTCCATTAGGCAAATGCATAACTGTATTCATTAGGTTGTTTAAACTTACTACAGGAAAGTAATCAATAAGAATGTGAAGGCAGTTAGGTGCTACAGTGGATAGAAATGTTGGACTTGGAGTTGGAAAGACCTGAATTCGAATTCTGCCCCAGACACTAGCTATGTGACCCTGTGCAAATCACTTCCTCTCATTATGCCCCACTACCCTCATCTGTACAATTGGGATCATAATAGCACCTACCTCTCCAGCTTTTTGTGGAGATGAAATGGGGTAATTTTTACAAAATGCTTTGCAAACCTTAAAGAACTACATAAATGCTAGTTACTAAGATTATGATTATTAATAATAACGGTACTGAGTATTTTTCGAGGGAATGACCCTTCCTCATGTGTCATCTTTACAAAAACACATGCCCAAGTATCTCAAGACCCTTCTGATAGCAGAGTTCCTCATAGGGGCTCTGTGTTGCGAAAAATATACTCAGGTTGTAGGGGAGACTGAGACAAGGGTAGATTAAATGGCATACACAATGATGCCATAAGAATTGGTGAAGAATCCAGGAAAATAATTTCTACTCTTTGAGAAGCACTACTACCATTAAGTTACTTCCTACTGATCAATTTGTTAAAAAAGTATTTCACTTACTAGCATGTTTAGGAAATAACTTTCTTGTTCCATATGCAAATCAAATAATTTCTCAGTTATTTCTTTTTTATCAAAATGAGAATTTTTTAAAAAAGTGTTGCTTTTTAGGTTGCATTCTTAATCACTGAGCACTCTGAAAGGGTTTAATGTTGAGATTATATTGAGGTAAAATATATGAACATTTATTGATTATATTAAGTGCAAGGTTTACTATGCCTGAAGACGCTTAATGAATCTTACTCAACCTTGTTTGTGCTATTAATTTTTATGAATACAACATTTACATACACGGTTTGCAACGTATTTTAACTTGTATACATGTGCTTATTATATGTTCACTGGTGTCCTGGATTTTGGCTAAAGTGGTCAAATTTCTAGATATTTTAATTATAAGGTCTCCAAAGGAGAGAGTTTGTTTTCTATTTTAATGTCACATAAATTATTTAGAGCTGAAAGACAAATTAGAGGTCATCTAGTCTAAATCTCACATTTTCCAGAAGACCCTGAGAGGTGCAGTGATTTATTCAATGTCAAACAGGTAATTAGAGACCAGTCAGAATTAGAACTCAAGGCTTCCCACCCAGAAATATGTTCTCCTTTCTCTCTTTGCACACTCTAGTACAGAGCTCTACACAGAGATAACCAATAAATACTGGTATGTCTGATCTACATATATAATTAATATTGACATATTTGATCTTCAAGGATGTTTGGTCAGAAACCAATTTTACTTTTTTCTAAACTTGTTCACCTGTCTGAAATCTTTCCTTTTCCCAATTTCATGTTATACTATTTTTGGGTTACTTTATATAAGCCAACAGAATGAACAACACAATTGAGAACTGGTCTGGACCAGTGGGAAGAACAGGGGGTTTGGAATCTTAGGGCTGGGTTTTCAATCTTGGATCTGACACTTACTGTTTGTGTGACACTGGATAAGCCACCTTTCTGGGCCTCAAGAGATTCATTAATAATATAAGAATATTAGACAAATTAATCTCTAATTATCCTTCCAGTTCTAAATCTATGATCTCGGTTCTTCCCTTGACAATCAGTCTCAAGCCTGGGCTCGAGTCATACTGTGACCCTAAATGGGTACTGTGGTGTTTTATGTACCAGTGTGATAACTATATTGTGCAACATCAGACTCTTCCAAAGATGCGATCGTTCAAGGAATTACAACCTAGAACAGATTTTTCCACTTTATTAATCTAAGAGAAATGTCTTCATTTGTTCCATTTGTTCATTTCAGTGCACAATTTATTTCCCATTTAGTAAGAGTAACAAAAAAGGATAGCTTTAGTTCCTGCTATGGTTATATAATTCCTAGTTATATTTTCCAAGCACAGTCATGAGACCAATTTAAGTCCCTGAGTTGCAGCGTTTCAGAAAGTGAAGGATGTCAATCATTTTCCACATTGGCCCAGCAGAATTTCATGGCATTCACACTGTCAGGCTTTGAAACAGACCACCTTTAACACCATGGGCATTTTTCATTCTTCAACATATTTATGTTCTTGGGTATTAAAGGCAGAATTTTCAGTCCTGATATATGAGTACATGCACAGGATCTATGCTATTTGTCCTCACTAACTTCTATAAACATAAAATCACGTCCTATATTGTGAGCTAGACTGAAGTGAAAAAGATCCTATAAAAATGGTAAAAATTTCTATTGCAGTTTTGAGGGGAGGGTACCAAAATGCAATATATTTCCCCATGTAAAGAACAGTTTGGGTTTCAATATACATTTCAAATATTTAAGATTTTCCTCCTAGTGGGTCTCCTGTATGACATCATGCTAGCACAAACTCACCTGCATCTGCCACTTGACATATTTCAATGAAACTATCAAGTCTCAAGTTCATTATCTAGTCATGGATGAATATATTTTCCCGAACAGGACAAAGATTGAGTCTTACCTGCAGGCTGTTAAAAATGACGAAGAGGACCAGCATCCAGAGGTGTCTATAAGCCATGTGTAGTCCTCCCCAAAGCCACGTAATGGAAATCAGAGCAAACAGGTATAAAACCAGTGGGATTTCTAGAAATAAGAAAAAGTTTCAAAATATTGACTATCTACAGAGATTCTGTGTTGGTCCCTTCCCTGTGACATTGTGGAAATGTATTAAGAATAATAATGGAAGAGAAATATGGAAGTCCCATTCCTGTGCCCAGTGGTGATAAGAGGCATCTTTGCACATGGGTGTGTGAATAGGTGAGCAGGACGTGCAAAGACGGGAGCTGTTCCTCTCCTAGACTACCACCTGCTGGACTATTCACAAAACACCATCGACATTTAACTAGAATGAAAATACATTCCCACCCAACTGGAAGAGCGATTCTCCAACAGGCTCAGAAACCAGACAGATAACTGGCATCCAGATGCAAGGCCCTCTCCCGCTTGCCAGGGTGATGTGGGAACAGAAATAAAAATGAGATAAAAGATTTGCTTCCATTAGGAAAAAAATAATACCAAACCTTTCGTCTACTTTTCTATTTAAGGAGAACTGAAGCTGGGAATAAAGCTAAGCACTTGAAGTGGAAATTATTTAAATACACTGCCCTATATGTTTACCAACATATTTTTAAGTATCCTTCATTCCAGCATATTTTCAGTGCAAATTTCCCTTTTTTTCTTTTCTTTTCCTTTCTCTTCTTTACAGGTGTTTTAAGCTTAAAAGGGGGGCATGTTTAATATTCATTTGGTAGATCACATAAGACTTAGAAAAGGTAGCAGATCTCTGTAAAATGAGGGACTTGAATTAACTGATATCTCTGAACCTTCTAGTTTTAAATCTGTGGCCCTATGAACTTAGCACTGATGAACAAAAGTTCTTTCCTGCACTGAAATGTCAGTCGAATGGACTCTGAAACTGGCAATTCTCTGGACAGACCTCAAAGTCCACATCTACCCATATCTTTGAGTTCAACTTAGAGCCATATGTGCTGTTATTGATGCAACTTTAGAATATCTGAGAAGCAAAGGAATTTATAGGAAAATGAGACTAAATGAGGATGGTGTCTCTTTCTGGGAATTACTGATGTTGCTTTTCTGGTTTGTGATTTTCATTTTAAAAATAATTTAAGAGTCATATAAGCAAAACACAATACAATTAAAGGAGCACATGGTCATGGCTCCCTTATGGAAGGGCTAGAAATAAAATATGTAGAGATAGCTAATTGTCATGGAGATTTGCTTTTAGTAAAAATAAGTACCTTTCACTAAAAGGACTACATACATCTGCTTTTACTTATGGAAAAATAACCAAAGTCTGGAAAAATGCCCAAACCATGGACAAATAATTTGCCAAAATTGGTCCAACATTTGTGCATTGAATTTGTAGATTGCAAACTTTGTACCCACTATGCACACACGAAGTTCTATTTATGTCTCTGTACATAGTACAAAGGGACATGTACATTTTTGTATGAATAAACAGGGCAACTATCTTTGAAAATCTGGTCCCTTTGCCTCTATGAATGCCTAGAACAAAGTACAAGGAAATCAGGTACTGGGAAAGTCCTACTGGGTCAGACGACATCATAGAGTGGCACTTATTAGCAACACCCATGTTATTTTGGTATTCTGCCATAGTAATGACTTCATTTTTCAGAATAGAACCACTGGAATGAAGAAAAGTGAAACAGACACCTAGTTTTCCAGTCATAAACAGCTCAATATACCAAATTACAGTGCCAAAACTAGTTCTCCAAGGGTGCAAAATAAGTGATTAAGAGTGAATTGATTTCAAGTGGGATCTGTTCATACCTTCTTAATCTCTGCAGAATAAAACAAACCTGACTGATTTCAAAGGACTTTGAAAGTAGGAAATGCAGTAAGTGAGAGTAAAGTGGGTTTGGAGAGTAGATAAATAGTGTATTCATTTAATGAAAATGATCAAGCTTTATTATTATTAGGATTATAGAATTTAGAGCTAGAAAAGCGACCTCGGAGAGCATCTAGTTCAACTGAATATATACTTTGATTTGAAGTCTCTCCCTTGATAGAATGTAGGTTCCCTGAGGACAGGAGTGGCTTCATTTTTTGTCTTTGTATGCCCAGTGCCCAGCAGAGCCCCTGGTATACCTTAGATACTTGATAAATCCTGACTGAATTGTTGACAGGAACCTGAGGCCCAGAGAACTTAAGTAAATTTCTCATACTCTCCGAAGTAGCAGAAGGACTATTGGGATCCTGGTTTGTATCCAGTGCTCTTTACTTCCGTTAAAGCAAGCATTTCAAAATAACTGAACTACCAAGAATAAGTTTCCTATTAGGTTTAAACTTTAGCATTCAGCAATTTGGGTGTTTATAGTCTTGCAAAGGTAGAAATGATATTGTAAAATGCTATGACTTTTTAAAAAATTCATCAATCTAGAGTAGTATCGGCAAAGTAGATCACTGACTAGCAATACCTCAAATCAATCTACTAATGATCATTTAAAATAACAGGAAAGAATAACATATTTGCGTGAGATATGGTAGTGGGCTAGGAAATAAAGCTGCCTACATAACAACCATGTCAAGAAAGCCCAACCTGGATCCTTTTTAGGAAGGTAATTTTTAAAATGTCTAGTAATGAAATTAAACAAAGCAAAATGTTATCTTGGATAGGTGCCTACCTTAAATGAGTCATTCATGAGAAAAAACTGGCTTTCAAAGGTGGTAACAAACACAATTAATTTCTTAAAACTTGCAAAGAAATTCTAATTTCTCACAAGATTTACATGTTAAACTTACATGTAAGAAGGAAAAACTGAATTGGTATCATTTATTTCTACTGTATTTAAGAGAGAGAATAGATGTATTTTTGAGTTGGCAAATAGGGACAGAACTGCATTCATTGCATTTTTAGAGAGTCTAGGGCAGCATTGTATCTTCCCTCCAATTGTAAGCCGTATTATTTTATGCCACTGACACTAGTATGGGGATGACACCCTGTTGAAGTGAGCATGAAGTTCAGCTTGTGTTTACTATCCTTTCTAAAACTTGTTTTAATTTTACCCCTTTGGCCTTATAGAGTTCAAACAATTGGGAGGATGTTGCAGAGGCACTCTCTTCAAAGTAAAATAGGAGAACCCAACCTGAGTCCCTGAGGACACAAGATGTAGGGCTTCAAGATAAAGAGGGGGAACGAATGTGGAGGGGTGTGGGCTGTGGTTCCTTCATTGTGAAATTAACAGCATTTAGCAATAGTCGTTTCAGGGTGCTGTGATTTCTTGATAAGAAAGTACTTATTGTGTTTCTGGGCCAGCAAGCTTTCTCAACAAGATTTAAGTATTTAATCAAGTTCTGAATAAACAAGGTGTAGTCACCTACCTATGTACTCCAGACAAAGAAAAACAAGACCCAGATTTCAGAGAAATACCAAAGCAGCATCAGGATGGGAACACACAAAGGCAACATGGGAGAATGACAGTCTCTGCAAAGTCTTCCAAGGAGAACCCAAAGGCCCAATATCAAAGTTATGAGATCCAGCCAAGGTTTCTTTAGCTAGTTCAAATTTCAGAATTTTTATTTTCATTGTCCTAGAGTCTCTGCAAGCATAAGCAGAAGTTGGTCACTCTGCTTGCTCTCATCTCCATCAAAAATCTCACTGACTTGTCTTCACAAGTTCTATCTTCACAATATTATGTCTCACAAATCTTTTGCAGGGGCTCATCTATTCCTACACCACTCTGAATCTGTTTTGGGAAGAACTCCTGTTTCTAATGTAATCCTGGCCCTGATGAAAGCTTGAATTACCCAGTTAGAGGAATTCTGGGCATTAGTAGTTCAGCATTAAAGGAAAGGTAGTTAGTTAGAAGTTAGTTCGGCTTATACTGTTTAATTTTCATTCTCAAAGGTCTATTTCTGATTCAAATCCAAACCGTAAGAGCACAAGCCCTTAAACTGCCTAAGAGGGTCCACTGAAGCAAAGAATGAACCTGGCATATCCAGGAGGAGACAGGTAGGTGGCACAGTGGATAAAGCTCTGGGCCTGGAGTTGGGAAGACCTGACTTCATATCTGGTCTCAGACACTGACTAGCTACACATGAACCTGGGCAATATCACTTAATCTCTACTTTAATCCACTGGAGAAGGAAATGGCAAACCACTTCAGCATCCTTGCCAAGAAAAGCCCATGGACAATATGGCTGATAGGGTTATGAAGAGTCAGGCAAAGTTGAATGACTGCAGAACAATAATAGGTTATCTAATCTTAAACAGAATTCTCTCAGTTTATCTAAGGTTTCCAGTGGCATTAGTTTGAAACTTGTACCATTTTGAGGATTCAATTCTCTTCTAAAATAGATTCAGACTAAACCCAAAGGGCCTAAATTCAGGGGCAGGAAACTGAGTCAAAAACAGGTCCCAAAGATACCAAATGCTATAGAGCCACAATGACCCAGGGGAAATCCAGAGCTCACCTTGTCCTAGGGGTGATTGAGGAACAGGTCAATAACCTAGGGGAAACCCAGAGCTAACTTGGCCCTAAGGATGATTCAGGAACAGGCTGGATTTCCTAGTGTAGGTTACATGATAAAAAGATCCAGGTAGGTCTCTTTCAAGTCTGAATCTGCAGAGGCCAAGAAGCAAGCCAGCACTGGCACAGTCTGGGTATGGTTTCTGTGGGCGAAGGGTAGGGAATGTAGGGCAGATTCTCAGTTGGAGTCACTCAATCCACTGAAAACATAAATAGCCGTATGGACTCCCAGTGGTTCCACTGCATGGTGTAAGGAAAACTTGTGTGGGTGTTATATCTGACTGTGACTTATTAGAATGAAATGTCAGATTAATATAGTGCAAGCCTAGGATTATGGTCTCATCTTGAAATGGCTAGATGTAATTTTCAATTTACAAGCTATAATTTTGTGTCTAAGGAGGATAACTGAGTTAGCTGAGACATACCCACATGGGTCTTCCATTAACTGTTATTAGAGCAATTCTATTTGAACCACATACTTCAAGCCTGCCAGCTAATATCCTCTGGAGGGGGCCAAAGAAATCTGGAGCTTCCAAGAAAAGTCAAATGTTCTGTTTCTTCAAATGAGAGAAAACATCCCATAAAGGTTGGAAGGAATGATCTTCTTTTATATTCATGGCCAGTTTTTGGGATACCAGGTTTCATATAATGTCATTATGAGGAGAGCTGTCAGAAAAATCTGGGTCTTTAAAGGCCCAGATGAAGTCAACCAGCAACTGAATGCTGGTTTAATAGCTTTTGCTCAGATTGCTGGCTACTCAGAAGTCAGAGGGATGAACACTCATCTGCATACAGACATGCTCAGACACCAAACTGGGCCGATTTTCAGCACACTGCATAGCTTTTGTAATACAGGGAAAATTCAGAATGCATCTTTTAACATGCCTACAGCCATATTTAGAATCCCTCTTGGATGTCCTAATCAGAAAAGGAGGCTTTCTCTGCATCTGACCAGAGATTAATCAGTGAGTTATGCTTAAGAAGCAGTTTTCATAAAAGCACCACACTGCACGTTGCAGTCATTGAAATGAAAGGGCTTCTCAATAAAAGTCCAAGTTAATAATGCTAAATGTATCAAATTATATTTGTTCAAAGTCTTAGAAAAATTAACACAGAAAAAGAAAAGAATTCTAGAGGCAATTACTTTTAAGTTAGCAAGTTGAGAGGTCTGAGGACTTATTTCTAGGGAAACACCATCTTAACAATGCTTCTCTAGGAATTTCTCCTGTCCAGCAATCAGCCTTACGAACATTGCAGAACATTTTCCCCAGGGAGATGGCAGCTCAGTTTTTTGTTTTTATTTTTGTTTTCATTTCTGCAGTGATTGTTAACAGCCTTTGAATTACTGAAAACTTTGCAAAGTCCAAATAAATGATGGGCACTGGTTTGTTGTCACCATGCCTATCGATAGCCACGATGCTAGGGTATCACTGAAGCAAGGCTTGAAAATCCATTACCACTCCCCTAACAGGAAACAGGCTAATGACTCAAACTTTCTGTTGCTTAACATCTATACTTGTAAACTGGGAGAAAAAAAAGAACAATACCTCACAGTATTATGTTCACAATTACCTAACTAAAGTGACCACAGAGTACCTGGAAATCAACAGTATTGTATAAATGAATATTACTCTGCATTGAATGTATGGCATAGTACCTTAAGGACATAGCGTAGAATTTCAGATATATATGACAACTGTCGACCTTCTCTTCCCTTTAAGAAAAGAGGAGGAATTTAAATATGGTAAGGTTTTTAAGAAACTCTCAGACTTAAAAAAAAGTTAAGTGTGGTGGAATCCCCAGACTGAAGGGGGATTCTACACTAATTGTGTAGAAATTTACATCTAAGAAGGGGATGTGAGAAGAAGAGATATAGTCCCAAATTATATTTAACTTCATTAACAATATTTGTATTTCTGTGGTAAAATTAATTAAGTCAATTGCTACAGTTTTCTGGGTGTATGTGTTCGGTGCAAGAACAAATTTACAGCTTAAAATTTCCTGAGCCCATTAATTTGGGGGTTTTCCTCCTTTCACTTATATGAGGAATGTAAATTGTTACAGTTTATGTTGGTTCCCAGGTGTTGTAAGATTAGCAAATGTTAAAACAGTTTCCATAGCTCATTTACGCCCAAGGCTTCCAAACTGGATGTTACTACATGTTTTTCGAATGATGGAGGTCATGCAGTTATAAAGGGTTATAAAGTACACTACCAGAACAAAGCAGCTTCAAAACAGTAAGGGCTGGATTTGTGAATAATCTGGCATTAGGGAGGAGGGAGAAAATAACCCAAACTACCAACTGGGTTTAGAAGTCAGTGAATTTGGGGATCAGATATATTTTCTTTTCAATTACCTGTCAAACTTCAGTCACACTGATTTATCCCAAATCTTTATAGGAATGAACAATAGTGTTTTAAATGACCACTAATCACCTCTAGTCTTCCTTATGATCTAAATCTACTTTCTCCTGAAGGCAACATATCCTAATTATAAAATCACAGTATTTGCTCTCTTGAGGGTTATTTATTTACACTGTACTTTTCATTTGGCTCTGTCAAAGCTCATTAAAAAAAGATCTGCTTAAATATGACCTCTCCCAGTCAATAGAAACATTTATACTAAGGGCAGGCAAACAGGTTTGGAGAAAAAAAATTAGAATCAGGTCAATCTTTGTTATTAATGTCTGACAAAAAAAATCACCCTTTCAAGGACTTAAATTCATTCATAAAAGAAGTGGTATATTATAAAAAGTCTATTTCTGCCTCTGAACTTTGAAAACGTATATACTACACAGACCATTATAAACTACCAAAAAAACTAGGCAGCCTGGTGGTGTGGTGGATAGAACGTTGGGTCTGGAGTCAGGAAGACTTGAATTCAAATACTGTCTCAGACGCTTACTAGCTCTATGACTCGAGACAAATGATTTAAACTCTGTCTACTTTACTTTCTTTAACTGTAAAATAGAGACAATGATAGCACCTACTTGATAGGGTTGTTGTAAGAATCAATTTAATATTTGTAAACCACTTAGCACAGTGCTTAGTGCAGAGTAAGTGCTTCATAAAGGTGTGTTCTCTTTCCCTTCCCCAATATGGTCCTAGAGAGTGAGAGAATTCTAGATCTTTAAAAGAATTTATGATTAAATCTATAATATCTTTTGGGCAGTTAGGTGGCACAGTGGATGAGTACTGACCTTGGAATCAGGAAGATTCATCTTCCTGAGTTCAAATTCAGTCTCAGCCATTGACCAGCTATGTGATTCTGGGCAAGTCACTTGACCCTGTTTGCCTCAGTTTCCTTATCTATAAAATGAGCTGAAGAAGGAAATGGTGAACCACTTCAGTCTCTCTGCCAAGAAAACCCCAAATGAGGTCATGAAAATTCAGACACAACCAAGGAAATACTGAATGAAGTAACATCTTCTATTTTTATTTCCCATTACATATTTTCAGAGTAGTGGTTAAGTCTACTGCCTCAGTTTCTGGATCTTCTTTTACCTGTAGGTTCCCACAGTGTGTGTTTGTGGGGTGAATGGTCCTCAGAGTCATGCAAGTCCTGACCTTTGCCACCCTGGGTAAAATTTCTTTGCTTTTTTAAGCCTGAGGTTTTTCATCTGTGAGATAAAGGGGATGGACCAAGTGATCTCTAAGATTCTTCCCAGCTCTAACAGTACAAGTCTAAGCAATATCATCTAAAGAAATCCTTGACTTGCCAGATGCTCCATTTCATTAAAACATCATACTACAAACTACCATTTGTGATTATGCACACTTTGAAGTGTGTCTCCAAGGTAATAAAGTGTACCTATGGACACTAAAGCCGAAATCAGCAGAGAATCCAAACTTGGAAGATAGGCAATGAAAAATAGGCAATAGTCTTTCAAAATCAAAATCTTATTCAAACAGTAGAATTTAGAATTTGGGAGATTAAATTTCAGTCTCACAGCCTGCATTATTATAACATGATCCCCATTCTGTCACCAGACCATAAGAGTCAATCTCTTAAGAAAAAAAGCCAACACAGGGTTGTTTATGATAATGCCATAAAGAACTTTAGAGATAATACAGTCATCACAAGCTAGTCTCTCTCCTAACTTGTGTGGTTCTTCAAAATGTTAACCAAAACAAAACAAAAAACCCAAACCCTCAAGTACCCAATTTTATATCTCATGATTCAGATATATGTATGTTAGTAGGAATAGATGACTTCAGTCACCTGTAGAAAGTTTCAGCTGGGTGGCAGAAATAGGCATAAATAAACACTTTAGGTAAAAGTAATGGCTTGTCTTGTGGTGCATTCAAGGGTGAATGAAGAATGTGAAGAGGAGTTAAATCAACGTGGAGTTTAGGAGTAAGAGCACAAGACTTCGAGCTTAGATTCTCAGTGGAGCTCCTTTCACAGGAGCTGAAGGAAGACAGCTCATAGCTCAGAAAACTCATTGTCAGGGCAAGAACAGCATTTCTTTCTTCAGTCTTGCAAGATAGTAAAGTTACTTGTCTAACTAATGCCAATAGTGAATGAAAGTTCTGCCATGCTAGTTACATGGTGCAGTGGAAAGAGTGCGCTATGTGGACTCAAAATGACCTGGGTTAGTCCTGTTTCCCACTGGCAAGATAACCTTGGGCAAGTCACTGAATTTCTGAGAGCTTTGGTTTCCTTATGTGTAAACAGAGGCAACTGAACTAGATGATCTCTGACGTACCTTCTTGCTCTGGATCTACACTCTCATGATCCCATGCCTTACCTGAGTTTTGGTTATTTGTCCTTCATTTTTTAAGAATACTAGTGACATCATGGGTGATGTTCTGACACTTGCGTGAACTGGATTTAAGTGAGGAAGTATTGTACAAAGTCTTGAGCCTCACTCTCTCTTCCAGAGTCATCAAAGTCATTTATGGGGGATAATAGTGTATTATGGTGGGGAAACAGGATTAGAACTGTGCTTTAGTAAGATCACTTTGACAGCTGAGTGGAGGATGGACTAGAGTGGGGAAAGACTTGTGGCAGGAAGAACAACCAGCAGGCTATGGCAACTGCCCAGGCACGAGATGGCAGGGGCCTGCATTAGGGTAGTGGCAGTGTAAGAGGAAAGAAGGGAGCATATATCAGATATGTTACAAAGATAGAGCTGACAGGGGTTGGCAACAGATTTGATATGGAGGATGTGAGAGTGAGGAACTGAGGCTGGCATCTAGGCTGTGAGCCTAGCAGACTTGGATGACGGTACGTTCAACAGCAATAAAGAAGTTAGGTAGATGGGAGGGCTTGAGGGGAAAGACAATGACTTCTGCTTTGGACATATTGAGTTTAAAATGTCTACCAAACATCTGATTTGAGTTGTCTAATAGGCAGCTGGAGATGAGAGACTTGAAGCCAGAAGAGAAGCTAGTGCTGGATAAATAGATTTGAGAACCCTCAGCACAGAGATTATAATCAAATCCATGGCAGCTGATGAGACTGACAAGTGACACAGTGGAGACGGCCTAGGAACGAGTCTTGTGGAGCACCCACATTTAGCAGGCATGACCTTGATGAAGAGCCAGCAAAAGAGAGTGAGAAGAAGTGGGCAGACAGGCAGAAAGACAGGCCAGTGCCATGAAAACTTAGAATATCAAGGAGAAGAAGGTGGTCAATAGTGCTAAAGGCTTGGAGAAGTCAAGAAGGGTAAGTATCTGGCACATAGTAATTGCTTAATAAATTCTCATTCATTCATTCATTGTGCTGCATTTTTAAAAGAAAGTTAAATTCATTCACCCTAAATTATGCCACAACAGTTCTAGGAGACGTGTAGCTCTCTGTGGTGGGATATGTGTTACGCTAATGGTCTCAGGGTATCCTCAACTCATACTAACAACAGTCAAATGATTCATTTAACTTCACTTGTGATGGAGATTTTTTTTTTCAGTTGGACCTATGATATCATTCTTGAGAACAACGAGTGAGGATACTTCCCCTACCAAAGCAGGTGATAGATACACTGCTCTGTGACTTGTACAATTACCTGGGTCACTAAGAGGGGCTTGTCCAGGGTTACAAAGTCAGTACATGTCCAAGGCAGGACTTGAAATCAGGTCTTTCTGATTCCAGAACTAGCTCTCTCTCCACTTGAAAATGCTGCCACTCATGATAGAGATGACAGATAAAAATGATTCCTTAGGAACTAAAAATTTATAATGAAGTGAAGTCCCTAACTACTGCTCCTACCAGAGGATTAGGAGCCAGCACTGAATCTCTAAGAGCAAGTCATATACAAATAACCTTTTTCTTTTGGGAACAAGATTTCTAGCTTGGCAGATCAGGCAAAAGTCATGGACAAGATGTACCTGGATTTCAGCAAGGTATTCAAAGAAATCTCTGGGGACATACTGTGGGTAAATTGTTGAAACATTTGCTGAAGGTTAGTTCCTTAGTGGAATTATATAGTTGGTTGAACAGTTGTGTCCATAGAGTATTAAATCAATTTCTATGAGGAAGTAAAGCTGTTTTGATGTTATGGAGGGAGTATGAATTTTTATCAGTGATTTTGATGAGGATATAGAAGATTATAATGATCATGATACAAAGATATGAAATGTATCTCCACTAAGGACAGTCCAGTTCAATCTGACAAATACTGATCCAGTATATACAATATGCAGAAAGCACAGTCCTAGGAACAGATGGAGACACAAAGTGGGATCTATTATATATCTTCTCTAAGAAGACCACACTTTGTAGGAACTGAAGTTATTGAAAAATGAAAAGAATTTAAAGGGCCATTGGAATGATCAGAATGGGTTCTTAAAAGAGGTTGTTTTAAACTTTTTAAAAATTAGGATAATTCTCATTTTGCATAAGACAGTTTGGAGGGCCCTACCTAAAAACATAAGGAAAGACTATATGACATTTCTAGGCCTCTTCAAGATCTAGGATTCTTTAACTGCTTTAACTCAGAGATTCTTAAACATTTTGTGTCATGGACTCTTTTGGCAGCTTGGTGAAGCCTACGAAGCCCTTTTAAGAATAATGTTTCTATAAAATAAAATAATTTGAGTATAAAGAAAACTAATATTGAAATGAAGAGTTCAAAATAATTTTTTAGTGTTCACAGATACCTAGTTAGGAAGTCCTGCCCTAACTCATAGCAGAAGGCTTTACGTAATAAATAGGGAAATGTTTTCTACTGAATCATCGTAGAATATTGGGAATGGCTAATCTCAGATATAGAGTAGGAGGTCACTTTCTAGGGCACAATAGGTGCAGTTCTTCCTGAGAAATGGAATATGAAAGATTCCAGTAGAGTCTTCCCATTTTTGTAATTCTATAAATTATAGGTGGACATTTCAAATTAATCTTGGAAATAATGACATTTAATTCCATTAAAGAGCTCTCTCCAACCTTTGAATGCTACTATCAATAATTTTCTTATTCTTCTTCCCCTCCTTTCTTTCCTCCTTCTCTTTCTTTTCTTTCTTATTCTCCCCCTTCTTTTTTTTTGAGAATGGCTCTTTCTATCTCACCTAAGCTAGAAGTTCAACAGTCCCTTATAAGCCCAATCCCACTACTAATTGGCACAGGAGATTTGGCTTGCTATTTTTCTGATGTGGGCCAATTTGTCTTCCTTGGGCAGCCTGGATTCCCTATTCTTGACTCCCTGGGAGCTTATCATAGTGGTGCTGGACTAAGTTCAGATACCTAACTGATTTTAGTCCTGCTGCAACTAAGGATTCCAGAGCTCAGGTGACCCATCAGTCTCAGTCCTCATCCAACAGCAGGGATTACAGAGATACATCACCATGACTGGCTGCTTGAATTACTTCTGAAGATCCTTTAAGCTTCATATGTTATGGAGTTAACTAGCCAGGAGTAGTAAAAATTGGTAATCTTATTATAAATTCCTTATTTGAAATCAGTACTGTTCTCAGAAACACTAAATATTTGAGAAAACCTATGATTACTTGGTACTATGAAGCTTTCAAATTCAAAGATTTGAAATTTGTACCTTAATGGGAAAGAATGCACAAACAAAATTATGTCCATATTGGTAATTATATTGCAACTTAAAGAATTTAGGGTTTGTGGGGGGTAGGGACATAATCAGAAAACCATGGGAAGTTGACCTGTACTTGTGTATATGATATTGTTTTAGCCTCAAATAGAAAAAAATTGCTTTTTGTGTCATGGGACACAAATATGTTTTTACTGTTCAGTCACTGTCAATCAAGTTCAACTCTTCATGGTCCCATGTAGGGCTTTCTTGGTGATGATACTGGAGTGGTTTGCCACTCCTTCTCCAGTTCATTTTACATATGAGGAAACTGAGGCAAAGACTGTTAAGTGATTTGCCCAGGATCACAGAGCTATTAAGTATCTAAAGCAAGGTTTGATTCAGGTCTTCCTAACTCCAGGCCTACTGCTCTATCCACTGCACCACTTAGCTGCCCTGCTAAATCTATAAGCATTATTTTTGTTTTATTTTCAGCAATGGAAACATGTGAGTAGACTGCAAACAAGGAACTCCTGCCAAGGACACGTGAAACCTGTTATGTTGGTCAATCTGGATATTATCCAAGCATTTATTGTCACAAGGCAAGATGACATTCCACTGGTTTCACCCAATCTTCTGCCTTGTTTGGGCAAAGAAAATCACATTAACTGTCTGAACATTTTTCTTTACAAAATAAACATGTTTTTATCAAGTGAATAAAAATAAATAAATATTTAATTTATAAACAAATAAAAATAAACAAATATCAGAATCCAAATGAGATCCATTTCTTAGCTGTCCTTCCTTTTATCCTTTTGAATTTCTCAGTTGTTTTGGATTCTAAATGATCTAAAGAAATGTCAGTATAGATATGGTCAGCCAAATCAAAATTGGAGACAAAGATTAATATTTTGTTGCATTTCTCATAAGCATTTAAAATATTTTCATTAATTTTGACAAAAGCAAAATAAATCAGGTAATATTCATCTTTAATGATGACAAAATAGAGACTCTAAAAATGGAGCTCCTTTGCCCTTATATATTGCATGATTTCTGTTCTAGGAACGGCTAGAAATAGAAGCCTGAGATGTTGGCTGATGCTGAGCCCTGCTAGTAGATTCTGTTGTAACCATTCCACGGCTCATTTCAAAAGATATCCAAAATTCATGCTGAACATTTGTAGGTGGATCAAAGTTCCTTAAATTCATATTAAGCAAATAAGAACTTATGTGTAGGATTTTTATATGAAAAAGATTCAGTCATCTCCTTCCGCTTTTTATTCCAATGAGTCTTGTTTCCCTGATTCATGAATCATTCTTCACAAAAGAAAGGGCTTATGAATCAGAGAGGAGCCAGTAAATTCTAATGAGCCTAAATGTAGAGACAGGCTTATCACTGCCAGAGATCAAAACTAAACCCGAAAATCATAGGCTTCATTCAAAATTCCATTGGAGACACTGAAATCTGGCTTAGGGAACATATCTTTATCATGAATCATTCACATTGCACAACTAGTGCACCATACTGAGGAAGAAATCAACTTATCTTAGTAGAAGTAAGAGAACTTCAGAAGCGAAGGTCTGAACAGGTGAGAGCAAATAATTATCTACAGCCAGACTACCAATTTCTATCAGGGAAGCTAGGTGGCACAGTGGGTAGACTGCCAGGCCTGGAAGAGTCATCTTCCTGAGTTTAAATCTGGCCTCAGACACTTCCTAGCTGTGTGACCCTGAGCAAGTCACTTCACCCTGTTTGCCTCAGTTTCTTCATCTGTAAAATGAGCTGGAAAAGGAAGTGGCAAAACACTCCAGTATCTTTGCCAAGAAAACCCCAAATGGGGTCACAAAGAATCACAAAGGACTGAAAAATGACTGAGCAACAATACTGTCTCACGGTAGCAGGAGTCAGCGATAGAGATCTTAAAAGAATCTTCAGTCTTAAAACTGTACCTTTTTTGTGACTGACCATCATATGGAGGAAAGCTCTACCTGGAGAAAAACTTATTCAGGAATAATGAACACTCCCTGTTTCTTACCAGTGAGTGCTGGGAGCCCTCAAATAGGGTCTCTGTGTGAGTACAGGTTGTAGATAATTACCTCTCTGCATGTAGCATTATTAGTAAATGAGTCATTATCATTGGAAATGAACAGTTTAGCTACATCAATGGGTACAGACATATAGTTTCATCAGTGTGGGGAATTCCTTGTTTGGATGCTCCCTCCACAGATGTAGGTCAACAATTCATCTGTAATTTAGAGCATTATAGACTTAGAAGAGTCAGTAAGAGGTTAAATGATTTGCTACATGTATATCTGAGTAAGGGTTTGAATTCAGGTATTCCTGACTTTAAAGCCAGTCATCTACCTATGAGGCCATGTTATATCTCAGCTATCTGACTATCCTGACATTAGCTAACCTTTTCTTCCCAATGTGTTTTGCTGTAGACAAAAGGATTTTTAAAAAATGAAATAAAAACCCCTACTCTCAACATAGTCTAATTTAAAATATTTGAGAAACTCACATTATTCCCTCATATCAGAGTTGGAAGAGAACTTAAGAGTTCAATCCATTCCTGAACAAGAATTCCTTCTATGACATTTAGCCTTTGCTCCAGAAATGGAGCCCTATTACCTTCCAAGACAGGGCAGTTCATCTGACTCTTGAATGTCTCTTAATTGTTTGGAAGTTTTTTCTTACATCCAACTGAAATGTCTCTTTTCAGCTCCCATGCAATGTTCCAAATTCTGGTCCTTGAAGACAAGCAGACGTCTAATCACTCCTCTTGATGAGAGCCATTCAAGTTTTAAAAAGTTATAACTTCTTCTCTCCTGTAACCTAAACATTCCCATTTCCTTCAACTGATCCAAGGCCCTTGGACATACTAGCCACCTTCCTCAGGTCAACTCTCTAGTGCATCAGTGTCCTCTTAAGATATGGTGACTCTAGATGAACTCAATATCCCATGTGCTGTCTAAACAAAGCTGATTATGGTAGAACTATCACTTGCTTAGTTCAAGACATTATGCTTCTCATAATGCAGGGTCCCTTCCAACAAAGAGATTCAGAGTGTACAAAGAAGCTACATGATTTAATTCCAGAACAATAAGCTTCCAAATAGATAACTACAACTTAAGGTCAAGACTCACAACCATCTAATTGAAGTTTTCTGGAAGGGGCAGATTTCCCTTTGGATGTTAAATGTTATGCGGAAGTCAAGAACCTGTTCATACAGACAGCTGGCCACATACTACTGTAATAATGGATAAACATGCATAAAAAATTCAGTTAAACCTAGAATTGCATAGCACTGTAGAGTGATGCCTCCATTATCAAAGAAAATGGATTATAAGAATATACTTCTTCAACAGAATTTACCTGTTACATTAGAGATATAGGGATGCCTTCAAGGAAATTGGGGAAAAAGAGTAATTTTTTTAAAAAAATGAAATATTAAATAATTTTATGCAGGTACAGAAAATTTTAAATTTGCATTAAAAATTCTTAAGGAAGAAGCAGGACAAAGTTAAAGGTAGTAAAAAAAGGTGCTGATCTGAATTCAAGCAGAAAATGAAAAAAAGGAGAAGAAGGCAGTGCCTGAAGAGAGGGAAGCTGCCAGGCAGACCTCTTCTAAGGTATAAAGGATTCCAGGTCGTAAAAGATGGAGGGCCATTTCCTGCCCTCTACCCCCCAACCCCCAGCCACCAGTAGACAAAGTGCTGGGCCTGAAGTGGGGAAGTGGTTTCAGACACATACCCACTGTATGACCCTGGGCAAGTCACAACCTCATTCGGCTTCAGTCTCTTCAGCTGTAACATGAGGATAACAATAGCACTGCCTCCTAAGGAGGATGTGTGCAAAATGCTTAGCATGGCACCTGGCACATAGGGGGGATTAATGCTTGTTTCCCCTGCTTATTCATTCGCATGTTCCTTCTTTCCTTCCCACCTGGCTTCTCCGATCCTTTTTCTACTTCCTAAAACTTCCTAAGCAACCCAGCTTAGGCACAGCACGCCTCCTGCTCATCTTCCCTAGAGGAGTATAGGTTCCTTTGGATGGGAAGAGACTGTCTATTCTGCTTTGTATGATAAGGAAAAATGAATGATATTAGATCCTTTCCTGTCTTAAAAGGGGGAAAGGGTTAGAGATCATGTGGATACTGGTCACCCAAAGGCAGGGAAGCTGGGAAAGGGTGAAGAAAAGGAAGGCTGGGAATGCCAAAGATAAACTTTGCCATTCTTTTTGCCTAGGGCTAGTTCTGTTTACTTTCAATCTAAAGTGGACAAACAGACACTGAGCAGGAGGTATTTTTGTTCTGCACAGTTAGGCACACACATATCTACAGCTTAATGTGAAGGAACAATGCCTCTGCTTTATGCCAACCCTGCTCTGCAAGATTTATGGGAATTTTTCTCCCCCATAGCTAATCTTATTTTAAAGAAACTTCATTCTCAGAAGGTCATTAACTGAGGTATCACTGCCCTTGGCTGTACTTTATATCCTGGTAGTAAGTCAGGTGCTTGGAGGTTGTATGGTGTAGTACACAGAGTGCTGGCCTTACAGTCAGCAAGCCCTGGGTTCCAATCCCACCTCTGGCACTTATTAGTTATGTGAACATGGGCAGATTGCCTAACTTTTATGTTAATCTTTTTATTCTGGTATATGGCACAGTGTTAATTATTATTAGAAAATAAAATTTAAAAAATACTGAAAATTAAATTTGGCAACAAAGGTTCTTGAGTGGCTGGGCTTCTAGACCTGTTATGGTGATTTGGAAATTCTTCTATTTCTCCTTCTCATTCCCAGTCTCTTCTGCCTGCCCCACCCCATTCCCACTTAAAAATTTTCCCCAGGACTCACAGCAGCAGACGCTGCTACTATGACCTCCCCAATGTCAAGCCAGGTAGAGCAGGCAGAAAACTGCAGCTGGTAGCAGGAGATGGAGAACAGAGACATCTCCTGTCATGCTTATTCAGAACTAGTGACACACTCTTCTAGAACCAGAACTTTGGGGGCTGGGACTACTAAGTCAGAGATGCGTTATGAGGTGTCGCCCCACACTGATGAAAACACAGATTCCTCATATATTTGTATACGTTATTGTTTGGGGAGTTCTGTCTTTCAGATCAATTTTGTATTATTAGATATTTATTAAATATCAACTATTTGTCAAACACTCTATGAGCATAGCTGTTGACTGGTAGATATACAGGAAAATACAAGACTAAGGAATTGTCTCTGACCTCAAGGAGCTTATAATTAGGAGAGGTAATTAAAATATGTACCATTACAAGACAAACTATGAATACTAAAGAGTAGGTCAAACAAAATGCTATGAGACGTCCAAGGAGGATAAAGCTTACTGATGACTGAGTATGGCATGAAGGAAGCAGCATTTGTATTGGACATTATGGGGCAGGGAGACTTCCAAAAGGACGAGATGGCTAGAAAAGGGCATTCTAGGCACAGGGAATAGTGTCATCAAAAAACTGGAGGCAGAAAAGAGTGGGATGTGCATATAAAAGAGATTTCATTTTGACTAGTGTACACTGTAAGTAAAAGTTAATGGTTTGAAATATAGGTGCAAAGGTGGGAAGTTGAAAGGCCTTTAATGGCAGGTTTAGGAGTCTGGACTTTATTTGGAAAGCAAAAATAAGTCATTAAAGGATTCTGAGTAGGAGTGAGCCAGATAAAATCTGCACATATGGAAATTAGAAATACAATGGGAATGAAATGAAGTTGAGACTGGGGATAGAGAAGCCTAAAGGTAGGAGAAAGTTACAGCAATAGTTCAAATGAGAAGTCATGAAGGTCTAGTCTATTTGTTGCTGCTGAGTCATTTTTCAGTCTTGTCTGACTGTGATCCTCTTTCTTGACAAAGACACTGGAGTGGTTTGCCACTTCCTTCTCCATGTCATTTTATACATAAGGAAACTGAGGCAAAGAGGGTAAAGTGACTTACCCAGGGTCATACAGCTAGGGAGTATCTGAGGCCAGATTTGAACTCAGGAAAATGAGTCTTCCTGACCCCAGGCCCAGCTCTCTATCCACTGCACCACCTTAGCTGCCCTGAGACTAGCTGTCTAGTTTTTATTGCTATTAGCCTAGCTGTCTAATCTATTGACATTTAATAAATGTTTGCTTAATTTTAATTTATTGTAATGCAAGGACCTAAAATTTTCCAATAGATGTTTGAGGCAAAACGCCTTCCACATCCAGAGAAAGAACTATGGAATTGGATCGCAGAATGAAGCAGACCGTTTTCTCCTGTGTTCTGTTCTGTTCTGTTTTATGGCTTCTCCCATTCATTTTAATTCTTCTATTCAACATGACTATGGTGAAATTGTATTTAATAGGAAGGTATGTGTAGAGCCTATGTAAGACTTCATGCTGTCTTGGGTAGGGAGTGGGGAGGGAGGGGAAAAATCTAAGACATATGGAAGTGGTTACAGAACACTGAAAACAAATAAAATAATTATTTAAAACATTCAATTTATTTTGAATTCTGGTTTTGAGGACAGTGCTCTTTTCACCAGGTGACCTGCTTCTATCTTATTTGCAAACATTATTTCATAACCCAAAATGTCTTTTCTTAAGATATATCCTGTTTTCTGCCCACATGAGGTCATTTAATTTGTCAATAAACATTTCGTAAATATCTACCATGTGCCAGGCACAGTGCTAAGCTCTGAGGAGACAAAGAAAGGCATGAGACAGTTCTGGTCTTCTGAGTTTTAAAAATCAATCATGGCCATAAATGACACGCAAGCATTATGACTGCAGAATGCCACTGGAACCTCCTTTAACAGATGGCCATGAGGAACAAAACTGTCAGCCTCCGAAAATAATCTATCTTTACTCTATGTAATATGGGGAACTTATTCCTCTAAGTGTTTTCTCCATCCTTTCTGTGTTCTGAGACTGGCTCTCAGTCAAAAGATTGTAAAGGAAGATAGCAAAGTATACCTTCCAAAGAATCAAAGAATTTGGGAGCTGGCAGGCATTCTCAGTGGCCATTTCATTCAACCTCCCTCCCCATGAAAAGAGTCAATACTAAAACCCACTGACAAGGGGTCACTGATTCCCTGCCTGAAGACCTCTCAGCACCTTTGGAGGTAGGACTTTGCACTGATGGACAGCTCTAATTATGAGGATGTTTTTTCTGACATCTAAATTGGCCTCCTTGCAGCTTCCATCCTCTGGGATCAAACACAAAATGTCTAATCCCTCTTCCATATGACAGCTTTTCAAATACTTTAAGACAGCTATCAAGTCCCTCCGAATCCTTTTTTCCTACAGACTAAAAATACCCAGCTCCTTTTTCTGATCCTTACATGTCCCCTGTCCTTTCATGTTCTGTCTGCCATAATAAACAAGCATTTATAAAGAGCCCACTATGTACCAAACACCTTTCTAGGCAATGGATATAAAAAAAACAGAAAAAAAATCCTTGTCCTCAAAGAACTTGAATTCTATAGGACAAAACAATACATATACACATACATATATAAGAGAATATAGAAAAACAAGTACATCCCATGATCTTTACAAGTACAAAATGACAGGAATGATGGAGTGCTTGAAATTTCTGACATCCTTCTATCCTTTGGGCATCCACATCAAGAGGTTAAAGATGCCCCCTGCCCATCCAGCTGAGCACTCCCCTCCCCTTCCCTGAGCCATTCTGAAATGTAGAGGTGGGCGCTATTGCTGTTCCTGGCTGAGAGAAGCCAAAGGGAGTCTAATCTAACCAAAATGAATCAGATCATAAAAACCTGTGCTAAGTATGATTCAGCAAGGAAAAAATGAACGAAAATGAATGCCAATTTAGGCTGGAAAAAACTTGAGTTCTTAAGCATCCAGACATGTGTAGTCACTTATGAAACTGTCTGATTACATATGTTTTTGCACATCTGTCAGCAAAAATCAGCTGTCCAAATGCAAAAGATATCACTCAAGGACATTTTGGGAGTTTATTTGACTCTGAAGATTTTGAAACCTGAGAAAAATGAAGATGTTTCACAAATCACAGAAGAGTTGCTGTATTTGATTATAAGGAACTCCAATCTATGAAACTTATTCTTTAAGTGCCCAGTCCTTGGCAATTTAGTGAACCATTGACACCTGAAAAATTGTCTGAACGATGTAGGGCACTATGGAAAAGAAACAAGAAACCAAAAGAAACCTACTTGCAATAGAAATGACAGGTAAGTACTTCCATAAAAAGTCCAGAAATAAAGGAGTTAGGAAGTTTCAAATGTTATCTTCTGAGACACAGATATGGTAAACACAGCATGCTCTGGCTAGCGGTTCTATGGCCCTGATCCAAGGCCAGGCCCTGCCAATATGGCAGAGGCCCCTAAATAACTAGTGAGGTCTCCTCAGGATTGACTATCACTTCTTTGAAAATCTAAAACTTGTTCCCAATGGTCTCTTGAGGCAAAATGCCTTCCACATCCACAGAAAGAACTATGGAATTCAATTACAGAATGAAGCAGACCATTTTCTTTTGTATTACGTTTTGTTTTATGATCTCTCCCATTCATTTTAATTCTTCTATGCAACATGACTAAGGTGAAAATGTATTTAATAGGAATGTATGTGCAGAACCTATATAAGATTGTATGCTGACTCAAGAAGGGAGTGGGGGGGGTAGGGAGAAGGAGGGGAAGGGAGGGGAAAAATCTAAGATATATGGAAGTGATAGTACAACATTGAAAACAAATAAAATACTTTAAATTAAAAAAAAAAGAAAATCTGAAACTTGTCCTGAACAAATACATATCTATTCTGGCATCCCACCTACTTGCAAGCTTAGGGAATTAAGAAGGAATTCTGCAACCTCAAGGAGGAAGGAAAATCAGAAACTTATTTCTTGGCCTATGGCTTCAGCCTGCCATTCAATTTCACGTTCAGTGCAGGGCCCCTACAATTGGTTCTAGCGTTCTTTCTGCCTGTCAAGAACTGCCCCAATTTGCTCCTCTCCTACCTGCAGCATTTGTTCTTCCTCTGAAGAGATCATCGTATGCTCTCCACTGAGGTTTCACTTGGTAGGCGTGGATGAAGACCACGAACGCCACCACGAGGCACATCAGGGGGAGGAGGGCAGCGGTGAAGAGCGCTGCGTAGACATTCGGGATGAAACATCTGAAAGGGAAGAATCGGAGACATTTTCTGCATTTCAGCACTTCAGTAATACTTGGAACACAAATATGGCGTATTCTTCAAAATAACGCACTCATGAGCTACCTTGTACTTAATCTGGGACTCTTCCATAGGCAGATTTCCCTACATGAATCGGAGTTTGGCTTGAGTAAAGATGCAGAAACATCTTTCATGTTTTAAGGTTTTTAGAACTTTATGTTGGGTTTGCCATTGTAAGATGGCACGTAACCCTGTTGGTCATTTTTATCTCCTGATGTATAGAGGCTTTTTAAGATCAGTTTTTAAAAGCCAGACTGCACACGCGTGTGCACACACACATGAAAATAAAATAGTTTAGGAACAGATGAGATCTGATCGGTGTTAGACCAGTTTGATAGTAGTTTTGCAACTTTCTATCACCTGGAAACTTTTCGAAATTCTACTAAAATACTTGAAAGATAAAGCTGACTTCCTCTTTGTCTGAATGATGTAGTCCAAGGCCACTATGAAAATATTCAAAGGCAACTGAATTCCACCCTCCAAATGTTAGATCCACCTGGAATATACCAAAATCCTTCCATCAAAGGCTGAAAATGGTCTTAATATTTACCTATATTTGCATCTAAACTGCTACTGGCATACATTTATTACAATACATTCCTCTTCCCAAGGAAGTTCTATAAGTTCTTTTTAAATAGTTACTATAAGGTTTTCACAGGAATATTGCATCACTGGGAAATTTTTGTTGTTAAAGAGATAGAGTTTTGCAATGATAAGCAGGTTGGGGATCCTTGACTATTTCTATTTGAACGGTTTGCATGGCTCTTCTTACCTGTGGACTTTATCTCATTCGAAGAGATATCTAAACTCTATGATCTTCATTTTTAAAGAGATGGTCCATAGATAAATATCTTAACTTTGAGAAGTGAACTTGGTAGCACTGTGCCTAAAGCTCCCTCTTATTCATCAATATTTTTAGGACCAGGGATTTCCAGTTAATGGGCCCCAAATTCAATACAACAGGCAAACAAGAGTGTCCTTGAACCTGGACATCACAGTACTAAAAATAGAGGTAACTGATCACATGTGTATGTGTATATTGGCTTTAACAGGCTCTGCTGTTATTTGAATCTGCAATCTAAGACAATTGTGAGGGAGGAAAAGGAAAAGTGACATAGTCCCTGCTCTTGAATATCTTACAAGACGTTCCAATTCAGATGTTGACGTAAGTATACAAACACCAAGCAATCACCAGAGGAAGAATTGTGTTGGCTAAATTTAAATAAAGTTCAACCAAAGCACCTTGTCTTGGCAAGATCAAATGCTACACAAACAATAGCTACCAAACAGTTAAGACTCATCCTTAAACCACAGCAAGCCTTGAAATTTAAGTTGTAACCTCTATTTAAATAGAGTGATACAATAAATATGTCATGTAATGTAATATACAATGTATAATTTAAATATAAACTATAAAGATAGTAGAGGGACTTTTTTTCAATCCAATTAACAATCTGAATTCACAGACATTTGTTAAGCATTCACGGTGTGTTGAATATGTGTCAGGTGTTTGGGGAGTGAAAGTCCTCGCCCTCATAGAACTCACAGCCCCTACTTGAAAGGGCAATCCCCAGGGCGGAAAGGTCACAGGTACAGGGTCTAAATCAAGGTTCCAATACGTGTAAACTGAAGACCAGACTGTTTTGGAGCTGAAATGAACAGGAAGCCAGGACTGGAGAGTCAATGCTGGAAAGTCAATACTGGAACAGGAAGCAGGAAATAGGGAGTGTAGGTGAGCTGCACTCTGTTGCACTCAGGCAGTCTCCCCAAAACTTTGACAGTGGTGAGTTCCCAGGCACAGTCCTGTATTTCTCAGAGATAAGATTAGGAAAAAAAAACCAGTTGTGGCTCCATTATTCCCATTCTGAATCTGCCATTCTTCTAAGAAGAATGTAAATATTTTCAATCACAATAAATGTACAACTGAAGAAATTTAAATCTAATTCAGAAGGTACAGAATTAGCCCATATTTGTAGCACACACTGAGTTGAAATTTCAAAGTGAATGCTCAGAAGTGAATCCCTACTTTTCGTCAACATTTTATCCAAAAAAAAAAAAGACCAAAGTCTCTTCTGATGCTTTCTCTGTCTTTAGAGTAGAGATGTTTGAGGGCACTGGGATCTTCAGTTTATCCCTTTTTATTGGCTCTCCCTCATTTACCTATAAACATGATTCCTTTAAAATCCTTCTCACAACCTTTATACCCTGTCCATCTAGCTCCCTGTCTCTTTATATTCTTCTTCTCAACATTAAAATTCTTAGAAAAGATATTTTGACCCAAAGCCTCCATTGAGTCACCTTCCTGATGCCATGATCCTCTTTGAGAATGAAGGACAAATAACAACTTGCTAGTAGTAGCTGCCCCACTGGGGCCCCAACCGGCCTGTTCCAGTCAGGCAATGAAGCTCGCTCCTTCCTTCCTTCCTTCCTTCCTTCCTTCCTTCCTTCCTTCCTTCCTTCCTTCCTTCCTTCCTTTCTTCCTTCCTTCCTTCCCTCCCCTTTTTCCTTCTCTCTCTGTCCTCTCCCTCAGTATTATACCCTTACCTGTGGGTACTCTGCCCAAAGGAATTTAAATTTTGATCACTGAAACTTTACAAGATATCTTGGGATTTACAGGCTAGATTTCTTTCTTAAGAACCACACCTGAAACCCAAATCAATCTGGCTCTCGTTGACTGGCCAACAATGGACCCCAGCCCAAGCCTCACTTGGTCATTGTTGGAGCCCAGATGGTTCAGAATGAGGTCTTCCTCTCCCAGAATGACTTTTTTTTTGACTAGGTAAAAGAGGCCATTCTTTGCCTCATTTCTTACCTAGCCTTAATCACTGAATGGGCCTTGCCTCAGTCAAACTGAAACCTGAGAAAAACCTGAGCTTAAAAAGGCCAAAACTGCATCGGGGCCATCTCCAGTCACCCTGGTCTTGATTTTGCCACTGCACCCTGATGGCTCGGGAGGAGAAAGCGAGGTTGGTGACTGTTCAGCCCGCTCGCACTTAATAAGGTCCTCTTCAAGAATGAAAGACAAACAACAACCATCCCTTGGTCCCTTGTGATCAGGATTCTACCAGAACTGGTCTCTTAAAATTCAACAAACATGCTGAACAATCCCCCATGTTTAAGGTAGCATGCTAATGTATCTGAGATACAAAGATAAAAATGAAAGAGTTTCTGCTATTGAGATGTTGACATTCTACTGTGTCCCCAGAAACTTTCTCAACAGTTATTGATCTTTTCTCAGTACCTAGCCTTCCCTGGCCTCTCTAAAATTTTTGACATGACCACCCTAGGTTGCTTGGATACTCACTCTCCCACTGACATTAGAAACCCCATTCCTTCCTGCTGTCCTTGTAACTGCTCTTTCCTTACCTTTTTCAGTGATTCATCCTCTTCCTAATAATAGTTAACATTCACCTAGTGTTCATTATGTGTCAGAAACTATGCTAAGCACTTTATAATTTTAATCTCATCTGATCCTCAAATCAGGTTCAATTCTGGGAGGGAGATACTATTGTTACCCCCATTCTACAAATGAGAAAAAGCAGAGAGGGATTAAGTGATTTGCCCAGGGTCATACAGCTAGTAAGTGTCTGAGGCTGGATTTGAACTCAGGTCTTCCTGCCTCCAGGCTCAGCATTCTATCTACTTGGCCCCCAATTTGAACCCTATAAAGCAGATGTTTCCCAATTGCCTATCACTGTTCTTCTTACAATTTTACTAACTAAAGCTTTAGCGATGATCCTATATCTGAAACCCTGACCTCACTTCAACTCCGACTGTGCATTGGCCATTCTCCCTGGATCTCTGCCTGGTGGTACCTTAAACTCAATATATCTCAAACTGAACTTATGATAGTTTTGCCCAAAGTTGTTCTTCCTTCCAACTTTACAATTATGTGAACCTTGGCCCTAGCTTCGATTGTCTGCCTAATCTTTCATATCCTTTCAATTACAACTCTACCCCTTCCCATCAGTCTCTTCTCTACATTCTTACCAGAATGCTTTCATTACCTGGAATGCTATAAACATCTACTAATAGGTCTGCCTGCCTTCACTCTTTCCCACTTTTATCCAGCCCATAGACTTCTGTCAGAAGAATCTTTGCTAACCATAGATCTAGTCATGTCACTTCTTTGCTTGAAAATTTTCAGTGTTTCTCGATTTCCTGTCATTTAAGGTCATTCTCTTCTATCCAGCATCCAAAGCCCAACAGGATACAATCGAACCTCCAGCCCCATTTCATACTACTTTCTTCCATGTTAGAACTAGAACTCTAGGTTCTACCCACACTGGTTTAGTCTCTACCTCAGTCATGCCGACCTTCCCCTATTCTCTGAACACTCTATTGCTTTTGCATCTTTGTTCATACTATTGTCTGGGTCTGGAATGCCCTCTTTCACTCTTCTTCACCTAATGAAATCCTGTCCATTCTTTAAAGTATTACTTACATTCTAGTTCCACCATGAAGCATTCCCTGTGCTCCTCCTCCAACTTCTATCATACTCAGTAAAGGCTTTCTTCACAAAGTTCTTTGTTTCATAACTCTTTAACACACTTAAAATGTCATGTTTTTGCATTATAGTTATGTACTTTTTTCCTTACTCCTCCTCTCTCTAGACCAGGGGTTTTTGGTGTTTTTTTTTTTATTTTAAATGAGATACCTATGTAAAATGTTTTGCAAACCTGAGAGTTTTAAAGAAATAATAACTATTATTATTATAATTATGTCATGGGCTCTTTTGGGAATCTAAAGAAGCTTTGGAAACCCTTCTCAGAATAACGTTTTGAAATGGACAAAATAAACTACATAGGATTATAAAGGAAACCAATCATATTAAAATATAGTTATAATATATTTTTAAAAAACCACATCCATGGGCCCTAGATTAAAAACCCCTAGATTTTTAAGTATCATGAAGGCATAGATAATGTGTCACTTAAAATTGTACATCTTCCAGAGCCTAGCACAATGCTCTGCACACAACAGGTGTTTAAATAAACAAATATCTTCAGTACTACTACCAAGGGACTGGGACTACTGGGGGCTTGGAAAGGAAAAGAGATGAAGGTGATGTTATTTAGGCAGGAACATTTCTTCCCTACATCTTACTATTATGGAAACATTTGCAAAGGGTAACTAAGTGGCACATTGATTAGAGCGCTGGGCTTGGAGTCAGAAAGACCTCAGTTCAAATCTGGCCTCAGATACTTATTAGCTGTTGACCCTGAGAAAGTCATTTAACCCATTTGCTTCATCGACCTCATCTTTAAAATGGGAATAAGAATAACACTTCTCTCCTAGGGTTGCTGTGAGGATGTGATAATATTTGCCGTACTTGGCACATGGTAAGTGCTATATAAATGCTAACTACACAAATGTTAGCTGTGTTGACGTCAATGGCTAGTCAGAGGTGTTAAGAAGAGGGCAGAGTTCTGGTATATGCAGTACTGGGGCAGCTGTAAACTGACCTGAGCGTTGTAAGTACAGAAAAAGAAGTACAGATAGTAGAAGGACAGATAAAGAAACAAAGGCTGTAACTAGATGTATTTTAGGTATGTTGTTTGGTGTGAGAGCAGAGAATGAGGACAGCAAAGCATGAAGGCCTGAAGTTCTTAATGGTATGGTGTCAAACGGTGAGAGCTGGTGAATTGGGGCAGAAGAGAGAATGGAACCCTTAGAACCTCAGTTTTTTCCAAGGAAATCCTGAGAATGGTCACTGCGATGAGTATATAGGGAGTGGAAAAACAAAGCAGAAGGCTTTTAGGTTTGCAGCTGGTTCCTCTCCTACAACAAAATTCTACATGGAATGAACAATGATAAGAATTCCAACAACGGATTCTATTTAGCACAGACTATATTAAATAAGGGTAAAAGTGAACCTCTGGGTTTCTATTTTCTTGGGAGAGAATCTGGGTGATATGAGGCAATTTAACAACGTATCGCCACTCAAGTCACTGAAAGGGACAGAAACAGGAATCTCTTATGCCTTACTCTCCCAAAAGTGCATATAGGGACCCATCCAAATAAAGTAATCTGTCCTGATGTTCAAATGACAGATGGTTAAAAGTGTCATTTGTAGGTGACAATTTAGTATCTTTCTAAATAACCCTAATATCTTCATAGTCAAATCCATCACAGACTCTTAACTGGTGAGGATTTCATTTCATGGCAAAGCAATGAAAAATGGAAGGTAGGGGAGGAATTTTGAAATAGGCCAAGTTTTTCACTTTAATCATATCACATCAACTTAATAGGTCTTCCAATAGGATTCATCAAAAGTGCTCATGTCTACACAGAGGGTAAGTATGAGAAGAGCCATGCACTGTGCTCCAAGGGAGAGAATGAACAGTCTCAGCAAAGAATCAGATCTACCTTGGCTATAAAATGACAGCATAGCAATCATTTCAGAAGTGAGCACATGTCAGGGGTCTAAGTTGGGAAATGTTGAACACATTTAGGAAATGTCAGAACAGGTTTTGAGATGGGGCCGGGAACAGAATTCTTGGAAAAACTGAATATACTGTTAAGAAATGAGTAGACCAAGTATTATGCACAGAAGAGTGCTAAGGGCGTAGTCAAAATTAACCCACTGGCAGTATTTCTTAAGAAGAGACCAGATACCATAAGAATAGAGAAAGGCCATGTGGAATTGATTTTTCAAAGAGAAAAAAATGTAGTGCGGTCCTGGTAATTACCAGTCCATCTAGTTTCAAAGTATCTACAGTAGTTTCCAGTTCTTGTTTTTTTCCTCTGCTAAGTAAACACTTTTCTTGGCTCTTTTCTTGAACATGACTAACTTTTGCTTTTTTCCCTCATCTTCATGCATCAGTTTCCCCTTCATTCATAGTCTCTAACCCTTGCGAGTTTCTCTTTAGAACATCTCCAGAACTTCTACAGGGAGTCACAGGCAGACATTGTGTTTTTCTTTTGGTTTTACTTTTTCGCCTACCTTCCTTCCAATCACTAGTGATCCCTAACCTCACACCTTAGGACCCTGAGCATGTTTTGTTCCAAATTAATTAATGGGAAACAAATTAGTTAGTCAATGCCATTTGTTAAGCATCCACTTTGAGCCAAATGTTATATACAAAGTACCTGGAATACAAAGAAAGCCAAATACATAGTCACTCCTCTCGAGGTCACAGTCTGATGGAGGAGCCGATAAGAGGATGTAGTTTGGCTTTCTACCTCATTTTAACTAAAACTAATTTTACTGAATTATTTAACTGAACTTTAACTGAAACTAATCTGGCCAGTTACCAATGATCTAATTCTCTTTTCTCAGTCCTTGTCCTCCTGCAGCCTTCGACACTGTCTGTTACTGTCTTCCCTTCATACTCCTTCCTCCCCTGCTCTCCTTTCTGACTACTTCTTCTCAGTCTCCTTGCTGTAGGCTGAGCTCATCCAGGTTACACCTCCTACCTGCACATTTTATCCTCTTTCTTCTTTTCTTCTATTTCTTTTGGTGATCTCATCAGCACCCATGGATTTGATGACCATCCCTAGGCAGATGATTCTCACATCAATTTGTCTAATACTAACTTCTCTCCTGACCTTCAGTCTTACATCTTCAACTGCCTACTAGACATTTCTAATTAGATGGTTTTTTTTAGATATTTTTAATTCAACCTGTCTAAAAAAAGCTCATTATCTCCTGCCCCTCCCCAAACTCTCCCTTCCTTTTAACTTCCCTATTACTGTCTAGGACACATGTGCCCCATGCCACTCCAGAGAGTGGCCCAATTCAGATTAAAATGCAATTAGGAAATATAAGACAAATAATAAAAATATAATAAAACAGACAATATCACATATTAAAAACTGAGACAAAATGATGCCTGTAGGGATCCCTTTTCTATTTGAGTTTGACACAACCGGTTTAGGGTATGACCAAACTCTTCATAATCCAGGCTCACAACCTAGGTGGTATCATTTCCCCCAATTTACAGATGATGAAACTGAGGTTAAGGGTGCTTAAGTGACTTACTCAGGTTCTTACAACTAGGAGAAGTCTGAAATTTGAACTCACGTCTTCTAGACTCAAAGTCCAAAACTCCCTTCACTGTACCACTGACCTCCTTACTGTTTCAAAGACACATCTCATGCTTTATCACTTAAGTGACTTTCTTATGAAATTTTCTACATCTTCATACTGAAATCTTGCTATTCCTATAGGACCTGCATCAGATGAAAAGCTCCAACAAGCTGCTCCGATTTCCAGACTAGGAAGGAATCTTTCTTCAGAATTCTCATAATACTTTGCATCTTTCCATTCTGCATTATATTTATTTGTGTATTCTTTCCAAGAGCCTGCAATGAGTTTTTTTTTATTAGCTTGTGTCTATAAGAGAGCTTCCTGAATTTCCAAGCATAGCACTTGGTACATAATAGGCACCTAATAAATAGTTCTTTAGTCTGATTTGCCCTCTTAACACTCCCTTAAGGCTGGGCAGAGCAGGCATTTAATTCTGTAACTTAATAAATAGTACAAAGGAAGCTTAGAGAATTCCAGTTAATAGCCCAGGATTGTCTAGTTAGTTGGGGACAAAGCCAAGACTAAAACATATTATAACTACTAACTTCCTAGTTCTATATCCATAGAAAAAAGTATCTGGGATATAGATTTGGGAAAAGTAATTAATTAAAATAAGATTCTGCTCTACAGTCTTTCTTTTTTAAAGGGAGTCACAGAATCACAGACTCTAGGAGTGGAAGATGATTTCCAAACTAGACTCAAAAGGAATTTCTAGGGCACACCTTTAGAAGTGGTCCTCTGAATTAACATGGGATATAGTCCGGGTTAAGTTTCATGCCACTTCAAACAAGGAAAGCTTTATGAAGAATTATTTTTTGTTTCAAGTGTACTTAAACATAATTTCCTCTTTATTTGGACACTTCAGCAATACTGTTTGATCTTCAAGATTTTTTTAAAAAAGTTGGTTATTTTTATTATCAAGTTTAGCCTGTAACTAGAAGATTACTAGTCATCACTGATGGAAATTTGTGCAAAGGGGAACTGACTGTATATCTTAATATTGATCATGATGGTTGAAGAATAAAGATGTTATTCATTATGAAGATACTTGTCAGGTATAAATAAAACTTAACAGAATGCTTCTGGTTTTAATATTCCTTTTATGCCCAATTCATTTTTATTCCCAAAGACAGTGATCTTATTGAACTTGCTTGAGAATGCAGGAATTCTAATACCTAAGTAGGAGCGACTGCTATGGGGTCCTCTGGTGCTTTTTCCAAGTTGTGTTCATGCAGAGGTATTTTGTTTTTAAAATTCTATTCTCACTGATATCTTTAATTTAGCCACACTCACATCTCAGTTCATTCTCCAGCCCTGCTCCCTCCCCAGTAAGTCTTCTTTTATAACAAAAATTAGAGAAAGAAAAAAAGCACTTAAGGAAAACCAACCAACAAAATGACTGTGAAATGCAGCGGCATATGCTCTGTCCCACTGCAGTCATCTCCCACACCTGCATGTTTTCTCAACTCTTCCCCCTTGTTCACTACAATTACACAGAGCTCAGTTCTGTATTGTGGTCATTGTGCATGTTGTTTCCCTGGTTCTATTTACTTCACTGCACTGGTTTATATAACTCTTCTCATGATTTTTTGAATTTTTCATATCTGAAAGTGAAAAAAAAGACTTCAATTTGTCATTTTTAATGGCACAATAATATTCCACTGAATTCATATATTATGAGTTTTAAAATTTAATTTAAATTTAATTTTTTAATTCCCCAAGTAATTTGTTTTCAGCTGGGTGAGTGCAGTGGATAGAGCCCTGGAAATGGAGTCAGACGGACCTGGGTTCAAATCCAGCCTCAGATACTTGCTAGCTATTTGAACCTGGGCAAACCACTTAACCTTAGTTTGCCTCAGATTCCTCACCTGTAAAATGAGGATAATAACAGCACCTACCTCCTAGTGTTCTGCAGATTCAATGAGATGATAATTGTAAGAGCCGAGCATAGGGTCTGGCACATAAATGTTAGCTACTATTAATATGGCCATAAAATTGTACATGTATTCTTTAAACAGAAAAAAAAGTATCCTTTTAGATAGAACTATTTAGATCATAGGGTGATAGATTTAGAATTGGATGTGACCTTAGAGGCCTTCAAGTCATTGTACAGATGAAGAAAGTGAGGCCCAGGGTCACACTGTTCTTGTCTGACGTAGGTTTTGAGCTTGGGTCTTCTGGACTCCAAGTCTTGTGCCTAATGAACTAGGCTATGAAATCCCATTTCTGTAAGAATCTTGGGATATCAGACACAGAAGGGATTATAGAGATTATCCTTGTTTTACAGATGAGGAAACTAAAGCTCGAAGAAGTAAGGTCACCTGGGCAAGTAAGATCACGCCAAGTGGTGGACATCGGACAGGAGAATCAGCCTAGTGTTCTCGTCACAGCATTAGTCTGCCTTAGAACAATGACCTATCGAGGTAACTGTACATGTCAGAAAATGAAATGGAGAGGTAAGAAAACATGTGGTATTCAGTAAAAAAACGGGGGGAAGGGGGAGGGAACAGATCTCTTTCTGACTTGAATGCTATTGATAAGTATGACAGCATTGGTTTAAAAATCCAAGCAGTCTTCTGTTTCACATTAGTATAGACTACCTAGGGAAAGACACTAAGTTTCTTTCCCACCATTGCTTCTAGAATTTTAAAATTACTCCCATAATTTATGCAAAGACCCATCCAAAGGTTTTTTCACATAGTCAGAGCCGATATTTTAAAAATGTCCTCCAAAAATAAAAGAATCCTCTGTTTCATATTTATTTCAGATCAATCAATCATCTAATGTAGAGTTCAAGGTACTATGCTAAGTTACATGGGGAATAAAAAAAATAACTCATTTTTCTGAAGCTCTAAAGTTTATAAGGTCCCTGTCCATAAGAAGCTGAGACTCTGAGGTAAAACTTCACCCATCTGGAAACAGCCCTCCTAGAGTCCAGAAGCATCTGGACTAGCTCAGGAACCGAGAAGTAACTCATAACAACAGCCAGGTTAGGACCACTTCTTGGCAGCAAATAGGGAGCAACTATTCAGCAATGGAATTTCAGAGCCTAAATTTTTTCTAGGGACAATTATTAATTTAAGAATAATTCCGATGACCCACATAAGGGATTCTGATGAGGAAAAGAAGAGGGAGTTGCTTACAAAATCAATATACATGCATTGGGAATGAACTGATCAACTTAGATTCTAAAAAGACCTCTAAAGAAGATGGGAGCTAGAGCAGGTAATTGAAAATCAAAATAAAGGTGTCCCCTGGTCCAGTAGCAATGCTAAAGCTCAGGATTAGCTGAGGTTGGTGATGACCTTTCTAGGAACAATACATAGGGCTTTCTTACTTTTGCTGGGATGAGAGGAAGATCAATGAGTGAGCCAAATGGCTGCTGGGTGCTAACAGGATGGTGATACTAGTTTGACAGAAAGCAGGGTGAATTACTAACCTTTTATTTTATTTGTTTTCTCTATCAAGTAGAACTATCTTTGGGTATTTCTTGACTCTCGCCTTACGGGAGAGGCAAGAAGAGGGTAAAAGAAAATTCTTAGAAGAGGTAGAAGCAAGGAAGGCAGTATATTAAATTAATATCAGAAACAGGAAAGTGAGCTATTCATTAAGAAAGGTTTGGGGTCTAATGTGGACTAGTGAGAGAGGCAGAGTGGCATAGTAGATGATAATTTTAATAAAAATTAGCAAACATTTATATAGTGTTAAAAGTTTGCAAATTGTTTTACCAATATATTTAGTTTTTACAAGTTTATTTTTAGTCCAACAACCCTGGAAAGGAGGTGTTATTATTTTCCCCATTTTACAAACGAGGAACTGAAGCAGATAAATATTAAGCGACTTAGCACAGAGTCACACAAAAGTAATTGTCTGAAGTAGCGTTTGAACTCAGTTCTTCCTTCCTCTAGGCCCTGCACTCTACTGCACTAGTCATAGAAAACGTTGTGGACTCAAGTTAGGAAAACCTGCGCTTGAATCCCGCTTCAGACATTTACCAGCACTGTGATCCTAGGCAAACTACTTCATCTCCACAGGCTTGAGTTTGCTTTTATGTAAAACAGGAGTAATAATAGCAGATGGAGATGATGTATGTAAAGTGTTTTACGAAACTTAAAGCACTATATAAACGCAGGTTTTAGTAATATCCACTTTTTCTCATCTATTTCAATGCAGGCATAGATAGAATCTGTCCTGGGGTAAGTCCTAAGTATTCTTTTACATGTAATGTCTTACAGATTATTATTGAATAGGCCTCTAAAATAACTGCTATTTATTACTGAATATAAGTATTATGATATAATGCATCCTTTGTAGGTTCCTTAGAAACATAATTAGTACAACTCTAGTAAGAGAGTCTATGTACCTCATCCCAGCCCCCCAGGATTTTGATTTCCTTTGATGTAACTTTATAGTTTGAAGGATTCTTTTCTGTCCCATATAGCTTGGAGATTAAGCATATTTGGTATGGCATCATCTGTTAAAACACTCTTAATTTTTTATGAATAGATACCATATGCAGGTGATCACAGCAATATTTTGGTACGTGGCAGTGGTCAGATTCCAGGACAGTTTGTACATGGAATTCTCCTGGATACTTTTGAGTCCTGTATTCCCAGTAAGCTTTTGGTGTGTAATTCTTGCCACAAGATCATCTCTTGCTAGGTATTTTACAGGTGCTAAAATTTCAAAGTCTACGTTGATGTGTTACACAATTCCTATCATTTCCTTGCATAACCTACATTTGTCACAAACTTCTGAGTCTTAAAGGATAATCCCTATATAATTTCTGGTGAACATGACCTCGTTCTGAATCACCAACATCAACCACAAACAAATCCTCATGACTCAGTTGTTCACATGCTGCTTTTTTTTTTTTTTTGGTCAATGTACTGTTGGCTAAGTTGGTGTGGATTTACTCATGGAGGGTTTTTATGATTTGATTCTTGGACTTTCTTCCTTTACTTTCCTTCCTTCCCTTCCTTTCTTCTTTCTTTTCCTTCTTCCTTTCTCCTTTTCTCCCTCCCTCCTTCCCTTAATTTTCTTGCTTCCTTTCTTTCTCTTTCACCATTTCATAAGACACATCATCTTATTCTGATAAAGAATTTATAGGTCTTCAAAGCTTTTCACAAAATACAATTCCCATTCCTATTAAAAACACTAGAGAACACAGGAATAAATGGAGCCTTCCTTAAAATGATAAGTAGGATCTACCTAAAACCATCAGTAGGCATTATAAGTAATGGGGATAAGCTAGATACATTTCCAATATGAATAGGGGTGAAACAACGATGTCTATTATCACCACTGTTATTCCAAATGCTACTAGAAACTTTAGTTTTATCAATAAAAAAAGAAAAAGGAATTAGAATAGGCAAAGAAGAAACTAAGATGACATGATGATATACTTAGAAAATCCTAGAGAACCAAGTAAAAAATTACTTGAAATAATAAACAACTTCAGCAAAGCTGCAGGATGTAAAATAAACCCACATAATAATTGGCATTTCTATACATTACTAAAAAAGCCCAACACCAAGAGATAGAAAGAGAAATTGAATTTAAAGTCACTGTACACATTATAAAATATTTGGGAGTCTATCTGACAAAATAAACCCAGGAACTCTATGAACACAATAACAAAAGCAACACATAAAGTTAGATCTAAATAATTGGAAAATCATCAGTTGATAGTGGGTAGGTTGAGCTAATACAACAAAAATGACAATTCTATCTAAATTAATTTACTTATTCAGTGCCATAACTACTGAAAATTATTTTATACAGCTAGAAAAAATAATAACAAAATCAACTGGAAGAACAAAAGATCCAGAATATCAATGAAAAGAAATGCTAGGGAAGGTGGCCTAGCCATTTCAGATCTTAAATTGTATTATAAAGAACAATCATCAAAACTACTTGGTACTGGCTAAGAAATAGGAGGGTGGATCAGTGGAATAGGTTAGGTACACAAGACATAGTAGTCAATGACTATAGTAATCTACTGTTTGATAAACCCAAAGACTCCAGCTTCTGGGATAAGAACTCACTATTTGACAAAAACTGCTGGGAAAACTAGAAAACAATATGCCAGAAACTGAAGCATGGACCAACATCTTGCACTATAAACCAACATAAAATTCAAATGAGTCTAGGAAAGAATTTTTATAACCAGTGTCTCTGATAAAGAACTTATTTCTAAAATACAGAAAGAACTGAGTCAAATTTATAAGAATACAAGTCATTCTTCAATTGATAAATGGTTAAAGAATATGAATAGGCAGTTTTCAGAAGACATTAAAGCTATCTATAGTCATATAAAAATGTTCTAAATGACTGTTGATTAGAGAAATGAAAATCAAAACAACTCTGAGGTACCACATCACACCTATGAGATTGGCTAATATGACAAAAACAGGAAGATGATAAATGTCAGAGAAGATGTGGGAAAATTGGAACACTAATTTATTGTTGGTGGAACTGTCAAATGATCCAACCATTCTGGAGAGCCATTTGGAACTATGCCCAAAGGGCTATAAAAATATGCATACCCTTTGACCCAGTCATACAACTTCTAGGGTTATATCCGAAAGGGATCATAAAAATGGGAAAAAGACCCACATGTACAAAAATCTTTATAGCAGCTCTTTTTGTGGTAGACAAGAACTGGAAATTGAGAGATGACCATCAACTGGGGAATGGCTGAACAAGCTGTGGTATATGAATGTAACGGAATACTACTGTGCTATAAGAAATGAAGATGTTGACTTCAGAAAAACTTATACGAACTGATGCTGACTGAAGTAAGCAGAACCAGAAGAGCATTGTACACAATAACAGTCACACCGCGTGATGACTGACTTTTATAGACTTGGCTCTTCTCAGTAATGCAAGGACCTAAAACAACTCCAACAGACTCATGATGGAAAATGCCATCCAAATCCAGAGAAAGAACCATGGGGTCTGAATGCATATCAAAGCACATCATTTGATCTCTTTCTTTGTTTTTTCTTTCTCATGGTTCCTTCTCATTCATTCTAAATCTTCTATACAACATCACTAATGTGAAAATATGTTTTCATTATGACGATTATCACCAGGAAAAAAGAGTTTTTCCACCAGCCTGCACTGCACCATTCATACATGGAACCATCGGTTACAGCAGACAGATATATGTATATGTTGAGCCTATATCAGACTGTACACCATCTTGGGCAGGGGTGAGGGGAGGTAGGTGAAGAAAACTTTAAAAATTATGAAAGTGAATGTTGAAAACTAAAAATAAATTTATACATATATATATGTATAAATTTATAGATCTTAGAGGAAGCCTTCTCCAAAACTCCTCAGCAGAAATTCTTGAAATGATAAGAGATCCTTTTTCACATCTCAGGAACACATTCTGTGTAATTAAGTCATCAGAGTGCTACAGGTTGACAGAAAAGTTTCTGTGGTCCACTGTGCTTATGTTGTAGAAATGTTGTGATAATGACACATAATATTTTGAATGATGATTAAAGAGACAAAGGACACTGAGAGGCACAGTATAGACTGCTAAGTCATTTTCTCCCTGTGGGGACAAGAAAATCATTTTGGATGTGGCTGTTTGATATTTTCATAATTAGTTAATTCTGCAAGGAGGCAGTCATGTTACTACCAAGGAGGTTGTACAGCTGTACATACTTCAGCGCACCTTCATGAAAAAGAAGCGAAAACCCAGCTGACATCTATTTCTCATAAAAGTAGCTTCTAGGACCACTGTAACTCTATGTCCCATACTCTCCATAACTACACATACATGACAATGACTCATACTCATAATCAAAATTGTTTCATTAAAACAAGGTTAAATTATGTTCTATATACACTTTAAAGAAGGCAAGGAGTTAACTAGTACACTTTAGGCAGATATCCATAAAAATAGTTAAATTTTTAAAAAATGCCATGGCATATAAAAAAACTAGACTTCTGGAAAATTTAAGAACCTAGAAAAATGTATTCTTGAAGGGTGGTAGGTAATTGGAATTCTACTGCCACCTTTAGGGAAAACATTTCTTTTAGGTAGTCAAATTTTCCAAATAGCAAAATTGTTGTACTAAATATATAAAGACACTGTTATCTTGGGAGATGTGTGCGTACGTGCACACAGATACATATACACACATAATAAGAATTACAAGTATACTCTAATAATGTGATATTTGCAAGATTATGTAGTCTGTCATGCTCCCAATCTAATGATGCGCTTGTTGCACAAAAACATTAAGCATTATTAGTCCTCAATGAGAACAGTTAGCAAAACAAAGTAGCAACTCAGATTTTATCAGTTCAAAGGCACTGATATTGTAAAAATGAGAATTATCACTTATTTCAGTTCAAAAAATATTTCTTATCGAAAGATTAATTATATTCATATGTATGTCTCAACGCAGAGGGTCAAGGAAAAGACTATGAGCCATATGAGTTCAGAGAACAGACAACAATTTGAGGTGGAGCAGAAAATCTGATAGAAGTGAGATTTGAGCTGGGTAGGACTTTCTACCTGTCTTACTTAATTGATACAGATATTTTAGAAATCAGAACTATGATTCCATCTGTGGACAGATCTCCAGGGAAAGAACATCCTGTGTTAGTGAAGATCAGCATCTTCCCCATAACTTACAGTCTTAGAGATGCCTGAGGCAGTGGGAAGTTAAGTGACTTACCCAGGATCACACTGCCAAGAATCAGGACTTGACTCTGGGTTTTTCTGACTCAGAGATCATATCTCAATCTACTACTTCATGGCTGCTTCTCTATACTGGTATCAGCTGATGTTTATAATCTTTCTTGACACCAGAGGCAGGAGAATAGCCCTCCTGTTATTTTCCCACATCACCCACACATCCATGGAGACCATCCATTGGTACAGTCTGAGACACCAGTTTAGTTCTGGATTATTTCTAAGGATGTAGGTCCTGATTACCAAGGATTTATTTACATTTGTACTGCCCCAGACAAATCTTGTATAGTCAAAGACATCACCTTTGAGCTAAAGTCCCTAGCTAGCTTGAGAGTCTCTCTAGAGAAAATCACTGCCCTTGGATACCTCCCTTTCCTCTTGCAGCTACGAGGAAAGGGAATCAAGGTGTCACATCAATAATGTCAATTCATTGAAAGTTTCCTAGAACCTTTCTTCAGAAGTGGAGAAAGGAAAGGAAGAAGGGAAAGAAGGGTTGAAAGGCAGAGAGAGAGAGATAGAGAGGGAGAGGCAGAGACAGCAGACAGGGACAGACAGACAGATTGCTATCATTCTCCATAATACTAATAATGATAATAATATGAGATGTGAACTTACAGATCATTCTGTTTAAGCTCCACATTTTACAGATGGACAAACTAAGGTTGACTTTCTCTTTCCCTTATCTGAGCTATGATATTTTAAATTCATGCTACCTAATTTTATCAGGTCCAGTACTGTGGGTAACAACCCCTTTATTCATGTTTACCAATTCCCTATGGAAACCTACTACCCTTTAAGAATACATACAAAAAAGGCAGAAGAAGCAAACAAATTAAAAAAAATATATAAAATTTTAAATTACCCCTATATATAAGAATGCAAACAAAAGAATAAATTACATTTTTTGGAAGCCAATGTTCCTGGGCCTCAGTTTCCTTCCTTGTAAAACAAGGGAGCTGGACCAAAAGATCCCAAAGGTTCCAGCTCTAGAATTATGATCTTTTGATAAATATGCCTAAAAATATGCTGTTGCCATCATACTAGTAATGAACCCTAAACACACGCAATCATTTGCCACTCCCCAACAAATCAAGCACGACTCCTCCTTCCCTCCACCACCCCTACACACATATTGGCTTCACTTGCATCAATATTTTACCTTAAGGAATTTATTTTTGTCAACAGGATGTTCCTGTTATTTCTAAACCTTGTAATCTCAACAACAGGATCTCAAGCCAACCAAATGAAATGGGAACAGCATAGTATTATTCATTCCCTGGGGATACCTCTGAATGTGTGAAAAATTCCAAATAATCCAACAATTTTATTTAAAAAAACTTGAATTAAGATGTTGGCACCTTCATTCATTGTTTGAACAGTTTTACTTCTTCATTTGCCTACATTCAGCAAGGTTTGTATTGAATTATTGTGACTGACAGGATTTTGTAAGCTTTCCCTTTATTGTATATGGTTCTCTCATGATTTTTAATTTTTTATTATTTTATCATTTTTAGGAAAACTGTGTCACAAAGTGAGAAATTTCTTCTAGAGAAGATGTCCAGAAACTGCTGAGAACAGCATGCTCCCAGGTAAGGCAGGGTTTGGGGTCTACTCACATTTCTAGGGAAACATTTACTAGAGGCAAGAACTGATGCATTACTAAACTAGACAATGAACTTCATTTGCATTTAAGCCAATCCAGTCCCTGTTTTTAAAGTACAAACTTGGATTTTTTTCCCCTCAGCTTTCACTAAAGTGATTTGCTATGCCAGTATTGAATTTTAGGCTATTCTTATTGTTATGTTACACTTATTTCAATACTTCATATGATTTCTGGTCTCATCCCTCCATTGGTTCACTTAACAACCCAAATCTTTTCATCCTGTATAATTCCTACCCCTGCCCTTCTGGAAAGCCTTCAGAGCAGACCTACCCAATGTGTTGGAGCCCATACTTTAATCTTCTTTGGGTGTCAGGCAATAATTGAGCTGTTCATCTATTAGCCCTCATTCTCACTGTCTGACCAGCCCAACTCCTCTATTGGCCATGCAGCTCCTCCATGATATTTGTGTGCAACTTCTCATGAGCAAGTCATTATTGGGACAGCTTAGTGGATTTTGAGTCAGCAAGATCTGAGTTCAATTCCTGCCTCATACACTTCCTAGCCATGAATCATGGCTTGGGCCCAACTCACTAGTAGTTTAAGTGTGACACTTTAACAAAATTCTATATTTGTAAGTTATTCGACAATTATCAAAAGGAGGTTTACTTAGCTACTGCAGAAGCATATGCCACAAGATTAAGTTAGTGCACCACCCTGATTTATCTGACCACAGTTTCCCAGTGTTTACTCATGGTCAGAAACCTAAGAGGGAGTCTGAGTTTCTTGTGACCTTTTGTATTTAAATGGAAAAATTAGAAAGTCATTGGCAGTAATCTGGGCCAGGTCTCTTTAGAGGTGTCAAATCTGCCTACCCCAGAACACTTTTGGACAAAACATCGAGTACCAGCCAAAATTAGATTGAAATGTAACTGGGAAATGTTAAAAAAAAATACAATAAAACATAATGTTTATTTTTGGTTTTCTAAGTTAATATGCAGAGATTCACTTCTATTTGAGTTTGAAACCAATGCTTCAGACAATCAAATCTCAAGGTGAACTTCAATACCTCTAAAGAAAAAGAACTAGTATGTCTTCAATATTTTTGTATTCCTTCAGTTAGGAAAAAGCCACCTAGCCCTTAGTTGTTGAAACATCACCCTCATAATGTCATTGGTCCTCTTGCAGAATGAAGGAGAAACGACAACAGTCAAATTGACATGGAAAAACTGCTGTTCCCAAACTGTATAACCTTGTTAAGAGGACCAAAGGAGATGGTAAGTGTAATGGGATTTCATAAATGTCATCCTGAATCTTTCTGTGGCCTTTCTATAGGTCACTTGCAATTTTATGTGCCATGAACAGAAGCTATATAGCACCATTAACAAAAGCACTTTAAAACTGCACTGCTTCTGTGGTCTTATCACACTGGTATTCTCTCCTACAATTCAGATGGCAATCCATCCATATTAACAATTAAATCTTCTCCATGTCCTCCTATGAAGTCACCACTGGGAGTGTCATAATATGCTAGAGGTATTTCTGGCATTCTCTTCACATTGCCTGAATACCAGTGGAGCATACAGCTTATCCAGTTATTCCTCTGACTATGTGGCTGACCCAACATTTTTTTCTAATCCTACATTTGTTTGATGACATTTTTAACATCACTCCTGAATATTTTCTTCTTTTTTAATACATTGTGGCCTGCTCATATCAGCCAATGGCCTCTCTATCACCTTCTGAATGACCTACTCCCAGTCTTCAGAGGTCATAATATTCCATGACTCAGTCATCACATTAAAAGGTGGGCTTTTGTTCCATGAAGAAGCTCTTGGGCCGTTAAAGTAACTTTGTACTTTCCCAGAGGTAATTCAGCTCACTTGTGGATGAACAAAAGCCATGTAACCAACTCTACATTATCTGCTAGACAAAACCCTTTTTGTTTACGTCTTCATTCATGTGCTTTTCCCTATGTGGACAGTCAGGCTAATCCCTCTATATGGGGTAGTGGAGGTTATTTAAGAGGCTCAGAAAGAACAATCACATTGGTGGTTGTTTTTAATTCTCAAAGACCAAAATGACTTCACTATGTGGGGGTCAAGGTACAGTGTATCCGACTGTGGCTCATCAGACCAATATGAGCTTGGAAGGCTTTACCACAGGTCAGGCACAAATATTTCACAGGAACATTTGTAGTGGATATGTCTCTAAATTTGTGCATCTCATGTTTCTTTTGAGCTACTACAATTCTGCTTTGCTCACAGAGCTCAGGACCTTCTTTTATGCATGTTGGGAGGTCCTGTGGCAGTATCTCCCACGTCTCACAATCAATATCAAAGTTCTTCAGAGAGATCTTGAGAATGTCCTTGCATTGTTTCTTCTGACCTCTGTTTGAGTGCTTGCCTTATATGAGTTCTCCATAAAAAAATCTTTTAGGCAAACATGGATTTATTTGGTATCCAAGCAACATGGCCAGACCATTGGAATTACACTCTCTGCAGTAGAATTTTAATGCTTGGCAGTTCAGCTTGAGAAAGGATCTCAGTGTCTGATACTTTATCTTATCAGATAATCTTCAGAATCTTTCTAAGACAATTCAATTCTAAGCAATTCAGCTTCCTGGGCTGGCACTGATACTATCCAGGTTTTACATACAGCAATGAGGTCTGCACAATGGCTCCACAGACCTTCAGTTTAGTATGCAGCCTAACACCTCTTCTCTCACATACTTTCCTTTGGATACTCCCAAACACTGAGCCAGCTCTGGCAACGTGTGTGCATCAGCCTCATCATCTATGTGTATACCCCTAGAAAGTATGTTGCCAAAGTAAGTGAATTTATCCATAGCATTCTGAATTTCTCTGTCTGCTGTAACCGATGGTTCCATGTATGGATGGTGCAGCAGTGCAGGCTGGTGGAAAAACTCTTTTTTTTCCTGGTGATAATCATCAGGCCAAAATAAGGACAAGCAGCGGAGAACTGATCCATACTCTGCTGCATCTCAGTCTCAGAGGCTGCATTGAGTTTCACATCTCGCCTGTGCCACATGAATTTTTGATTCTTTGTTCTCTCCTATTATTTGGGTTCAGCATAGCTACCTTTAATTATGAGGGAAGTCACAGCAAAACTGAGGCTTTCCTTATGGTACATTAAGCCAGTTAAGACCCCCAATTATTCTTTAAGCTATGTAAGAAACTGGATGGGGGCAAAGGAATTTATGATACCCACACCTAGTGGTTGTAAATCCCATATGACCACCTTCTCCTTGTTTATTGAAAAATCTGCAACCAGCTCTGACTTGGATTTCTCTTTTCTAGTTATTTTTTAGTGTGTAAAAATCCTTCCTCTCAATTGGCCCACTATAAATTTTCCAAGTCTATCTTTGAAATGTAAATCTCACAAGACTATCCTTGAAATATAAATCTTACAAGTGTATTTGTCAAAAGGTAAAACCTTTATTTTTCCTCCTGGGCAGTTCTGAATTCTTGTCTCTTTCTGGTAACTATAAATCCAAAAATTGTATTCTTTTCCTTGTCTCTCTGATGTAATTAGAAACTATATAAGCTTTAAGAAACCTTTGTTCCTGACTCATAGTTAATTAAGAACTATGGACCTATGGTAAAGCATATATTATATTAAACCTTGGTTTTGCCTCCTAGATTTCCACGTATTGATAGTTTCGATGGGCAACTGCAGTACCTAACAACAAATCCATGGGTATTTCCATAACACTTGATATTAACTGTCAGAAGGATACAAACTTATTTGTCTTGTTAACATCTCTGAACATATTTTATATGATTTTAATGTACTTATGGGAGGCATTGTTGGAGGGAAGCTTTTGCCTTATCAACTAAGTTTTATTATAGCCAGTAACAATAAGTACAGTGAGATCTTATACTTTACTCACTTCAGCCAATTGTACAGTGAAAAAAACAAGGTCTTTTCTGGAATATTGCTTGCAGCAGGAGAAAAAAGGGAGGAAGGGAATAAGTAAGGATTTTTTTATATAGCACCTACTATGTGCCAGGCACTGTGTTAAATGCTTTACAAATATTATGTCATTTGATTCTCACAATAACCTTGCGAGGTACATGTTATTATAATCCTCATTTTACAGATGAGGAAACTGAGGCAGGGATTAAGTGACTTGCCCAAGGTCACATAGCAAGTAATTGTCTGAACCCTGATTTAAACTCAGGTTTTCCTGACTATAGGTGCAGTACTCTAGACAGCCTGACTCTTCCCTTCTAATGTCCTCATTGAGATGTCTTTAATGAAACAGATTATTCTCAATAAAAATTAGTATAGATGGGTAAATATAAATATGGGTCAGCAGTTGCTAATATTCTCTTTATTTCATTTTATTTGGTAATAAAGTCCAAGATTTTTTTCCAACGCCTGTGACAGTCTCCCTATTTTTACGTTTCAATTCAATTCAATAAACATTAATTAAATGGCTACTAGACGCTAAGAACTACGCTAAATTTCAGGGACCAAATAAAAAAAAAAGAAAGACTATGGCTGCCCTCAAGGAACTAATAACTGAATGGACGAAACATGACACAAAAGAAAGCTAAAAAGGGAGGAGGGAACCAGGGAGTCCAAACAAGCAAGGGTTTGAGAAACTCCTGAGCCCTTTATAAAGGAAGACTGTGAGAAGAGTTTATCTTCATCTCTCCAATCAGAGGGAGAAGCAACTGAGGAAGCTGAGAAAGTGTTGAGTATTCAAAGCAGTCTGCAGGCCGATGAGATTTTTGGACAATGAGTTTATTCTGGGGGTGGCATGATGCTCACTGAGTCCAAACTAAGCGGAGCTGCTGATGGAAAGCAGTGAGAGGTTATTTCGAGACTCCCTCCCTCAGTCCTTTTGTGTCCCTTCAAGCACAGACCCCTTCCATGTGGACTTAGAGTAGTCCAGTTGCTGTCCCCAGCGCTGCTCCATTCAGTCCCACTTTCATTTCCTTTAACAGTAAATCTAGGACTATCGGTAAGAGGAGTCTAAATGTGGTCATTCCACTTTTCTTGATTGTGAAAAAAGCAATTATTCATAAAAATATTTTCATCTCTTTGTGGTCCTCCTTCCAGCCTCATCCTTAAATGCCCTTGGGATCACTTTTCTTAGTTGACTCCTTCACCAACCTATAAAAAAAAACTTGTTTCTTTTCCTTTACTGTTTTTCAGTATTTTATGAGATGATAACATTCCTACTTTTCTGCCAGCCTTTTCCTTAAGATTTTTACAAATGAGTTTGTATTCTAAATAGGTATTGAACTTCATCACCATCTCTCTCTGTTTGGCAAAAAGATTGAGAGTTTTCCTGGCTAAGATGCTTTCTAGGTAATTTTGGTATCCTCACTGGGGCTTTAAACTTCCAAATACAATTATTATAAATGTCATAATGTCCAGGAAAATAATGGTATTAAAATTTAGGCTGTTGTTACAATCCAATTCCCTCATATTTAATTCTGGGCCTAGTTCATTGTCCACTTACAGTACCTGCCAATTCATCATTCAACTGATCAATCAATCAACAAGCATTTATTAAGTACTTGTTACATGCAAGGATTTTTTCTACAGTAACCCATGTCCTAAAGCTCATTGGTATAGGACTCCCTATCCCCTTATGAGTGAAATGAAGGCCCTGTCCTATGCTGAGGAGATGGGGGTAGTTCTAAGAGACAAGAGAGAGCTGGTCTTTGCCAGTCCCTCTAGCAGCCTTTTCAGGCTAGTCCCCATTCATGACTCTTCAGGGCCCTTCTAGGGCTGCTCAAGCTTCAAATCTTCTTTAAGCATCAAGTTACTTTAGGAGATCCTGGTTTCCACTTTCAAGAGAAAAGATGGACAAGGCTTCTCCTCTGATTTATATCCCATTTATCCTGCCTCTATCTTGATTGAAAATAGGTTGTCTGCACGTTGTCTCTCCCGTTAAATTTTGAACTCCTTGAGACGTAGTTTTTCTTTTTCTTTTCTTTTCTTTGGACCTTCCTCAATGCTTAACATGGTGCCAGCACACAGTAGGCACTTAATGCTGGTTGACTTGTGTGAAAGAAAAAATTCACAGTATGTAGGTATGAAACTTTTGAATAATCTTCAACCCTTCTGCTCCTTTCATTTCTTGATCTGAATCTGCTTTTCCACCATTTTTAGGGAACCATATTTCCTTGTGTTCCCCTCTTTGTAATTGATACTCTGAGTACTAAGCTGTATATTGATTAAATTTAAAGGATTTTATCATATCCTCCACAATATTTCTCTATTTCTTTCTCAGAAATATATGCTAACAGACAAGCTGCAATTATCTTCAGAGTTGTCTATCTGCTGAGATGACAGTGTCCCATGCAATGACGCTCTTGTGCTTTGGGGAGGATGTTGAAAAGAACTCTGATGCTTGTATGGACCTATCTTAGAAGAAGCTGTGAGCCTTCATTTTGTTCAGCTTGATCTACCTTATGTCTTCTGAATACATTTTTTTTTCTATAAATGTTGATAGGCATGTGGTTTATTTCTCTAAGCATCGAATCAACTTCTTGGTCATGAGACAAAGCTTACATATTAAAAAGAACCAACAGATAAATTAATGCTTAGAAAAGGTCTAAGACAAAAGTTCTGTATCTGACTCCCAAGGGCCCTTAAGATATATTTCAAGAGGTCTGTACATTTGTTTTTTTCTAAAAATAAAATTTCTAATTGTATTTCAATGTAATTGGTTTCCTTTGTAGTATTATGTATTTCATTACTGTGAGAAGGGATTCATAGACTACCAAAAGATCCATGACTCAGGAAAGGGTTAATAACCACTGGTCTAAAAAGTATGAAGTCTTGATCCTACTGGTCCCCTTTCTGCTACTCTATTATCATCGCTGCAGAAAAGGGGAGGAGGAGTGATATACCCAGTGGAGTGCTCTTTTATATTATCATATATTTCAAGGGTCACTACAGCCAAAATGCCCATCATCTTTTGTTGGCAAAACCTTGAAAAGTTAGCTAAGTTTGCCTTTTGCCAAGACCTTATGCTAAACCTTTCCAGCCTACATTGGGATGGAAGTTTCTAAGAACCCAGGGTACTTCTTTATGCCAAGATGAGACATCATTCGTTGGTGGTGGTAGCTACTGGTGAGGGACTTCCTCTACCATCACAGATTGGCATCTTTCTAGCTGATCTTCAAGTTTTTGAGAGTTTCTTGGAGTGCTAAGGGGTTAAATGACTTGCCCAAAATTACACTGCATAGTTTAGAGGCAAGACATGAACCCAGAATGTTCGGAGTCTGAAGCCAGCTCCCTATTCATTCCATAAAGCAGCCTGGAAAATCTTCTGGAAAAGACATGGTCACAGGTACTGTACTTAAGGGACAATGGATATGCTAGCTGAATTTGTAGAGAATGTCACATTACTCCCTTATGTGATATGTAGGTAATAAAAATGATAATGAATGAGTGTAACAGAAAGCATAAATAAGAATATAGGATATACACATTAAGTCAATCAGTACTCATTGGAGGATTTTGTTCTCTACTCTCAACTCTGATGGAGACTGATGGGCTATACTTAGCGGCAGTCTGAGAATCCCACTAAAGCACATTAGCTGTGACATCCTGAATTGAAGGAAAGTAGAAAATGTTGATTTCACAACATGGGCCATTTTGTTTCTTTAAATGAACGCTCAGGATTGGGAAAATAGTAATGTTGACTACCCCTTGGATCACCTGTACATATGCCCCCTTGATAGTTCAATTCACACTGTATTTCGATAGTTAGCTCCTATACTTGGGCCTAAGCAGGCTGATCTGTAGCCTCAAACAAGAAATACCTTATACCATCTCAAGTGTCCAGTGTAATTTCTTGGAAAAGTAAGTCCTGTAAAAACACACACACACACACACACACACACACACACACACACACACACACTCTATGGGCTCACATATGAAACCTCAGTTCAACCTCCAGTTATTCTGAAGTAAAAAGAAACAAACCAGGTTTACAAATGAGGTGGCTAAAACTCAAAAAGAGGATCTGTCCAGATTATCTGAAAGACATTATTTGAGCTCCTAGATTTAAAATCATAAGATGATAAACTCTTCATGAAATATTGTTAGTGCATGGATTACTTAAAGGTACACTTGTATGGTTTTCAGCTATTCCTTGTAGGGTAGAGTATGAATGTATTTTTTCCAAAATCTCAGTACCCCCTGATCCCAGCTCTACAACTGAGAGGCTACTTGACCTTCTGGAAGTCACGGCATCTAATTCTGTTTCCTCACCAATAAAATGTGGGGGATGAAGCAAATAAGTTTAATTCAGTTCAATTCAATAAACATTCACTAAGCAGCTACTACATTTCAGGTACCGTGCTAAGTGCTAGGGTTACAAAAAGAGACAAAAGACAATCTCTGTCCTCAAAGAATTTACAATCCAGGGGGCAAGAAAACATGCAAACAAACATATACAAAGATATACATTATATATGTGACAAATAGGAAATAATTAATAGAGGAAGGGCACTAGAACTAAGAGAGGTTGAAGAAGGCTTCCTATTGAAACAGGTCTAAATTTCTTTCTAATTCTAACATCCTGTAATTCCCTATTACTTCTAAATCACTGTTCTATGTCTGATTTTGACGTTATGAAATTAGGATTGGGGGGATGGGAATAAAAGCAGTCAGGCTACACTATAATACCACAGAAATAAACTGTGATGACAGATCACAAACTTATCATGATAATAATTCACATTTCTATATATCACCTTAATATTTCCTTGCATAGCTAAGGAAACAGAAATTCAGAGATTTCAAGTGACCTGTCCTGCACTCAGTGTCAAAACTGGAGTCTGAATCTAGGTCCTCAGATTTTCCTGTCTTGTTTAAGAAAAAACAACAAGCATGACCCATCTTTATTTTTTTTTTGTACTTACTATAAGTATTATTTAGGGTTATAGGATCATCGATTTGGGGTGGAAAGGAGTCTGAGAGATCACTTAGTTCAACTCTAATATTTCATAGTTGGAAAAATCAAGATCCAGAGGATGAAATAATTTGCACAAGGTCGTAAAGGTAGTTAATTAACAGAGCTGGAACTTGGTCTTCTGGCTTCAAATCCAGTGCTTCCCTTCCCACCTCCCATACAATTTGTATAATTAAATGAGTTTTAACTCAATTTGATTCTACAGATTTGTACTAAGTGTCTACTACATGGAAAGTACTGTGGTAGGGTATAGAGGTAAAAAATGCCACTGTCTTTGCTTTTAATCTGATGAGGCATGTACCAATTTAAACGACATTAAAATATGTAATGTGGATTGTTTAAGAAAGCTGAAGCCATCTAAAGCCAAAGGAATGGATTTAATCATCTCAGCAGGATATTTTTGGCCCTAGGATAGCAGAATTATAGAATTTTAGATCCAGAAAGAACTTCAGACAAACTCTAGGTGAAGCTCATTTTAGAAGGAACATGAAGTCCAATAAAGGAAAGAGATTTGTCCAACGTCACATAGCAATGGTAGGGCTAGTACTTGGACCCCCATCTCCTGATTCTGGTCCAGCAAGCTTTCCACTGAAATTGGGGCTCCAGCAGACAGATTTCAAGGGATTTAAGAACTTGAATGGGAAAATTATTGCTTCTTTATTTTGTCTAACCTTTGGTTTCCTTGGCAAACCTATGTATTTTGTTTTATACATTTTACAGTGTCATGCTGAGAAGGGGGACCATAGGGTTCATTAGATTACCAAACAGTTCCATGATACAAAAAAGGTTAAGAACCACAGTCTACACCATTTTATGAAGGGGATTTGTTCTGTGAAGTTTGGATTCAGTCAAAGGGTCACACTTGAGGACCTAGAGGGCCACATGTAGCCTTGAAGCCACAGGTTCCCCACCCCTGGTCAAATCATTCCAATATTTTTGCCAAGAAAATACCAAATGGAGTAACAAAGAGTTGGACACGACTGAAAAAATGATTGAACAACAACAAAAGAAAATAAGGTAAAATTTACTTAAAATTAGAATTGAAATTAAATTTCAGTTAAATCTCAGGTGATACTTGTCCTGTAAATAGCTCCAATTAAAAATGAACTGGATAGACTAAGGCGAGCCAAGATTCCTTTCCTGTACAATGCCAAAGAAAGTACAACACTCAAAAAGTTCTCAGCTTCATTTCCTGTTCGTCAAATGAAAAGGAATCATCTGTGCCTTCACAAGGGATGCAGAATCTGAGATTTCCAGCAAGATAGCAGAGCCATGATTAATGTCTTTACCATTGGGACCATAACATATTCAAGGCCAAAAGTTCTGTGTGCATGCAACAGTTTGCATACTGCTGCAGAAGAAATTGGGCAGACGCACAGCAAATATGTTTATGAAATGGAGATGTAGAATGCATTAGCTGAAAGGCTTAAGGCTTCTTTTGTCGAAGACCTCTCATTACGCTATCATCAATCACACTTCATGCTCTAGCTGCCCTGTTCTCTTCACCACCTCATATTCCACTCTGGACATATTGTTTTCTCATATGAGGACTACAGGAAGCTAAAAAAAAAATCACCATTATCATGGCATACCATGTCTCTTTCCTGAGACTTTACACTGCCTGTGTCCCATGCCTGTAATATTCTTCCTCCTTACTTATCTCTCCTAGAATACCTGGCTTCCCTAAAGAATCAGCTCAAATTCTCTCTTCTATGTGAAGTCTTTCCTGGTCTTTCCAGCTATTACTGCCCTCAGTCCCAACATTACTTTGTATTAAATTTTATGTATATTCTGCATAGATTTATATGTGTATATGTTGGCTCTGCTACTGGAATTGAATCTCCTTGAGGGCAAGGACTGTTTGACTTTTCACTTTGTATAGTATCTGTTTGATGATTTATTGAATGATTTAATTACTATACAAACCTAGACTTCCCATCACAGCTCCTTCATACTGGTATGACTGTGTTGGAGAGAGGAAAACTAGCATTCAGAGTACAGCGTGGCCTCTCTTCCTTAGATGATGTCCTCACTTACCATCTTGTAGCATGACTGGCACTAGAGTCCAACTTCCAGGGCTTTGCCAGTTGCAAGGATCTATTTCTTCCATCATGCTTTTAACAACAATATCAAAGATACTTTTGACAGCAGTCTTAAAAGTACAACCTGTTCTTAAATATCTGAGACATAAATGACAATTGCAAGCAGCTGTGGCATCCCTACTGCCTCAGGCATCAAGTTCTAACCCTTTTTTCTGGCTTTCTCAGGCTCTAAGAAATATGATTTAGTCAGAAGACCTGGGTTGAAACTGGGGTTCTTCCACTTAAAAACTAACAACAAAAATAAAGTTGCATGTGTTGTCGTTTAGTCCTTCAGTCATGTATGACTCTTTGTAAATCAATGGACCAAAGCACACCAGGCCCTTCTAAACTCCAATGCCTCTTGAACTTCATTCAAGTTCACATTAGTTGTTTCCATGATACTATCTATCCATCTTATCCTCGCCATCCCCTTTTCCTTTTGTCTTCAATCTTGTATATAGTGTTCCCAATTTACAAAAGGCTTTACAAATGTTTCCTCTGATTTTTTCTTAGAAAAATTCCCAATAAAGTCCTCTTCTCACAGACCAAAAGAACCATCCCTTATAACAAAGAATGAAACTGAGAAAAGCAATTACTTTCAAACATATAATTAAAGTGACAGGCCCCGCTTGTGCAAAGAAGGGAGAGAGGCATATTCTCCTGTCTCTTCTTTGGAGTGGAGCTTGGCCATTATAATTACAAATGATAGTTACAGCTTGGGTGTTGTTGATAGTGTTCTTTCCACCATCCTGGTTCTGGTTATTTCACTTTCCATCAGTTCATATGTCTTCCCAAACCTCCCTGTATTTTCCATAGTCTTACAGTGCAATGATATTCTATCACATTCAAGTGCCACATCATATTTGATTCTCACAGCAACAAAAACTGTAATCACCCTCATTTTTACTGAGATATTAAAGGTAGGAGAGGTGATCTCCTGTACTTGAACCCTGGTCTCCTGACTCTAAATCCAATCTTTCCACAACACCATGGTGCTGTTCTCACTCACTTTATGACATTAAATAAATTACTTTACCTCCTTAAGAGTGGTAACATGGTAAAGCAAATAGAACCAAGGACTTGAACTCAGAAAGATCTGGGTCTTAATTCCAATTCAGATGCTTTCTAGCTGGGTGACAGTAGGCAAGACATTTAACCCCTACAAGCCTCAATTTCTCACTTGCAATATAACTGTAAGTTATTATTATCACTGTTAGTGAATTTTGAATTAGAAATGGAGTTCTATCCCAAACTCCTTTCCCATAATCCTTCAAACCAAGGAAAGGACAAAATGAATTCTAAGTCAAAATGAAGGGTGTGTGGGAGGGGACAAAGAGTCCTTTCAAAGAAAAAGTGCCCCACTCCTTTATTTGCCTATCACTAATCAGACAAAGGAAACTGGAAAAGACCAGACTGGAGGTCAAAAGGTCAATTTTAAACTGTGCTGCAGAAAGGGGAAGGTTTCAGAACAAAAAAAGAGGAAGAAAAATACTTGATATTTTTATCATTTCAAACAAACACAATGCTTTTAAAGCAAGTCAGTAAAAGCTACTGGTAGATTATTGGTATGTGTGCATATGGGTTGCTGGCAATCAGAGCAAGAACTCTCTGCTGTGTTCCTATTCTGGCTGTGTTCTCTGACTGCCTGCTCAATATAAATAATGTTGTTACCAAAATGCGACTGCTAACATGCAACTGTCGCAAGGAAGAAGCAGGCAAAGTATTTTTTATTGTTACCAATGAAATCACACCACTGCATGTTTAGGAAATCACAATCCATTATCAGTTTCAGAAGTCAAATTAATTTTCTTTAGCATCCTTTTCTAGAAGTCAGATTGAGGAGACTGCATTGGCCCATCAGGTGGTCAACCAAGATAGATACCCTGAACACTAATTCTGCTTTAAGCATCTTATTCCCCTCCCTTCTACTCCATCCACTTAGAAACTCACACAGCTATTAATGTCAAGATGGATGTTTGAACAGACTTCCAAATGGGGAAAATCTCAACCCCTTCCTTGCAATGCTAATAAATTGTCCAAATGAGGTCAGTACTGTCTGATTAATTTAAGTTTCCGGATCTACTTTATACTCAATAAATTGCCCAAGGTGCCAAAAGACAGGAATAGTCAATTTTGGGGAGAGAGGGACAGGGAAAGAAAGGAATATTAATATATTGTTAATTGAGCTAGGAATTGGTCCAAATATCCTAGGAAGCAACTTGAAATTACGTTAAGAATGTAATTTAAATGATCATACCCTTTCAGACTTCCTACTACTTGGAATATACTCAAAGGAGGCCAAAGGTCCAATATACATCAAAATATTCATAGCAGCACTTTTTCTTTAAATTGCAAAGAGATGCAAAAAATGTAGATGATCATTAGTTGAGAAGCTAATAAATATATTGTCATATATGAATATCATGGAATGCTACAGTATGGTAAAAAAAGATGTATACAAAGAATTTAGAGAAGTAGGAACAGACTTATGTGAACTGATGCAAAAAGAAGTAAGCAAAACTAGGAAAACAGTATACACAACGAAAACAATGTAAATGGAAAGCCCCAAAACAACAAAATTGAACCTTGTATATTATAATGACCACACTAGGTCTAAAAGAAATAAGATAACATCTCCCTTCTTTTAAAGAAGTATGGATCAATATATATGTACGTATATTGATCCACATATATAATAAATGGATCAATATATATGCTATCAAATTCAGTTGATGTATTGGTTAGTTTTGCTGAGTTTCTTTTCTTTCTTTACTCTGTAACATATTGTCTAGGTAGGGAAGAAGGGATATATTTAAAAATAAAGGCAACGTAAGAACAAAAGTTATTAATTAAAATTTTAAAATAATTCTGTTATCACCACCCAAAAAAAACTTGAAAGGAGCTTTTACATTATTGAAATGTGATATGAATAGCAGTATAAGTAACATGGAGCATAATAATATTCTTATAGATTAAAAAAGGTTCAATTTCCACAGAATTGAAGGATGACATTCTTTAAAGAATCCATTTAGAATAGGACATGTCTTGAATAGCTTCTTCTGACCCACCTTGTGAATGCTTGCCTTGTGTGAGTTCTCCATAAAATAATCCTTTAGAAAAGTGTATGTTTGGCATTTGAACAATGTGGTCAGCCCATCACGGTTACACTCTCCGCAGCAGTTTGAATGCTTTGAAGTTTGGTTTGAGTAGGGACCTCAGTGTCTGGTACCTTAAAGTTCTGCTAGAGAATCTTCAGAATCTTCCTTAGACAATTCAAATGGAAGTGATTCAGTTTCCTGACATGGTTCTGGTATACTGTCCAAGTTTTACAGGAATACAACGAGGTCAGCACAGGGGTTCTAAAGACCTTCAATTTGGTAATCAGTCTAATACCTCTTCCCTCTCACACTTTTCCTTCAGAGACTCCCAAACACTGAGCTAGCTCTGGCAATAAATAGGTCAACCTCAAAGTCACTCAAAGTCAACGGACTGCAAGACATGGGAGACACTAGCAAAGGACCGCCCAGCATGGTATATCTGTATCAAAGAAGGTGCTATGCTAGATAAGTAAAGTGGAATTGAGGTAGCTCAGAAGAAACATGGGATGAGCAAATTCAGAGGCTTCAGCCCAAATGTTCACATGGACTGTCTGTGCTTGACCTGTGGTAGAGCCTTTCAAGCTTGTATTGCTCTGATCAGCCACAGCCAGACATACTGTCACTTGACTCTAACATAGCGATGTCATCTTGGTCCTCTTCAAGAATGAAGAACAATAATCAAGCAAGGATGTGTTATCTTCCTTCAGTTTGTAACTAGGAATCCATAAATTATCTGAGCTTTTTTAAATCAGCAGGCTCCTGCTGGGAAATTGAGTGCTAGAGAGTTCTTCTCTGTTATTTTCTCTCAAACAGGTTAGTCTGACTTTCAAAATGGCTTAACAACTCTTCAAGAATCATTGGGAAAAGCTAATTTTATTTTTTGAAGCCTGTATAAAATGCCTGTCACTACGGGAACTAAACTTGTTATCTGGTAAATATCATGGTGATTAACTTTTACAGTCTTTGCTCTTTTATTCTGAAATGCTAACAAATAGCTCCAAAAAGAACAATTCCACATAAGCTCTCCTACACGTCTGTTTCCTTCTGAACTTTCTTCTTCGTGTTTTGAAAAATACTTTAATGATCCTCTCTTCTTTCCTTCCCAGTCTTTTGATACAGACTAGACTAATTCTGTCAAAAAACCAAGGAGGCTTGTCTGTGACTCATCATAACAGGGCCACAATAGTGGGACATCTGATGATGGTAGAGAATTTTATGAGATGTCTTGAGAAAGAAACATTCAGGAGGCACTGTTCACACACAAATTGTAACCCAGAAAATGATGACTTTTATAATGCAGTATATTTCTTTACACTAGGATGATATTTCTAATGTTATTTGACTAGAGCCAGCTAACACATTTTGGTATTGGATTGGCAAGGAGATCTACAGTTTCCTTTTGCAATATACACATATACTGTGCCTTTATAGTAATGACAATAAGCACTGTGGGTCATGGGAACCAATCATTATGATCATCCTGTTTAGATAGTCAGCCTCCAAGAAATCATTAAGCTCTTCCTTTGTACCAGGAACTGAGTTAAGCATTTATGATACAAAGATAAGGGGGAAAAATCCTTCCATCCCTGCCCTCAAGATACTCACTATCTGCAAATAAACAGGTGCGTATTTGTGTATATGCACACACATACATATATGTATGCTTGTATCTTTCCATCTATATGAAATGGAGGACAATTTCAGAGGGGAAGGTACTAACATCTGGGGGGCCTGGGAACAGTCCTTTGCCTAAATTAAGCCATATGTCATAGATTTATGCTAGAAATACATTCTTTCAAAATCACACCCCAACAACCTTAATGTGCAGATATTAATTTGATATGGCATTTAATGATACATTTATGATTTATACTTTGCTTGTTTCTTTAAGGTCTTAAATGACTAGTTTCTCATTTGTTCATATAATGAATCATACCAGGTGAATATGACTTACTGTATAAATGTTACATTGTTCACTGAAAAGTGAAAGGGTGAGGGATTTACCCTTCTAATCCCTCCCTCCTTCCATCAAACCCTTCCAATGAATCATAGAAGTTTGAAAATTTCTGAACTTCCTCATCCAGTAAAGTTATAATACAATTAAAATTCAAAACAGTGTTGCAATGACCAAACATGGTAAAGGAGCATTTCTTTTGGTCTGGATTTGTCGTGTAATTGGTGTACAGATCTCCCAGTGAGGAAGTTCCTTGTTTCAATGTATATCAGTATCTGTTCTGCAATGAGAAGTTGAGTGACACTATCTAGGGTCACATGGCCAATATGCATCAGAGAAAGGTCTTCATCCTGACCCTGCTGAGGCAACCCTCTTGGCTATGCAACATTGCTTCTCAAAAAAAAAAAAAAAAAAGACGGAAAGAACAAAAAGTGAATCTAAACTGACGCAAGTCAATAATCAACAAAATCAAGCCTCTATTATGTCTAGTAATATTCTGGAAAGAAGACAAGGGACTTCACATTCATAGCTAAGTGTTCAATAAATGAGGCAGCTAGATAGCAGAGTGAATAGAATTCTGGATCTGAAGCAAGGAAGACCAGAGTTCATACCCAGCACTTGACATTTACCCCAGCTGTGTCACCCTAGGAAAACTGCTTCACCTCTGTCTGCCTCAGTTTCTTCATCTGCAAAATGAGGACAATGATAGCACTTATGTCTTTCGGTGGTTGTTAGGATAAAGGGAGATAATAACTGCAAAGTGCTATATAAATTCCAACTATTCTCACTTAGTTGTAAGGAACTTTAGAGATCATCGAATTTAACCCCCTTATTTTATAGATGAGGAAACTGGGACCACAGAGGGAAGGGTCTTGCCTCAAGGTCACAGAGCTAAGATTTGAACACAAGATTTTTAACTTCAGAATTCAGCACTCTTTTCACTCTGTAAAAATGGTATAACCATATTTACATCTATCTCTTCAAGCCATTTTTTATCTGGAACAGTGGAATAGTTTGTACTGAGGACGCCTGACCATTTAAATATTAAGTCTACAAGGATTCTTGGTGAAATGGACCCTGAATATATATATATAATAGCCATTTAAAACAGAAAAATCTTTCTCATTAATTAATAGGCCCATATGATCTGCTTGGATCCCCTGGAAGCCTGGATCACATGTGGTAGGTGGAGCTTGCTGAAGAGGCAGAACAGGAAGGGTGGAGCAGAACTGGGGAGGAAGTGAGTGAGTAGGGTCCAGTCCCAGGGGAAAGAACACAGGCAACTGACACATTGTAATAGTTGACAGTTGAGAAGGACCTGGCTGGGGGAGGGGAGGTTTGAGAATGGCTTTGCCCCCTGCTGTGATCATGTTTATTAACTTCTTAGTCACCATGATGGATTTGGCTTTCTGGTTCTGGGATTTGGCTTTCTGGTGCTTAAATAAATGTTTTTCTTCTGCCTTCTATATGGAGAGCCTTTTTTACTTTGCGATTGAGAACTACACTGGCATATTCATAGTCACCATCAGTGCTGTGAATGTTGCCTTGGCGACACATTTGGTGTCACGAACAGGAACACAAAGTAAAAAATCTATTTGGAGGCAGAAATGATTTAGAGGAAAACATTAATATCCCAGGATGGGAGACTTTACCATTTTCCTCACTAGCAAGGGAGTGGGCTAAAAGCACTGGACCTTGCAAAAACTGGGAAGAGAGGTTACAGGAGGGGGAACCTGGAGATTTGGAAAGGTGTTTGCAAGGAATACCAATAAGACCAGGGAAGGAGTTGGAAGAAATAAGTAGGAGTGGTTGGATTTTATTAGGGGCTTATTACCGTATTATGTGTAGAAACAGAGAAAGGAAAAGGAAAAATTTCAGATAGAAAAAGAGTACAAGAGCAGTCTGGGGAGGGGTGCAGAGGTCTCAGGCTGATGCAAAGGCTGTTCAGAAGAAGCTGAAGGCTAACAAAAGAAACATGCATATGACCTTTGTACAGACCCAGCCTAGTTGCTATGGTGAAATAATTTTAGAGAAATAAGTTTCTCAGTCAGAAGCATGCCCCATAGTGAGGTGGAAACAGGAGAACCAAGGAGGTAACTCAGGGTTTAGGGAAATAATTGAGGATTTTACTCAGCAGGAGGTCACAGAAATTTTGAGTAAATTCACCCAAAGGATGAGAGAATCATTAACATCTTAGATGGTGAGAATCAGTGATGATGGAGCTGGAGGAATAGCTATAGATCCCACTGACTGCCTGAAATTTATAGGTATTAGTCAGAATCCTTTTGTACAGTGAACTTTTAGGCAAAAATACAACTAATCTGTTAGCTTTGGCTGCAGCAGGCTGCAGTAGGCAGTATCCTACTGACTCTATGTGGCCTAGTGAAGACAGGTCCTGGTATTCACTTAGAGACTGTGTAAGAAAGTTAAAGGAAGAGGTAATGAAGACTGCCATAATGATGGGAAATGCAGATGCATACTATGATACTCCCTTTACAATTTATCATAGGAATATAATAGTGAAAATGGCTCTTCCTAATTATAAACGCTTGATTTTGACTCTAATAATTGGGGAAATAGGGCACCCTCCTTCAGAGGCGCTGGACAAGATTTCACAGGTGACTCAGGAGACTGGGGAAAAGACAACATTGCTAGAGAGAGAAAAGTAAATACCCAGCAGAATCAAAATCAGAAAAATTGACAAGGAGAGAATTGTTTACTGCTCTATTGAGATCAGGGGTAGATTTTAGAAGCATAGATGATATTCCAACTAATGTACTATACAGAATGTACCGAGAAAAGGGACTTGACACTAGACAAAATAAAGAAGTAAGAACTGCCCCTACGGATCCTGCTGAACTCTTGTATCCAAGATTGTTGCACCTTCAGGGAGAATAGGAAGTTGGCCTGGCCGAGCCCCAGCTCAGATTAAAGAAGTACACCTCTAGCCAGAATGATGACCTCAAATCTGCAAATCAGAAAACAACAAACACATAAGATCCCAAATACTGAGTATTGGACTATGAGGCCAGATGTTCCAGCACCATATCCAGAGACACCTGGTTTGTCAGGATATGATTTACATTGGTTAGAGGACTTTTGGTTGGATAGAAAAGAAATGAGAACAATCTCTACTGGAATATGCATGAGAATTCCAAAGAATCATTTTGGACGGATATTACCTAAATCAGGATTAGCAGCTCGAGGAATCCATGCATTGGCTAGAGTGATAGATTCTAATTATGAAGGAGAAATTATTTTAACATTCCAAAATTTAGGCGATGCACTCACATAGTTTTGTAAAAATGACAGAATAGTTCAAGTGATTATTATTCCTTGTGAAACAAGACCACTTATGAAAACTTACCCTCCTTCTGAAATAACTAACAGGAAGTGAAGGATTGGGTTCTACTGATAGAATAAAATCGGGATCTAAAGTATGGGTAAAACAGAAGTCAGACGATGTTCCAAAGGCTGCAGAAATTATAGCACATGGGAAAGATAATCCCATAACTGTTGTTTATTCAGGAGAGGATGATTACCAAATTCTACCCTTAACTCATATATTCTACCATGAATGAGGCTATGATAGTGGGTTTATGGACTCAAGAACCACAACTGACCCTATATCTACCCTGCTTCTAGTTATTGTTTCCTTGTTTTGTTTGTTTGTTTTTTGTCTTTTCATCTGTTAAACTTGTTTGCTAGATTTGTTCCCTATAGGTTTAGTACCCTCCACCAGCAGATACCTGATCACTTAAGCCGGATGTCACCTCCTATCCATGATGGTGATGATCTCTGATGATCTCTGGACCTGAAGTGGATCAAACTCCAGAAGCCAGCTAAAGAACTGATCTCTCAAATGGGACCTCTTGGGGCAGGGGCAGCTTGACCTCCACTCTCAGCAGGAAGTAGTTGTGGAAGAAGAGGCCTTTGCTCCTCACCCCAAGATATGGGGCCCCATCTGTTGAGGGGGAATGATGGGGTGTTTGTAATACCAGTTGCCCCTCTGACCTGTGTAACGAATATGAAAGATCTGGGGGCCAAATACAATAGTAATTTAAATGGAAAGATCTTTCTCACTAATTAATAGGCCCATAAGATCTGCTTGGATCGCCTGGAAGCCTGGGTCACATGTGGTAGGAGGAGCTTGCTGAAGAGTGGAAGGGTGGAGCAGAACCAGGGGGAAGTGAGTGAGTGGAGTCAGGTCAGAGGGGAAAAAACACAGGCAACTGACACAGCCCCAAGTGACACATTGTAACAGTTGACAGTTGAGAAGGCCCTGGCTCCAGGAGGGGAGGTTTGAGACTGAAACATTGTGACAGTTGATAGTGAGAACTTCCTGGCTGAGGGAAGGGAGGTTTGAGAATGGCTTTGCCCTTTTCTGTGATCATGTTTATTAACTTCTTTGTCACCATGACGGATTTTGCTTTCTGGTTCTAGGATTTAGCTTTCTGGTGCTTAAATAAATGTTTTTCTTCTGCCTTCTATATGGAGAGTCTTTTATATTTTGCAACTGAGAACTATGCTGGCATATTCATTGTTACCACCAGTGCTGTGAATATTGCCTTGGTGATATACTATGTGAAAATATTTTAATGTCTAAATTCTTTCAAAATTATATGAATTTTTTTCATTATAAGTATTTATTATAAGTATTTTAATATACACTTGAATAACATGTATAAGTTGCTTGGGAAAAAATATACACTGATAAATATCACCTGAAGCAAACTAAAAGTCAAGAAGCATATCTCTAAAGTAGGACTGGAAATTACTGGGAAAATATATGGGAAGATATGGTTCAATATCCAGAAAGAAGTGAACCATAGGATGTTTATGGGATAAGGAGCACAGCTTTTCAGAATCTATCTAATGCAGAAAGGAAGCTAATTCCCTCTTATAACTACTATTGTATTATGTTAACACAATGATGTCTCTTGCTCTTACAATCCAGTTTAGTCATCTCTCATAATCAATTGTACAGGACAGTGTATTTTACCCAGCTGATGCAATACAGGTGAAATGAAAATTCAGGTTTGCTGAGTGAAGAACTGTCATCAAAAACACAATATAATAACTACTGTACATGCTGATTTGTGTATTGTTTTAATGTAACTTTTCAGAGTTAAAATCATCAATAAAAAACAGATATGGCGTTCTCTAAAAGGAATTTATATTAGAGACCAGGTTCTAGTAAAACAAATGCATCTGTATGATAATACCACATCTTTTTAAAAAATATATTTTGATGGGAAGAGAAGGGTGTGCTTAAGTTGAGTAACTTAGACATTTACTGCCAGGAAATTATTTCCTTATGATTAGAGGCAAACTCTCAAGGAGGATTCATACTCCCTGTGTGCACATAGAAGGTGGTTTTAAACTCTTTTCTATATTTTGCCAAGCTGCCTAAGGCAGAAAGGCAGTTTGCCATGGTAAAAAGAGACAAGAGAGAGAATGAGTAGATAGACTGAGAATGACAATTATAGATCTTTAAAAAATCACCATGCTATCTTCTCTCTAAAAGTTGTAAGCAAGTGGTAAAGGACTTTCCTTTAAAGGAAAGGCTGGAGGAAACTCTACTTGAGCCTATGCAAATAAGTCAACCATAGATTAAGTACTAATTTTTAACCACAAAGGATTAATGAGAAGACTACCAGACTGCTTGTGTATGTATGCCTTTTTCTAAACTATATAATTCTTCAAAATTTTTTTTTCATAATAACAGTAATTACCTAGGATTAGTTTAAGTTGATGCTCTGTTATTTTAATGGTTTATTTTCACAGAAAAAGTGAAACTTACTGTAATTGTATACTATAATCTGAAAGTTGACAGGCAACATGGAGCAGCATGTAAAGAAATGGTATCAGAATCAGGGAGACAGGAGTTGAAATCGTACCTATGATACATATTAGTTATCTAACCCTAGGGAAGTCACTTAGCTGCTGAGTGCCACCACACTACTCTCTAACACATACTGCAAAGAAGGTATTACCAGGGGAAGTTCCTTATCTGCCGTTTATGACACTAATGGAAGTCTAGATCCAGTTAAAAATATACAATCTGAGAGTTGAATAAAAATACCTATGTGAAGTCTAGCCATTTGGATCATAGTCCAGCTACTTGGTTTAAAAAAGTATATATCTGAATTGCAGGCATAGTGTCCATAAGGGGAAAAAAAACAGCTCATATGTAGAACAATAACTTTGCAATTAATGTTGCTGATCAAAGCAAATGATACAAATTGGTTTTTACTTTTAATCATTTGAACTAATATTCTCTTCCACTGGTATAACTCATAATAAAAAAGGTTGACTATGCTGCTGTCAAATGGTTAAAAGACACGGTTGATGTGACTATTGGTCAAAATCAGCAAAGCCTATCATAATATTCCTTATAGGCTGGAGCCTCAATACAATGTTGCAATAGGGTTTCAGTATTGTGGCTACTTTTAGAAGCAAGACTGTCTTTTGAGCTTCTTGTGCTACTCAACAATTACAAAAATGGAAGGATGATACAAAGACTCCACTTGGGCCTGCGTCTCAGCCAAGTCGCTTCTCTTTCAGAGCCTCAATATTCTCTTCTGTAACATGAGTATGGAGGAGATCAATGAGATTATCTTCAGGGCCTCTTTCAGCTCTGAATACTGTGAATTTAAAACAAATATCCTTCAACAGAGCTGAAGGTCTCTACTCTTCTTTCTCCTGGAAAAGGAGAAGCCTTCGTGAGATAGTGAGGTAATTTGATATGCCAGTGTGATGAATCCTAATTGGAAGAGTCAAAAGGAGACTGAATAAAAAGGAAATTGAACTGAGCTGCCACTCCTCTAGTCTCTGTGAGGAACTACATCACATGGTAGATTTTTCCAGAGGGAAAATGGCATTAGGGCAAAGTTCAGAGTAATGTACAATAATGAGTTTCAGTACTCTGGCATTAGCTCCATCTTGAATTTCTTCTTTTTTCTTTTGCTCTCGTCGAGAGCATTCACCTTTTTCACTCAGAATCAAAGAGTCTGTAATAGGAGCAGTCATGAGTAACCTGGTTCTATTTCTTCCTCCCCTTCCAGGGAATGACCAGGGGTAAACTGCATAACTTAGCCCACCTGCTCCAGAGAAAGATGGAAGATATACTGACAAATGGAGAAAGAGAGAGACTGTCTTTTTAAATACTTAGTGGAAGGGACTGAAGCAAGTCCTGAAAGAAGGAATGAGGCAAATGACAATGGATCCATCATGAGCTGATGCAGAATGAAGAAAGTAAGAAGCTTTCATATAACCACCCGAAAAGACCCTTTGTGTGGAGAGTAGTGCTGTGGGGTGTAGGCATAAAAAGCAGAAGATTTAAATAGACTGTAGACAAAATACTCTGGAGCTATGAAGTGTCAGCTGAACTTTAAAGAACTAAAGAAGTATGTATGAAGCATTAAAGCAGAGTTGAATATAGAAGTAATACTGAAAATGATTCACTATTTTTGCCTTAAGCAGAAATCAATGACATAAGTGTGAAGGACCCCCTACTGACATTTGGACAAGAACTAGGGCAGAGATGTAGAATACTGAAGGGAGGAGAACTCTCGACCCCCCTCACCACCCCCAAAAAAGCAACAGGCAATAGATCATCTACCTGGAAAAGTGAATCTTGGCCTTCCCCCTTAGGGCTCCACCCAGGGTAATACTGTAAGTCATGGGTATTACATAGATCCATTGCATATAGGGTGGCTTATTGGAGAGGAGGTATCAGCTTTCTGTGGCCTCATGCCAAGCAGTTTATAAACTACTTGGATAAATAAAATTATAGTCTTTTGAAGTCTTATGAGTATAAGTGTCAGATGATGAAATTCAGACCTAAATAGGGACAAGGAGCCAGAGAAGAGGGAAGAGTCCTAAAGTAAGCCAAGGTCCTTCCTAAGAGAAGGAAACCCTTAACAAGGGTTACTTTTTCTTTCTTTCTCTCTCTCTCTCTCTCTTTTTCTCTGATACACACACACACACACACACACACACACACACACACACACACACACACCTGTGAGGCAAGGAGGCATTAAAGTATAAGGAGGCAGAGTCTCATAGTGGATATGGATATGATGTTGGCACTGGAGTCAGAAAAGCTTGCTTACGAATCAGATACTTGTTACTTGTGTCATTACAGGAGATAATGTGACTTTTTGTACCTACCTTTTAGGGTTGCTGTGAGACTTCAATGAGATTATGCATGTAAAGTGTTTCATAAACTTTAAAGTAGTGCATGAAGTTATTTTTAGTTACAGTGTTACAGCTTCTCTGTATTAGTTTTCATCTTCGTTAATATTATTTATGATAATATGCATGTTATTAGATGACCTGAATTAAAACTTTTGCTCCAGATGCTGCAGGTCCAAAATGAAATGTCAGGTCTGATGGTTACTTGTTGAAAAACCAGGTTGCTCAAATAAGCTGACTAAGCAATAGAAGGGTGTCAATCATGAGAAGGTAAACATACTGTAGAAAGGCAAAGAGCAAGGGATTTGTCCATTGACAAAAAGGAAGCCATCTAGAGAGGTCTGTATTCCAGGCAATTAATTTTCAGTGGACAGGAGTCAGAAGAAATTCTAGAGGAAGCACAAGGAGCCAGTACCTCTTCTTCTATGAAGCCTTCCCTGATTCCTCCTCCTCCTCAAAGTGATCCTTTACTGCTCTGAATTCCTTTAGCACTAATTATATTCTGATCCAAACAATTCTCATTATCTACCCTTAAGCAAATCACTGTGAGCAGCTACATGGCACAGTGATAAGTCTGGAAGACTAATCTTCACGAGTTCAAATCTGATCTCAGATGCTTACTAGCTATCATGCTGGGCAAGTCACTATTTGCCTTAGTTTTCCTCATCTGTAAAACAAGCTGGAGAAGGAAATGGCAAAGCACTCCAGTATCTCTGCCAAGAAAAACCCAGATGGGCTCATGAAGATTAAGAAATAAATGAAATGACTGAACAACAAAACATTGTTAAAAAGAAGGCACTGGCTTATATTTGCCATCACAGAACCAAACACAAACACAAAGTAAAATTCTTAAGAAATATTTGTTGATTGATGCCATGGCTACCAGAAAAACTTGCATTTAAGAAGACCTTTTGAAAGCAAAAATAAATTTTTATTTTCATTTGCAAATTTTGAAGCCAAGATATCAAAATTAATGCATCTTCATTTTGGTTTATGTAGCTTCTGTCCCTCAGACAGCCACACTTAAGTATAACCTGTTTTTAGCTTGGATCATTTTGTCCAGAAATATGGACAAAGAAAAGAAAGCTCATTTATGATGATGGTTCCTGGTTTATTTTTATGTGGTAGAGTAGCTGACCTCGATGCCTTGTTCATCCTCATTGAAAGCATTTGACAACATGGCTGAAAACATCATGCTAAAAAGCATGGGAGGAAGCACACAACCCTGTTGCGAAAAGGCTACAAGTCAGGATCAAAGTGGAGGGAGTGTCGGTGCATGATTTTCTTTTTGCAGATGATTGTGCACTCAATGCAGCCTCTGAAGCTGAGATGCAACAAAGTATGGATCAATTTTCTGCTGCCTGTGCTAATTTTGGTCTAATAATTAACACCAAGAAAACATAGGTGGTCCATCCGCCACCACCACACCATCCATATGTGGAACCATCAGTTACAACAAATGGAGTTTTGAATGCTGTGGATAAGTTCACTTACCTTGGGAGTGTACTTTCCAGGGATGTACACATTGACAATGAGGCTGATACACACACTGACAGAGCTAGCTCAGTGTTTGGGAGGCTCCAAAAGAAAGTGTCAGAGAGAAGAGGTACTAGACTGACTACCCAAACTGAAGGTCTACAGAGCCATTGTGCAGAACTTGTTATATGCCTGCAAAACGTGGACAATCTACAAGCATCATGCAGGAAACTAAATCGCTTCCATTTGAACTGTCTTAGGAAGATTCTGAGGATCACTTGGCAGGATAAGGTACCAGACACTGAAGTCCTTGCTCAAACTGAACTGCCAAGTATTCAAACTATGCTTCAGAGAGCGCAATTCCGATGGGCTGGCCATGTTGTTTGAATGTAAAATGTATGGTTGTCAAAAAGACTATTTTATGGAGAAATCACATGATCGCATGGTGGTTAGAAGAAGTGATATAAGGACACTCAAGGTCTCTCTCAAGAACTTTGGATTTGACTGTGCAGCATGGGAGATACTGGCAGAAGACTACTCAGTATGGCATGCTAACATCAGAAAGGGTGCTGTGCTCTTTGAGCAAAGCAGAAATAAGACAGCACAAAGTAAACGCAGGATGTGCAAATTTGGAATATCCACCCCACATATTCATGCGGACTATTTGTGCCCAATCTGTGGTAGAGCATTCCGGGCTCATATTGATCTGCTCAGCCACAGTCAGTCACACTGAAATTTCACTTTATCGTGGTGATGTCATTTTGGTCCTCTTTGAGAACGAAGGACAACAACCAACATGTGGTAAAAACCAGGAAATGTTTCCAGTAGTAACAGCAAACACAAATTTACCAACATGGTACAATTATTTTCCAAAGACAGAAAAAGAACTCACAGTTATTATGTACAGCACTGTCATCTCTGTATACAAGTGGTAAATGCGGAAAGATTCTGGATTTCCTTACCAACATACTATTTGAATAGGGCTAGTAAAACATACATGAGGCAGTGTGGTGAAGAGATTATAGGATCAGTCTTTGATTTAGGAAGACCTGAGTTCTAGTTTTGCCTCTTATTCATATTAACAATGTGATCATGTGTATATCATTTAACTTCTTAATACCTGCCCTCCCCCTGGATCCTTCTAAGAATCTGTTACACATGAGTTTAGCTGTGGGGGAGGGGAGTTCTCCATACCGATGATGGTGTAGGTCTGGATCAAAAGAGAATTCTTTCTCCTCCAAATATACATTTTTAAAATGAAACTGCTTCAAGAAAACAATCCAAAATATATCAATTAGTATGTTTCAATTATATTCTGATTTACCATAATTTTTCTTCACTATCAGTTAAATAATTACTTAAGTCATTGACTTTAGTACATAACTAATGAAAATATAATGCAAGATTGAAGCAGATTGTTTTTCACTCTTTCTTGCTTTTTTGTGATATTGCTAATAGGGATATATGCTTTACATGACTTCACATGTATAGTGCTTGTTTTCTCAATGGGTGAGAGAGGGAATTTGGAATTCAAAATTTAAAAAATAATTTAAAAATATAAAAAAGAACATATAATACATGACTTTAGTGATCTCAGAGTGAAGTAATTGTGACTATTGATGTGATGTACTTTTATAAGAGCAACCATTTGTTAACACTGAATATAATCCCATTCCTTCTGTCTCCTAGGAAGTTTTGCCACGAACTTCTATAGCCTGAAAGAAAGCTCTCTAGACTGGAGAATGTTTTTTCAACTCCAAAATAACTTTATCAGAATGTGTAAAAGTCACAATAGCAGGCAGTTAGGTGGCTCAGCGGATAGTCAGGAAGATCCAAGTTCACATTCAGCTTCAGATACTGACTAGCTGTTTAACCCTGGGTAAATCACTTAGGGTCTATTTGCCTTAATCCACTGGGGAAAGAAACGGCAAACCACTCCAGTGTGTTTGCCAAGAAAACACCATGGGCTGTATTAGTGTGTTGCTGTCCATGGGGTCATCAAGAGTCAGACATCATTGAACAACAACAAGTCACAAAGGACTTTATTTCTAACAAAAATTGTACTGTACTTCAACAAGGCCCTCTTAGGGAGGAAAAAACTCATACACTTATTTCCTAGGCCTGGGGATTGCTGCCCAGGTCAAAAGAATGCTGAATTTTCCACTTGTCACAGTACAATACCTGACAAAGAGAGATGCTAAATGCATCAAACACATACATGTGCGACCTTGGGCAAGCCATGTAATTGCCCTGCATCTCAGTTTCCTCATCTGTAAAATGAGAGAGTTGGAGTAGATGGCCTCTGATATGCCTCCTAGATCCAGATTTTTTATCTAACTTTCGATGTAGAATTGAAATTCAGTGAGCTGTATTTTAGAACAACAAAAACATAAATAGCTCCATGTATAAGCAACTGCAGACAGCTAGGTGGCAAAATGGATAGAGCACTGGGCTTGGAATCAGGAAGACTTATCTTTCTCAGTTCAAATCCAGCCTCAGACACTTACTAGCTATGTGACCCTGGGCAAGTCACTTAACCTTGTTTGCCCCAGTTTTCTCATCTGTAAAATGACCTGGAGAAAGGAATGGCATGCCACTCCAGTATCTTTGCCAAGAAAACTGCAAAAAGGGTCACAAAGTTGACACGCCTGAAGGGACTCAACAACAATATAAACAACTGAAAATCATGCCTTATTATCACCAAAAACACACCACTTGGTTCAATGGCAAACCATGAAAATTTACATTTGAAACACTGAAGTAGCAACACAGAACTTCAGTGCCTCTTATTAATAAGAGCTGCATCTGGCTTTCCCAGATGGTGAATAAGAAATCAGAGATACACACTGAACTGAACTACATGCAGAGCATCCATACCAAGCATTTCTGTTGGCTGCTGGGGGCTTGGGCTGTTGTTGAACAAATACTAATAAAAATGATGGGGGTACCACTGGAACAAACTATACTTTATTTGTTCTGTAAGGAGGGTTTTTTTTAATTAAGGCAGTTTTAAGAATCCAAATGAAGAATTACAGCAAAACAGAAATCCCTTTGAGTATTCTGTGAATCAGAGGTAAAGCATTCATGAGAGCTGATTTCCAGGGTCCCTTTCATTTTTCAAAAATGCTTTAGTCAAGGCTACAAACTGTACTTCATTAAAGCCAACTTATCCCAAATATTAAAATGGCATAAAAGAATCAAGAAAGACATTGTTCACTGAAGTGTAGTTTTTTGAAAAGGTTCTGTTTTCTTATTTAGGTAAGGCTGGCATTCTCAGTAGAATAAATCATCCTGATTTGTTGCATACACAGACAGAGGTCTAACATTTTATTGGTCGAAAGCCCAAATGCATTATGTTTAAGTATGTAGCACTGGTATCTATGTATGAGGCAGTTGGCACTAAAGTGATTAGTTCTGGCCTAAATTTGGCACTATTGCTAAACAGAAAATGTTTATCTTTGAAAAGGTAAGAAAGGTCTTATTTTTGGATTAACTAATTGTAATTTGACTTTTCTTAAGAGCATCTGGTAAGTCACTTCCCCTCCGTCTGTTGTGCTCTGTTGTCTCATTATATTGTGGGATTACCCTGGCTTTTCAAAGATTGTAAAAAAAATCAACATGTAGGAGTCCAGTGAGCGTTTCTTTTGTTTTAGAAAAAGCCTGGCTTATTTCAGAGAGGTCTACTATCAGAAGATTAGCAGTCAAGTGATGGCTTTGGGGAGGACATGGCAACTCAAGAATTAACTTTCTACAAAGGTGAAGAGTGGTTGCAATCTTTACCAGTGGATGCAGTAGTCATACTGATGAAATCAGAGATCTTTGCAGTGTTAAAATATTCTGGAATTCCATCACTTAATCTATTAACCAAAATAAAAGCTTTTGTGTGGATGTTACGCTTTACTTTCTTCACCATGAACTATTTGTCTCAACTACTTGTCTGCGCAGGTAGGTGGTATAGTAGATAAGAGCCAGGCCTGGAGTCAAGAGCACAAATCTTGCTTCAGACACTAGCTGTGAGACCCTGGGGAAGACACGTAATTCCTATTTGCTTTGGTTTCCCCCTCTATAAAATAAGGATAATAATAGCATCTATCTCCCATGGTTGTTGTGAAGATCCAATGAGACAGTAATTGGAAAGTGCTTAATACATTGTCTAGTACAGAGTAGGCATCCTAGCCATGTTGGCTATTTATTGTTACTATGGTTATCATTTCTCCAGGGTGAATTCAGCCATGGCACAGAGATTGTCTTTTCACTACTAGAGCTACATGAATCAAAGTAATCCATCATTAGGTGAATGATTACAGCTGACCATCATACTCAAGTTTAAAACAGAGGTGAAAGAATTTGTTAATACTTCTTAGTTTCCGAAACTTTACTTTTGCTTCCAAGCACAAAGTTTATTTCAATTCCATTACCTAGTTCTCCTCAAATCAAGAAGCTTTTCATTAAGAAAAAAGAGTAGCCAAGGCTTTTTACCTTACAGGCTTTTTGTTTGAATTCACTAGCTAGCTGTATTTTTTTTTTAACTGAACCATGAAACAGGCAGCTGAGAGTCTAAGGTTCAGAAGTAACCTCAGAAGTTCTATTGCTAGCTGTGTCAAACTGGAAAGGCCTGGTAGACTGTGGAAACATGATCCGGGAAAAGAGACAGTGTCTCTGGAGGCAGAAGTCTTGGGTTCAAAACCTGACTGCTATTTACTGTCTGCATATCACTTAATCTCCTTTGGACCTTCATTTTCCCATTTATTAAGAAAAGAGGAGGGGGGATAGATTGGATGATCTCTAAAAATTCATTCATCTATGATACTATGGAGGATCAAATGATATTTAATCAGAAGTGGCCTAAAACCAAATCAGACAGTAATGGCCATCCCTACAGGTTTTGAGTTGGAAAGCATTTTTATTCTATTTCTTCAAGGATCCCTAAGGGTGTGGAGTGACTTCTCCCTCTGCTGCCTGGACACTAACTCTTCTATGACTTAACATGATCTTCAAGAGTTGTTGTGGCTGAAAAACTCACACTCCTCCACACCCCCGGAGTCAATCTGATGGCGCATCCCTCTGATCTTCAGGCCACTGACATATATTTTTGAGCAAAATTGTGGATCCATCCTGGGTGATGATGGCCAAATCACTGACCATCTATGGGCTTTCAGCATCTTATCTGTAAATTAAGGGGTGGTGGGATGGTGGTGCTAGTTGATCACCAGTCCTTTTTAAGGTTTAAAACTCCACAATTCCATTTATATATTGATTTATATGCAGAGATTAAGTATGTTGATACAGGTTGTTTTTATTCTCTTTAGAATTACAATATTTATTAACTCCAGTTTTCCTCTTCATTGATATGTAATCATTTCAAAATAGTTTCAAGGATTAATGTTTTTGTTGGTAAATACACTCCAGCAACACAGATCATTGCTCCCTTACAACTTGGGTGATCTTTTCTGAAACTTGCTAAATCTATTTTCAACCTATGGCCAAACTGATCACTTCCCAAGCTCATTGAGGCTGGTCTTCACAATACAGAATTTGTTGCTGGGGCCATATTTGAAGCCTTTCAAGTTTGTGCTCTGTGAATAAAACCTTCAAGAACTCTGGGTCCTTCTCACGCTTTGATGGGTACCAACAGGATTTCAGTAGAGAAGGTCTCTCTTATCCATGCTGACTCTAGAAGGGGTATGTGATCGGATAATGTCTAACTAAGGGATAACCACATGACCCTCTTTGCCTCAGTTTCTCATCTGTAAAATGGCCTGGAGAAGGAAATGGCAACTACTCCAGTGTCTTTGCCAAGAAAACCCCAAATAGGGTCATAAAGGGTAGGACAAGACTGAAAAGTGACTGAACAATGATAAATGGTCATAGGTTTGGGGAATGTATAATATAAGAGATGTTATTTGTTTTTTAAAATTAAATTTTTTTTCACTTAACAGGCATTTTTTTCTTTGTGTCATCCTATTCCTTGGGGAAGGGGGGATGAAAAACAAAACCTTTGGTTTTATGTAAATTTCATCATTAATAAAATGTTCTCAAAGAATATTTGATTTCCAGAATGACCATTTATTTAGGCTAATATCACACTTAATTTCTTTTTAAAATTACATTTTTCAATCAATGAAAATGTCTTTTCATCCTCTTCCCTACTCTATTGAGAAAAGAGGAGAAATAACCCCCCGTTACAAATCTATATGTCGAAACAAAATGAATTTCCCTACTGGTCATGTTAAAAAAAAATCTCAGTCTACACTCTGAGTTCATTACCTCTTTATTTGGAATCCCTTGATTGCTTCATTGATCAGAGCTCTAAAGTCTTTTAAAGTTATTTGTCTTTAAAATAATGTTATTGGAGAAATTATTTTCTTCATTCTGCTCTCTTCACTTCATATAATTCTTCTACCCCTTAATCATTTATGACTTATATATCATATTTCACCCATTCCCCAAATGATGGGTACTCCCTCAGTTTTCAGTTCTTTGCCAACAAAAAAAGAGTTAACGTAAGTATTTTAGTACATATGGACCCTTTTCCACTTTCTTTTATATGTACGCTTTGGGGGTGTTGGTATACTGGGTTGAAAGGAATGTACTGTTAAATTTTGGGCATAGTTATATACTTCTTTCCAAAATGGTTCAACCATACAATTAAATTTGATTTGCTCAACACATATTGATTGGGAGGTGGCAGTAGGTAATCTAGGAGCATGGTTAAGGGCAGGTAGAAACCAGTTCAAAATTGAAAATTTGCCAAGTCTTAAAAACTGCAAATTAATACTGGAGGTTTGACTTTAATTTGAAGCAATGAATATTTATGAAATGCCACTACAGATGAGATACTAAGGTTTCAAGGATTAATTAAAATATAATCCTACCCTCATAGAGGTTACAGGGGGATAAGCTGGTGTGGTGGTGGAAAAAGTCATCCATTTGGACTCAGAAGAGTCCAATATATGAATACCAGCATACAGTGCTAGGCCTGGAATCCAGAAGACCTGAGTTCAAATCTGACCTTACACACTTACTAGGTGTAGGACCTTGGGCAAGTCACTTAACCTGTTTGCCTAATTTTCCTCAAGTGTAAATGGGGATAATAACAGCACTTGTGTCCCAAGGTTCTTCTGAGGACCAGATGAGATAATATCTATAAAGCACTTAGCACAATACTAGAACAGAAAATACTACATAAATGCTATTGTTATTATTATTGTTATATCTGCCATGTATCAGCTATCTGACCACAAATGAGTCCACGAGTAGAAGGTGGGTGACTCATCTGACTCCACATCCACACTCAGCCTCAATTTCAGCAACATTTGAATGACCTTCCTCTGTGATCTTGGGCAAGTCATTGCTATCTCAGGACTCTGTTTCCTCTCATATCACATCAAGGAATCCCCAAGAAGGCCCCTTCTACCTCCATCATGATACTCTGAGTAATTTGTGGATGAGAATGACTTTGATCTCCCTTTCTAAAAGAATCCTCCTTCTTTAATATGGAGCAGAAAGAAATTTAGCACCTAGTTAACAATAATTCTTAGTTTAAAATAGGAAGCTATCAAACAGCTGTCTGGTGGAAGAGCTAGTTTACCTTATCCCAGGTTCTCTAGCTCCATTCATGGGATGGTGTCCCCACTTACCCCAACTTAGGATCCCTTTAGTGCCACTTATCCTGGCATAGTTTGTAGAGCTCCTTTCAGGCACAAAAATATTCAATGATACCTCTCAGGTCCAGATGAGATTAAATAATACACATTTGTACTGGATCTAGTCAGTAGGGCTGTGGACCTGCCTCCAAAACAGTAAGCAGCACAATGGTGGGAACAGAGAAGGTGGGTGGTAAAGATAACCCAGGATCGGGTTTTGCTAAGACAGAGGAAGTAGCTGAATGAGGGAGAGCAGAGGATGTTGCATAGTTGTTTAACACAGTCAAGATGTAAAGGGAACAAAATAAAATCAGAGCAGGAGTGATGGACAAGAAGGGAAGGGAGAAGGAAGGAGGGGGAGAGAAGTGGAGAGAAAGGGGAAGGGAGGGGAAGAGAAGGGAAATGCATAGTGATTGAAGTTCAGAAGCAGCATAGATTTAAAAGGAAAGAAGGTTAGAAAATTATAATCATAAAGAAGAATGTCAGAGTTTTAGATCATATAAGAGTTTTCATGAACAGGTTAATAGTGTGACTATCCCTCTGTACGGCTGAGCCACAAAAAAGATAGATGGATAGATGGAGATAATGGGAATTGAGGAGGTTGATTTTGACTGGGGCTCCACGGAGCTTAAGGGGACATCAATGCATAATAAAATTCCCATATAGGGAATTTCAGTGGGGAAGAATATTATGAAGTTATTTTTTCAATTTTTAGATATGTTTAAAGTTTTGAGTTCCAAATTCCATCCCTCCCTCCATTCCCTGAGACACAAGCAATCAGACAAAGGTTATAAGTGTACAGTTATGTAAAAAACATTTCTGTATTAGTCATCTTGCACAAGAAGACTCGAACAAAAGAAAAAAATGAAAGAAAGTGAAAAATAGCATGTTTTAGTCTGTATTCAAACAGTATCAGTTCCATCATTAGTCCTTTGGGATTATTTTAGATCACTGTATTGCGCAGAATAACTAAGTCATTCACAATTAACTCTTCACTGAACAATATTGTTGTTACTGTGTATGATGTTCTCCTGGTTATGCTCACTTCACTATGCATCAGTTCCCATAAGTCTTTCCAGGCTTTTCTGGAATCATCCTACTTGTCATTTCTTATGGGACAATAATATTCCATTACAATCATTAACCACAGCTTGTCTAGGCATCCCCCAATTAATGGGCATCCTTTCAATGTCCAATTCTTAGCCATCACAAAAAGAGCTACTATAAATATTTTTTGTACAAATTGACCCTTTCCCTTTTTTGGAATACCTCTGGGTTACAGATCTACCAGTGGCATGGCTGGATCAAAGGGTATGGACAGTTTTATAGCTCTTTGGGCATAGTTCCAAATTACTCTGTGGATCAGTTCACAACTACACAAACATCATATTAGTGTTCCAGCTTTCTCACATCCCCTCCAACATCCAATATTTTCCTGAACCAGTTATTAAAATAGTTGTGAAAGAAGGAAGAAATAACTACATTTGGGGGGAAGAGTAGATAACAACAACACAGATTTAGATAGTGACCTACATGAGTGGAATGAAGCTCAAAGGACGAGAGATAACTTTGTAGTAGTGGTAAAGAGAGGATCTGGAAGCAGAAGGGAGGAACATGGGTTACACTACTCTTCATTTTGGTTCAGTGTGTCAGAGGGCCTGAGAAGAGGTGCAACCAGCAATAGAGAAGGGTAGCCAGGAGTGCAGTATTTTAGGGGGGGAAGTCAAATTTCCAAGAAGGCAAGAAGACAGAAAGAGAGCAAAAATAGGAGAGAGCAGAGCAGGATACGGCCTTATTTTATTCCTCGTGAAGATGTCACTGTTCTCTATGTATTTGCTTTTCTTATTTTTACTTAGAAACATTAAATAGCTTTTTAGCTAGTTGTTCTGTCTGAATAATATTAGTTCCTCTTCTGACTGGTCTTACTTCAACATGTATTAATTGTTCAATAAATGTCAACTAATTTGATGTTTTGATATATCTTTGATGCTTAATAATGTTTTCCTCTGAGTCTTCTGTGTTTTTTTATTACAACATAAAGCCTCAAATCGAACAGTTGTTTTTAAAAAGGCCCAGACCAAGATTTAACACAATGTAATGATGAAATTAAATCACATTTTCTACATATATTGCAAAATACTTTTATATATACCTAAGTTTTTAGTTTCTAAATCTTAACTTGTGAATCACTTCATTAATCATTTTCAATAAGGTAAACAAGTAGTCTGGAAACTACAGGCAACTGAGCTTGATTTTACTCCTGTCAAAATTCTAAAATGCATTATTTATGAGATGGTTAATGAATACCTCGATAACATAATGATTACAATGAGTCATCGAGGTTTCAGGAAGAAGCTACACCATGACATTATTTCCTTTGTTGACAGTCTAACTGAGTGGGGAGATCGAAGAATGATATAGTTTATTTAGATTTTAACAAAGCTTTTGGTCTAGTCTCTTATACTATTCTTGTGGAAAAAAGAAAAATTTGGACTAGCCAATAGCATAGTTAGAGAGATTAATTAGCATTAATGGCTTAATGTCAACTTGGAAGGAGGAAGAAGTGTGCCAGGGCTCTGTATTGGTCCTGTGCTATTGGACACTGTCATTAATGACCCACAGATGACATCTTTATAATTTTTAGGTAACAAAACTAAATATGCTTCTTCATTTTAGTGCCTTCTCTCTGTTATTTCCAATTTATCATGGGCATACTGATTACATGTTGTCTTCCTCATTAAATTGCAAGCTCCTTGAGAGTAGGGACTTGTCCATTATTTTTCTTTGTATCCCTAGAACTTAGCACAATGCCTAGCACATAGTAGGCACTGAAATATTTATCTACTGACTGATTGAGAAATTAGGTAAGCAAGTTAACCCACTAAATGGGCAGGTTCCAAAAAGGTCTTTCCAGGATGAATTGAACGAAGAGATGAGAAGGAGTGCTTGAGTGGCAAAGTCTATCTGAAGTCAGAGGCACTGAGTCCAAATCTTACCTCTAATGCTTACTGTCTGTATGACTGTGGGCAATTCACTTAACCTGGATGGATTTCAATCTCCTTTTCTGTTAAATGATGGGATTAGACATCTTCTAAGTCTCTTCTAGTCCAAAATCTATGACCATATGAAGATAAAATGTCATAGGGAAAGTAGAAATAGTCTTACAATTAAGTCTAAAAAACAGTAACATTAACAAAAACAACTCAATACTTTATAGTTACAAAGTATGGCAGATATGTTGTTAGTGTTGTTCAGTTGTCTCAGCTGCGTCTGACTCTTCATGACTCCATTTAAGATTTTCTTGGCAAAGATACTAGAGTGGTTTGTCATTTCCTTTTCCAGATGAGCAAACTAAGGCAAACAGGGTTAAGTGATCTGCTCAGAGTCACAGAGCTAGTAAGTGTCTGAGGCCAGGTTTGAACTCAGATCTTTCTGACTCTGGAACCAGTGCCCAAGCACTGCACCACCTACTTGCCCCATGTCAAGTATAGCTAGATAGTAATTTATCTGAAAACAAAGATCTACACTTGAGTGGAGTGAAAATTCAGTATAAGATCACAATGTGACATGGTAAGCTAAAAAGTGAATTCAATGTTGGGACACACTGAGAGAAGGAGCTTTAAAAGAATAATGTAGTCCTTCTGTACTCCTGTAGGGTCAGAACACACCTGGAATAATGTGTTCAGTCCTGGAATCACATTTTAGGAAGGAAACTGATAAGCTGGAAACTATCCAAAGGATAGCAACCAAAATGGTGAAGGCCTTAAGTCAATGCCATATTTGAAGAGTTTAGAGGAACTAGGGATGCTTAGCCAGAAGAAGAAAAGACTTGAGGGGCACGAGAGCTGCTTGTAAGCGTCTGAAGCCCTGTCACATGAAGAGGAATTAGATTGTTCTTCAGCCCCAGAGGACAGAACTGGTAGCAAATTTAGGCTTAATGTTCTGAAAAAAACTTCCTAGCAATCAGAGCTATCCAAAAGGGGAATGGAGTCAGGGTGTAGTGAGTTCTCCCTCGTTGGAGCTGTTTCCCTGTTGTGGGATTTTTATACTTATTTTTTTTTCCGAGTCAGTCATGACTTGTCCTTAATAGAATTGATTCTGTTTGCTCCTTATCACATATCCAATTTCCCAAGGTCAACTTGGATGAGTCTATCTTTTAGATGAATGATTACATTACTGTGAGCCCTTATGCAATAATGTGGAATGGATGGATTCTTTGATAGTCATTTCTTCAGTTCTATTCAACAGTCTTTAATGAGGGACTATCCTGGGTAAAACTAGGTGCTAGATAGTGACCCAGGCTCTAGCCTGAAGGAATTTACAACCTCTGTGTGTGTGTGTGTGTGTTTGTGTGTGTTTGTGTATGTGTGTGTGTGGTATGAAGGGGCATTTTGTGAAGATGGAAATAAGAGGGGTGCAGAAATATCTACAAGTAAAGACTGAAAGCATATAATAGAGGTGCATGGAATTATGAGTACTTATTTTCCATCATCCAACACAGGAAAATGTTCATATACACATAGGCCTGATTTTTCCCTGTGTATGAGCAGTGGATTAGGACTTTAAAAAAAACATAAAAGTGAAATATGGGAAAGCATTGACAAAGAGAGGGTTAGAAGCTATGGCTCAGTAGTTTGAGATTAATGAAAAAGAATGACATGTATACAGCAGCCAGGAAAAGGTAGCCACTGCCTATTCGTCCTAAGGTCTATCTGTCATTGCCACATGCTCACAGTGTTGGGCACTAGAGAATTTGATGTGAAGTCCCCTTAGGCATGGGCTTGAGAGGGAACACAAAGTCATTCTGGAAGGAGTCCCTCTGAATGGAGTACTATGGAAATACAAGGCTCAGAGAAAGTGATTTTGGCAGCCTACACTGCATGGTCATGTACTCCATGGAGCAGATGGTGCATATAGCAGTCTATAGCAACAGGGCAGAAAACACAACTCCATTAATCAGTCATTCAACAGGCAGGAATTTAGTGTTTCAATAAAGGTAGAACCAGATAATAAAATACAGTAGGAATTTTGGTTCAAGCTAAAACCAACAAGGCAGAGGGAATGCGTCGAAGCAGAGGGAGAAAAGAATAAGAAAAATAGACCCTTAAAATTCTGAAATTCTTTGATTCTGGGACTTCCTTCCATTCACACTGCCACCATTTTAATTCAGCCCCTCATTTCCTCTTATGTTTACTGCTGTAATAACTTCTTAATTAGTCTTCCTGTTTGAAATTGTTTCCCTCTAGTCTATCTTTTATATTGGTGCCAAAACAATATTTTTTAAACACAGGTCCAAACTTATCCCTCCCCTATGCAAAACACAATCAGTGGTTAACCAATGCCCATATGATAGCCTTATACTTAAACAGCTTCCCAACCTGGTTCCAGTTTGCCTTTTCTGCTGTAGCCCATATTATCCCTATTTTATGCACTCCATGTTTCATTCAGATTGAACTATTAACTCTTCTCCTACCTTGTCCTGAATTCTTCCTCTGAATTTGTTGGTAATTTTCTCAATGCCCAGATGATTTTGTGGTCTCTCTTCAAATTACTGAAATCCTTAAAGAAAGACTTCAGGACCAGTTCAGGTGTTAATAATTTCATGATCAGCCTCCCAGTTGAAAGTGAATCTCAAACTTTCCCAAATTCCTTTGTCTATTTTTTACATCTGCCCTGTAACGTTTGATCTTGTGTCACAATTATATGTGTATCTATCATTTTGAAACAAGTTTTATCAATTAGCCAGTTGACTAGCATTGATGTAACTAATATACACACCTACTATATGTCAAGAATTGTACTAAGTACTGGGGATACCAAAACCAAAAATAGTCCTAGTTCTCAAAGGGCTCACAGACTAGTGGGGGAAACAACATGGAAACAACTAAGTACAAGCAAGATATACACAGGTTAAATTGCAGATGATAAAGGGTGTGAAAGGTACTGGCACTGAGGAGAATAAGAAAAGGCATCTTGTCAAAGGGAGGGTTTAACTGGGATTTAAAGGATTCTAGGCACAGTGAACAGTCAGAAAAATTCATGGAGTTGGGAGATAAAGCGTCTTGTATAAGCAACAAGGGTAGTGTTACTGGATCATGGAGTGTGCACTGAATAATTTATAAGAAGAACAGAAAAGGAGGAGCAGGGCAGTTCATGAAGGGCTTTGAACACCCAAAAGAGAGAATTTTATATTTGAACCTGGAGTTGATAGAGAACCACTGGAGTTTACTAGGTAGGAGCTGACATAATCAGACCTATAATTTAGAAATCACTGACACCTGAGTGGGGGGAAGAATTGGGGTAGGGAGAAACATGTGGCAGGGAAAGCAGCCAGGGAGCTATTGAAATAGTCAAGGCATGAGGTGATGACTGGTAGCAGTATTAGAGGAAAGAAGTCAGCATAGGAGATTTTTTGAAGGTAAAATCAACATGCTTTAGCAACATATTAGATATTGGGGGTGAGAAAAATGCCTAGGAAGACAGTAGTACCCTTAATAGTAGCACAGAAATTAGGAAGCGAAAGGGCTTGGGGGGAAAGATAGTGAGTTTGGTTTTGGACATATTGAGTGTAAGATGTCTACAAAACATCCTTCAAGATGTTCAATGGGCAGCTGGAGATGTGAGACCAGAAGTCAAGTGAGAAGTAAGGACTGGATAAGCAAATCTGAGAATCATTAGCATAGATCTCAAATTGATGAGAGCTGAGGTGATCTCCAATGAAATAGTATATACAGAGAGGAGAAGGTCCAGGATGGAACGTTTGGGGATAGCTGCCTTTTATAGCTGTGACTTGAATGAAGAGCCAGCAAAAGAACCTGAGGAGTGGTCTATCAGGCAGGAGGAGAACCAGGACAGAACACTGCACAAAAGTCTACAGAGAAGATAGCATCAAGGAGATGATGACTGAAAGTGTCAAAGGCTGTAGAGACTTCAAGAAGAACGAGGACTGAGTAATGGCCATTAGATTTGGAAATAAATAGCTCATTGGCAACTTTAGAGAAAGTTATCTTGCCTTACTAGTGAGGTCAGAAGTCAGACTGTAGAGAGTTAAGAAGACTGAGAGGAAAAGTAGTGAAGGCACATACTGTAGACAACTGACTCAAGGAATTTATCCATAAAAGAGAAGAGACTTGGGATGGATAGTGAGAAGGGATGAATAGATCCAAAGATATTTTTTTTCAAGATAGGGAAGACACGGACATGTCTGTAGGCATCAGGGAAGCAGCCTGTAGATTGCAGATAAGTGAAAGGGCAAATATGAAAGATGGGACAGTCTCCTGGAGGAGATGGAATTAATGGAATCACTTATGCATGAAGTTTTGTACAAGGGTGTAGGGAATTCCTAGTGAGGAAACTCCATCACATAATGTAGTCACACATGATGAAGTTTTAATGTGTTAGCAAAGAACACCTTATGATTCCTTTATTAGGTCTGAACACCTCTCTGATGGAGTTAAAAAGGGAACAATGAGATTGGCTAGCAAACAAATTAGTCATGCCCCTGGGAGCTTTAAATACCTAAGCCTTGGATGACTTTCAACAGTTTAAGAATAGGACAAATTCCAGGCTTGGGAACACCTTGTGGAGGAGACCCCTGGGGAAGCAATCTCTCCTTCTCCTACTCCATCCTCATTGACCACAGCATATAGTGTCTAGCAGGAGAATCAGTACTCTCCCTAACCTCTGCCAAAAAACAAAATAATAAACAAAGTTTGTCAGTCTCAGAAATTTCAAAAAACAATCAAGGAAATAGAGACACGTTTTCCACATAGACACGGATACAGAGAAACTGTCCTTTGAAGGAGGAAGGAGGGGCCTGGCCTTTAGCTCCCCATCTTCAAGGTTCAAGTAAGATGGTAGAATCATGGAATCTCAGACATGGAAGAGTCCTCTGAGGCCATCTGGTCCGACTCACATCTGACCAATGATCCTATCCAGAATATCCCTACCAAAGTCATCACCACCACCTTCCCACACTTCTTTGAGACAACTCTATTTAGTAAGAAGTTCTTCCCCTTAGATTAAGCTGAAATATGCCTTCTGCACCTCACATTCAGTTTGCTCTCAAGGCCCAAACAGAACAAAAGAAGTGTCTCTAATAGATGACAGCCCTTTAAATGCTTGAAGATGGATATCACGTCTCCCCTAGGTTTTCTCTTCTCCAGACTAAACATCCCCCTTTGCTTCAACTATTCCTTCCAAGGGTATAGATGGTCTCTAGGGTCCTTAACCATCCTGGCTGCCTTCCTTTGATGTTTTCCAGATTATTTATAGCCTCCCTAGGATGAGGTGCCCAGAGCTGAACACAATGATCCGGATGTGGTCTGATGAGGGCATAGGGCAGCAGGATCTTCACTTTCCTCATCCCCAATGCTATGCCTCTCTTTAGCATTAGCTGTTCTCACTGTCTATAAAAGCTATTCTGTCTTTGCAAAAAGGTCAACCTCTCGTTGTGTGCCTCTTGGGACTCTAGAAAAGAGGAGACTTTGTGCCTGAGCTTTGTCTCTGGGAGGGAACAGTTTTGTTTCTCTATGTGGATGGGAGCATACTCCCAACTCCTTTGATTTAGGGAGTTTTTCTCCTTTAGGGACTCTGCTCTCCCCTGAGGTAGGGTATGGGCAGAACCCTGAAAATATACTATGCAATTCTATTATTTTTTCCTAATTATTTATGGAAGAAACAAAAGAAGGATAAAAGTTAAATCTTAGCATGAGGAAAAGTAGACCAAAGTAGGGTCTAAGCTCTAAGTGGATTTTCCTTGCTCTTCAGCAGACAAAGTCTTCTATTTAAACATTGCTATCTTAGAAAACAAACAGTTAAAAACAAAATCAAGGATGCTGGTTTGGAAGAGCTAAGAAACCAACAGGCTCTTCAAAAAGTTCATCATCAGATTCACAACCCACAATATTGTCAATAAACTAGACTTACTATTGTACAACACAGGAAAAAGCAATGTTCCTTGTTTATCCTGGGCTGCTGTTTCCTCTTAGCTTTGCTGTGGGAAAAAAGGACTCAAACAATACCAAGCTTTTCCTTAATGAGATCCTGATTACACGCTCCTAGATTAGATTTTACAGGAGCAGAGACTTCTCAAGGTCCCCTCTGGCAACCTTGACCAACTGATAAAGTGAGTCTTTTGCACCATTCTAAGCTCCCAGACACTTTTGTCCAAGCATCTCTGTTTTCCCAGGGACTCACCTGAAGTGCTCACCACCTAAAGATTATCACAAAACATTAGAGCTGGATGGGAAGCTGGAATTCAGAGGATCATAACTAGTAAGTCAGTTCTCCTCATTTTACAAGGAGGAAACTAAGGGATAGGGGAGTTAAAACCAAGGGCAGGTTGGTAAAAATGTATTTACCTAAAGTCTTGCAAATTTCATCAAACTGGACTTTAAACTGGAAGGAAAGGGAGAAGAAAAAACTGCCAATGCATATTTATCCAGTTTGCTACCATTGAGAGTAGCTACAAGTTGGGAAGGAGAATACATTAGAGATACCAAGTGCATATAATTCACAGAACAAAATTAACCAAATAAGTAGCAACAAAATTCAGGGACCCAGATTTCTATATGCAAATACATGAAGTGTCAGGAACAAGCCACTACACTAGGGATCCTAAAGAAAGTGAGTAAATTTGGCCTCAGAGGCATATCCCTAATACTTGGTGGAATGAGAAATGGATATGGCTCTAAACCATGGGTCCTTAAATTGGAGACCAGGAAGTTAGTTTTACTTAAAAATGTATAAGTGTATTTCACTTGGTTTCTTTTGTAAATCTATGCATTTTGCCATATGAATTTAAAAATGTCTTTATGAGATAGGGTTCGAAGATTTTGACAGACTTCAAAAGGGGTCTATGTCACAAAAAAGGCTTAGACCCCATACTCTAAGGTCAAATCTCATCCAATAAAACAAAACAGGTTGAGATAGAATGATACTGCATATGAAGAAAATATACTCATGTGCAGACAGCCTGGAGAAGTAGACAGAATCAAGAAGAATTGGATTCATCATACTTCTTTTATAACATGTTACAAATTTGGTCTTCTGGCAGCCACATCTCTCCATTTAGCTCATAAGTCAAATATTTGCCAAATAAAGTGTTTTCTGGGCTCTCTTGTTCTCTTCTTCGCTGTAGCAATTAATTTGCACTGATTTTACTACTGGGGGAAATTATTATAGAAAAAAATTGTATTTAATGGAGATGAGTGTATATATACAGAATTGTCATCTCTTATTTATTTACATGTTTTACATACCAAGTAACAAAGACCCAGAGAAATTAAATTATGTCCTCAGGATTATAGAATCCGCAGGTGGCAAAACCAGGAATAAAGGAACCACGACTCCCTAGTTCAAGGTTCTTTTTTTCTTACAAAAACAGCTGCCTCTCATCGAGCAAATCTGATAAAGAAATTCTTGGTAACAAGAAAGAGCTGCCCAGTCCCAGGTCCTCTAGGCGTGACCTGTCTTCCCTTCTTGTAATCTAGGAGACTCCCAAGCACCCTTCTCAGTTTTGTGGCCACCTTTACAACACAAAACCCTAGAATTTTCTTCTAAAAATATTTATTTTTAGTTTTCAACATTCATTTCCACAAGATTTTGAATTCCAAATTTTCTTCCCATCTCTCTCCTCCACCCATCCCAAGACAGCATGAATTCTGATTACCACTTCCCGAATCTGCCCTCCCTCTGATCACACCCTTTCCTTCTCTTATCCCCATTCCCTCTATTTTCTTGTAGGGCAAGGTAGATTTCTATACCCCATTGCCTGTTATATCTTATTTCCCAGTTGCATGTAAAAACAATTTTTACCATTCATTTTTAAAATCTTGATTTCCAACTTCTCTCCTTTCCTCCTTTGCCATTAAAAAGGCAAGTAATTTGATATAGGTTATAGATGTACAGTCATGCAAAACACTTCCATAATACTCATGTTGTGAAAGACTAACTATATTTCCCTCCATCCTATCCTGCTCTCCATTTATTCTATTCTCTTTTGACCCTATCCCTCCTCAAAAGTGTTAACTTCTAACTACCCCCTCCTCCCATTTGCCCTCCCTTCTATCATCCTCTCTTCTCCCTTCTTCTCCTCTTCCCCCCTACTTTCCTGAAGTGTAAGATAGATTTTCATACCAAATTGAGTGTGAATGTTATTCCCTCCTTAAGCCAAATGCAATGAGAGTAAGGTTCACTCTTCCCTTCTCACCTGCCCCTTCTTCCTCTCCATGGAAAAAAGTTTTTCTTGCCTCTTTTATGTGAGATAATTTGCCCCATTCTATTTCTCCCTTTCTCCTTCTTCCAATATATTCCTCTCTCACCTCTGAATTTTTTTTAAGATATCATCCCTTCCTATTCAGCTTACCCTGTGCCCTCTGTCTATATGTATATAACCTTTCTAACTACCCTAATACTAATAAAAGTCTCAAGAGTTACAAATATGATCTTTCCAAGTAGGAATATAAACAGGTCAACTTTAGTAAGTTCCTCATGAGTTCTTTTTCCTGTTTAACTTTTCATGCTTCTCTTGATTTTTGTGTTTGAACGTCAAATTTTCTATTCATCTCTGGTCTTTTCATCAAGAATGTTTGATTAATTGATGACTATTTTTTCCCCTGAAGTATTATACTTAGTTTTGCTGAGTAGGAGATTCTTGGTTTTAATCCTAGCTCTTCTGATCTCTGGAATATCATATTCCAAGTCCTCTGGTCCCTTAATGTAGAAGCTGCTAAATCTTGTGTTATCCTGACTGTATTTCCACCATACTCAAATTGTTTCTTTCTGGCTGCTTGCAATATTTTCTCCTTGACCTGGGAACTCTGGAATTTGGCTACAATATTCCTAGGAGTTTTTCTTTTGGGATCTCTTTTAGGAGGCAATTGGTGGATTCTTTCATTACCTATTTTACCCTCTGGTTCTAAAAGAATATCAGGGCAGTTTTCCTTGATAATTTCTTGGAAGATGATATGTAGGTTCTTTTTTTGATCATGGCTTTCAGGTAGTCCAATTGTCTCTCCTGGATCTATTTTCCAGGTCAGTTGTTTTTCCAATGAGATATTTCACATCTGCTATTTTTTCACTACTTTGGTTTTGTTATATAATTTCTTGATTTTTTCATAGTCATTAGCTTCCATATGTGTTTAATTCTAATCTTTAAGGAATCATTTTCTTCAGTGAGCTTTTGGACCTTCTTTTTCATGTAGCCAATTCTGCTTTTTAGGGCATTCTCCTCATTGGCTTTTAGATCTCTTTTGCCATTTGGGTTAGTCTAGTTTTTTAAAGTTTTATTTTCTTCAGCATTTTTTTGAGTCTCCTTTAGCAAGCAGTTAACTCGTTTTTCATAATTTTCTTGTATCACTCTCATTGCTCTTACCAATTTTTGCTCTACTTCTCTTACTTGATTTTCAAAATCCTTTTTGAGCTCTTCCATGTCCTGAGACCAATTCATATTTTTCTTGGAGGCTTTGGATGTAGGAGCATTGACTTTGTCTTCTGTTTTTTGGTATTCCGTTTCACCAAAGTAAGATTCTATAGTCTGATTCTTTTTCCAGTTTTTGCTCATTTTCCCAGCTATTTACTTGACTTTTTAGTTCTTCGTCAAGGTGGTTCTTTGCTTCCAGTGGGGTTGGGAGTCAGCCACTTGTTCCCCCTACAATCTGTGATCCTAGAGCTCCAGAAGCAGCCAATGCTGATGCCCTGCTGTGGGTGCTGCAGGCTCCTCTGTGGTCTGCTTTACCTGCTCTGCCACCCTGGAGCTGGGGCCCTACCACTCTACTCCCTCACAGGTTCCACAGGTAGTTTCCACTGACCTTCCAATTTGTCCTTAGTGTTCCCGAAAACCTGGAAACTACCACAGGTACCCAAAATTCAGTCCCCCCAAGGTCTGCTCAGGTTCCATCTATGCCAGTATGGCCCACACTGAACTGTGCTCTGTTACCAGTGTGGCAAGATGGACACTTCCCAGAGACCTTCCAGGACATCTTGGATTGGTGATTTGCTTCACTCCATCATTCCGTCGGTTATGTACCTCCAGAATTTGTTTAGCGTCATTTTTTACAGCTATTTGGCTGGGTTTGAGGGGAGAATGCTGCCAAGTCCATGCTGTTACTCCACCATCTTGGCTCTGCCCCCTAGCCCTAGAATTCTCAATGCCTGCATTCTAATTTAGAAGATTCCGGTCTACATTTATTGTTGTATTCCTGATTAGTTGTGTGCCTTTATTTCCATATCTCCACAAGCAAGCACTGACTTAATAACTGCCTCTGCAACTGGGAGGCAGTTCAATGCCTGTAGGTAGAATATACATTAACTGAATAGAATCAAGGCAGAAAAGTTCATTATTTTAAATTAGATCCAATAATTTTTAATTCTTTTGTTAATATTACAAAGCAACAATAGTAATAAAATGTTTTTCTTTTGAGTGTTTGTTTTTGACAGGAGTCGAAATCATTTAGTGACCAGAGATCTTTCAACATAATTGCTATCCAAGCGAGATATGTTATACCTTAATTACTGTATTATCCAGTCCCTCTTGAAATGAACTATTAGCTATAAATCTGCTTTTAAAGTATCAGAAGGATCAGAGTCTGATTATTCAGTTCTTAACATATTATCTTCTTAAGGTAAAAAGAACAGATGGAATTCCCTCCCTTATTTATCAATGTGTGGCAAAAAAACCTTTAACCTTTTGCTCTCAAGACAGCTCAGAAACAAAAATCTCACATGCAGCCTTTAGACGGGATCTCCTTTCCCAAGTTATCCTAGTCATTACTTCCTGGATAAATCCATGGTATATCTCTGAGGCACAGTTGGACACTATTCCAGAGCAACTGTGGTTCAGTGTTGTGGTTGAGCCATCAATTGAGTGAACCTGAAGTTGTTGATTTGGTATGGCAGGAGTCATGGAAATGAGAAATTGCAATTATTTACTTTATATTTTATTAAATGTTAGTTAAGGATGGTGATTCCAATTTTCCTACAGTGTCTCCAAGAAAAGGAAAGTCTTACAGATTCAAGAAGAATTCTAGCCATTGCTCCTCATCTCCAAATGCCTCCTCTCATCATTCATTCACAAAGTTTTGTTCATTTTTACCCCATGCTCTGTTCTTCTGGGAGTTTAGAAATGGATTTTTTTATTATTTATACTAAAATGCCTGGGGTTCTGTTTTTCTCATTTATCTGCCTGGCAAGAAGTGAGGAATACTGGCTGACCTCAAAAAAAAAAGGGAGCAGTTTTAGGATGGAGAGAAGAGTGGGGAGAAAACTCACTCTGGGATACTAGAGGAGACAAAGGAAAAGCTCTCTAAGCCTGCCGCTGCTCTACGTAAAAGACAATAAACATAACATAGCAGAGAACATGCTAGATTTTCTGGGTTTTTACGTTATCTCTTACACTTAATACTTGTGTGATCACAACCTCTCAGGATCTCAGTTTCTTCATCTACAAAATAAGGGGGTTGGACCAAATGACTTCTGAGGTCTCTTCTGGAACTTCATCTATGATCTTATGATTCAGTCTAGCCCACACAGCCATTGTTTGGGGAAGCAGCTCCTGTGGAGAAAGGGCCAGCCATGCTCGCCAATTGCCAACCCTGAAGGCACCCTAAAGGACTGACAGAAAGCAATATGTTCCAGACAAGTCAAACTACCACCACCAACACCATTTTGACCACCACCTCCCCTCACATCCTAATGAAGACAATCTAAGACTCTGAACCCCCAAACCTTGGAAGCAGCATTGCTTCTAGCACTGAGCCATTGATCAATCAACCCCTGCAGAGATGCAGCCTGGTAACAACTCCTTCAGGGCTACAGCCACAGCTACTAAAGACACAGAAAGGAAAGTTCTTGTCCTGTCAAAGGTCCTTGGCCCTGTCAAATGGTTCAACATCAGAAACTGATATGATTTTATCAGTGGAAATACCATGAAAGAAGAGACATTACCATTTGCTTTGACACTACACCTTAAGGACCACAGGACCTTTCCATCTAACCTGTAGCAGAAACCTTTCATCTGTGTTGTCTCCTCAAATAAATGGGAGCATCTTGAAAGCAGTGACTCCTGTATTTTCTATTTGTATTCCTAGAACTTTAATAATTTTTTAAATTTTTTTTCTTCAGTTAACATGTATGAATATCTTCAGTCTTACGTTATTCCTAGGTCTAATCCTGTGTCAATACGTGCTTGTTGGACAGCTCCACCCTGACTTCCCATAATCATCTCAAATTCAATGCAATCAAAATGAATTTATCTTCCCTTCAACCCTCCCACAGTTCTTATAGCAGCTTCCTAGCTTCACAATTTTTGAATCATTTAAAAAAATTCTTTTCCCTAAGTCAATCAACTCCCAGAACTTATCAGTTTTACCTCCATAATATTTATCTCCTTCAATCCAAGGTTCCACGACCTTTCTAGCTTGGACTACTGTAATAGACTGTTCAGTGGTTCCCAGAATTCAACCTTTTCTCTCTCCAATATATTCTCCACACAGTTGTCAAAAAAATCTCCCTAAAGCACAAGTCTCATCCCATCACTCTCTTGTTCAAGAATCTTCAATGGCTCCCTACTACCTTTAGGAACTCCTAACATTGTATTTTAAAACCCTTAACCCTGATCCGGGACATGTTTCTGGCTGATTTCACATTACTACCCTGCATACGTTCTGTATTTCGACCAAATCAGACTTCCTGCTGTTCCCAAAACTCCACATTCCATCTCCCACTTTGCTGTCTTTATACAGACTTCTTGAATCAGAATGGACTCCCTTCCCGATCTTTACTGCTTAGAATTGTTGCCTTCTTTCTAGGCTCACCTTATTTGTCACTTCCTACAAGAAGAATTTCCTGACCTCCCTCTAATCCTCCCCTTCCTCCCAAATAATCATGTAATGATTCATTTGCTTACATGCTTGGCCCCCCAGTAGAATGAAATTTACTTCAGGGCAGGAACTGTTTTTCCTTTTGTCTTTGTATCCCCACATCCAGCACAATGCCTTTTATTATATTTTAGATTTAGATTTACAAAGCGTATAAGCAATAGAGAAACAATCTCCAAGCCTGGAGAGATGGCAAGGTTAAGACTAACACTGCAACAGAGGAAGGAGAGTTTCACAAATGTTTTTGAGGTGGTATTGGCTTGGGTTGGCAGAGAGATCTGTATGCACCTGAGGCCTAATGATGATACTACAATCTGCAGCTTACAATTCAGAAGCTGCCATGGAACCTATGAAAGTATTCTACCTCGGCAAAATTCCCAATGAAGTCAGTGAGGGCACTCTTTAGGCAGGAAAACAATTCCTTGCAATTTGAAGCTTTTCATTTAGTTGAATTTGATCACCAAAGGCATTATCTGAAGTCTCTGAAACCTTAATAGAGATTAAGTTGTCCCATCTATTGCCCAACCTGGCAAGGAATTTAAAGGATATGCCACTAAGAGGGAATTTTTAACATTTTATCCCACTGCATATTCAAAATCTAACAACAAATATTTTATGCTACAGTTTGTGTACATGAGAACAAATGGCCACCCTCACTCCCAAGTGAACAATGAAAAGTCTTTCTTCCTGAAAACACTTTTTAAATTCTTTTCTTTCTTCCCACTTAATAATATTCTATTTTTTTCCAATTACATGAAAAGATAGTTTTCAACATTCACTTTTATAAGATTTTGGTTTTCAAATTTTTCTCCTTCCCTGCCTCCCCACTTCCATCCCCAAGATGTCAAGCAATCTGATATATGTGTACATGTACAATCATGTTAAACATACTTCCACATTAGTCATGTTGTGAGAGAACAATCAGAACAAAAGGGAAAACCATGAGAAAGAAAAAGAAGTGAAAACAGTATGTTTCAATTAGCATTCAGAATCCATTGTGCTTTTTCTGGATGTGGGTAGTATTTTCCATTACGAGTGTTTTAGAACTGTCTTGGATTGCTGCATTGCTGAGAAGAGCCAAGTCCATCACAGCTGATCATTGCACAGTGTTGCTGTTACTATGTACAATGTTCTCCTGATTCTGCTCACTTCACTCAGCATCACTTTTTGAATTCTTAAAAAATAAATTCTGAGGGGGTGAAGCCAAGATGGCAGAGTAGAAAGACACACATACGCAGGGTCTCCTCCCACAGCCTATAAAATACCTGGAGAGAGGGACTCTCAACAAATTTTGGAACAGCAGAAGTGGAGAACAGAGTGGAGGAGATTTCCAGCCCAGGGTTACCTGAAAGGCCCACGGGAAAGGTCTGTTGCACTAGACGTGGAGAGGAGCATGGAGCTCAGCCCAGCCTTGGCCGCCCAGCACAGCTTGTGAACAGCCCTTGGGGGCAGAATCTCCAGTCGTGGAATCCCCAGTCCCAGCAGCAGCTGGATCCCAGATCCCTCAACCCACAGGCGCCAAAGGTCAGTGACGGGGCTTTTTCAGCTGGCCAGGAAAGGAGAAGGGCCTTCCATAGCTCCAGCCTTAGGCAGCAGCCGCAGAGGGCACATAGGCAGGAGGCCATATAATGGCAGGCCCAGCCGGACCATTATTAGAGTATAAAAACCCCTGGGAGCATCAAAGAGCTGAGCCTTGCCTCAGCCCTGTGTGGAAGCCCTGGGGCAGTTGATCTTTGTCTCACACTGAATGACGGCCCTGTCCATCCAGCTTATCTGAAAATCAGCCACCAGTGCTGACTTGGAGGAACTGGAGGCTAGGTGGCTGTGGAGAGGTAACTGTTAAGATTCTGGGCACAAAAATCCCCCTCTGTGTCCAGACCAGTACGTGTTTGATTGTGCCACCTTGGAGGAACTGAGATTTTATAGATTCCCAGAGTATACCCTACTCTTGACAAAAGACCCAAAAGTCAAGTAACTGGTTGGGAAAAATGCCCAAAAAAGGGAAAAAAAATAAGACTATAGAAGGTTACTTTCTTGGTGAACAGATATTTTCTCCCATCCTTTCTGATGAGGAAAAACAATGCTTACCATCTGGGAAAGACATAAAAGTCAAGGGTTCTGTATCCCAAACAACCAAAATAAATATTCAATGGGCTCAGGCCATGGAAGAGCTCAAAAAGGATTTTGAAAATCAAGTGAGAGAGGTGGAGGAAAAATTGGGAAGAGAAATGAGAGAGATGCAAGAAAAGCATGAAAAGCAGGTCAACACCTTGCTAAAGGAGACCCAAAAAAATGCTGAAGAAAATAACACCTTGAAAAATAGGTTAACTCAATTGGCAAAAGAGGTTCAAAAAGCCAATGAGGAGAAGAATGCTTTAAAAAAGCAGAATTAGCCAAATGGAAAAGGAGGTTCAAAAGCTCACTGAAGAAAACAGTTCTTTAAAAATTAGAATGGAACAGATGGAGGCTAATGACTTTATGAGAAACCAAGAAATCACAAAACAAAACCAAAGGAATGAAAAAATGGATGATAATGTGAAATATCTCATTGGAAAAACTGACTTGGAAAATTGATCCAGGAGAGACAACTTAAAAATTATGGGACTACCTGAAAGCCATGATCAAAAAAAGAGCCTAGACATCATCTTTCATGAAATTATCAAGGAAAACTCCCCTGAAATTAAGTGGTGAGAGAGAAATATATTGGGAGGAGAAAGGGAGAAATGGAATGGGGCAAATTATCTCTCATAAAAGAGGCAAGTAAAAGACTTTTCAGTGGAGGGAGAAAGGGGGGAGGTAAGAGAAAAAACATGAAGCTTACTCTCATCACATCTGACTAAAGGAAGGAATAAAATGGACACTCATTTTGGCATGAAAACCTATCTTACAATACAGGATAGTGGGGGAGAAGGGAATAAGCAGAGTAGGGGGGATAATGGAAGGGAGGGAAGTGGGAGGAGGGAGCACTCTTGGGGAGGGATAGGATCAAAAAAGAGAACAGAAGAAATGGGGGGCAGGATAGGATGGAGGGAAATATAGTTAGTCTTACATAGCACAACTGTTATGGAAGTCATTTGCAAAACTACACAGATATGGCCTATATTGAATTGCTTGCCTTCCCAAAGGGAATGGCTGGGGAGGGGGGGGATGAAGAGAAGCTGGAACTCAAAGTTCTAGGAACAACTGTTGAGTGTTGTTCTTGCAACTAGCAAATAAGAAATACAGGTAATGGGGTATAGAAATGTATCTTGCCCTTCAGGATAAAAGAGAAGATGGGGATAAGGGAAGGGAGGGATGTTAGAAGGGACAACAGGTTGGTGATAGGAGTAATTACAATGCTCAGCATTGTGGGGTGGGGGGAGGGGAGAAATGGGGAGAAAATTTGCAGCCCAAGATTTTGTGGAAATGAATGTTGAAAACTTAAATAAATAAATAAATTTAAATTAAAAAAATAAATTCTGAGATATTTTTAACTTGTGAATTTGGAATGAATGGATAGTCTTGCTCTACCTTCACACCTTTTAAAGTTGATCTGTTTTTTGAAATTGTTTTCAGTAAGAAATTCTCTCTCTTCCTCCCCCCTTCAACCTCTATCCATTGAAAACACAAGAAGAGACCTATCATACTATCATACATGAAGTCAAGCAAAATATATTTCTATATTAGACATGTTGTAAAAAAGCAAGAAAAAATAAAAAACGCATCAATCTGCCTTTCTGAATCTATCAGTTCTCCATTTCGAGGTGCATAGCATTTTTCATTATGAGTCCTTTGGAATTGTCATAGGTCATTGTATTGATTAGAATGGCTAAGTCTTTCACAGATGATTATCATTATAATATTGCTGTTACTGTGTACAATATTCTCCTGGTTTTTCTCACTTCACTTTGCATCAGTTCATATAGATCTCAAGTTTTTCTGAAACCATCCTTCTGATTATTTCTTATAGCACAATAGTATCCCATCACCATTATATACCATAACTTGTTCAGCTATTACACAATTAATGGAAATCCCCTCAGTTTCTAATTCTTTGCCACCATAAAAATAGCTGTTGTAAATATTTTTGTACATGAGTCTTTTTTCCTGTCTTTGATCTCTTTGAGATGCAGATCTAGTTTCAGTATTACTGGGTCAAAGTATATGTACGGTTTTGTAGACCTTTAGTTATAGTTCCAAATTGTTCCCCAGAATGGCTGGACCAGTTCTCAGTTCCACCAATAATATATCTATTTTCCCACATGCCCTCTAGCATTTGTCATTTTCTTCTTCTATCATCTTAGTCAATCTGACAGATGTGAGTTCTTTTAATTTGCATTTCTCTAACTATTAGTGATTGAGAGCATTTTTTTGTATAATAATAAATAGCTTTGATTTCTTCTTCTGATAAATGCCTGTTTGACCATTTGTCAATTAGGGAACAGCTCTTATTTTTAGGAATTTGGTACTGATCTGTTTACTAAGATGTGTGTCAGCAAACAGGAGCATCTGGAGGACCTTGCATTCTCCCGGGAATCCTTCCATTTGGACTCTAAGCTGGACATTTTCTCTGACCAGGACAAACACCTTTGTCAAACTCATATTTACCTATTTTGTGCTGCATTTGATACTGATTATCTGAAGATCATTGCACAAAGTTATCCCTATTTTTATACCTTTCTAGGACTCCTGTATGATTTTGATATATGCCTGGGAGATACTTCATTGTAAGAGAGGCTTTAAGGAGGACATTTGTTGTCCTAAAACAATTTTTTTTTTAATTGTAGGTGGACCTCATGTAGATTTATAGGAGACTGGTTTGCTATCTACATAACATGAAAATTGAGAGGTTATATGTGTGAGAGCCATCAAAGTATGTGTGATCCCTTAATGATTAGATATCAGCTTAAGAGGAATTTATATATAGATATAGATATAGATATAGATGTATATATTTATAAAGCACAGATTTACAAAGGATATAAACAATGGAGAAACAATCTCCAAGCCTGGCAAGATTAAGACTAACACAGGAATAGATTAAGAAAAGGATTCATCATGTATCTTTTTTCCATGATTCAGGGGGATATCCACACACTGTAAGAGAAGCAGGAATAGAGAGAAGATGTATGATTGCATTTCTCTTGGATGAGAAAATTCCCTCTTTCGATGAAAAAGTACACCTTTAGAATTTATAATCTTGGGGAGTTGCTTAGAGCATGGAGAAGTTACAATGATTTGCCCAGGTGCATCAGAGGTAGAGCATAAATCCAATCATCCTGACTCCAAAGTCAGTTTTTTATTACCTTTTCCATAATACCCTTCAATAAAAAGGTACTTACTGACATGTCATGTTCACTTCTTAGAATGTCAAGAAGACCTCAGTTCAAATATACCTTCAGATACTTACGAGATATGTAACCCTGGGCAAGTTAATTAACTTGTTTGCATTAGTTTCCTCAACTGGAAGATGAGATGATAATAATAGCACCTATCTCCAGAGGCTGTTGTAATGATCAGATAAAATAATATTTGTAAAGTGATTAAGATAGTGCCTGGTTCATAGAAGGTGCTTAATACAAGCTTGTTTCTCCTTCTCCTTCTCCTCTCTCCTCCCTCCCTGCTATTCTGTTTCTCTCCTTTCCTATCTTCTTTCCTTCCACTAAGATTTCCCAGACCTAAAGTTTCATTGTCATTCTTCAACGACTGAGTAAACAACAACTAACCATATACTAGAGAAGACTGGATAACAAAGGAAATAAGGATTTACAAGGTCACTTGATTAAAAAAAACAACTGAAATCAGCCAAGACCTGATTGGCAAATATAGGGAAACACAGAGGATCAATAGAATACTGGAGTATGTATTTTAAAATCATATGAAAAAACATTTTCACATTGGAACATTTACATGGATTATTCCTAATCACTACATTTGCACTCAAATGCTCCAATGGATGTGTGAACTCTTCAATCTCTCTACTACCTCCAATTGTACAGACCATACTCATTCATACAATTCATCCCATGCTGTCCATATCTTTCCTTAAATTTACCATTGGGGTTCCATTCAAAGGGGTGGAAGAGTGTCTTCCTCTTAATCATTCTCTTGATATTATGTGGATGTCCATTGCTTATCTCATTCTTGCTATACAGTCACGCACATTTTTTGCTGAACACACATTTTTCTGACGATATTTTTCATACAAATGCTCCTGGGTAATTCTTCATATGTGTAATGGGGGTCTGGTGCATGCTCAGATCAGCTAAGATGAATGCTCACATCTAGGGATCTGCTTCTGGGAGACAGGGAACTGGTACACTAATGAATATTTTTCACTGACCTAACATGTGTTGTAACAGCCTTTTCCCATTTGTTGCATCACTGGAATTGTCTGTGACAGTCTGAGAATAAAGAACTCCATTCACAGCAGGTGATACTGTGGTAAGTGTGGCGCCATTTTTAGGCCAGGTGGCCTTAAGAAATGGCCCCAGGATTTTTTTATTTGTTCCTTCAGTTTTGAGTGTTGAAAGTGAAGTCTCTGAGCTGGGAGCTCAAATCATGGTGACTTGAAAGTCCAGGAATCCAGACTGAGTGGTACAGCCAGACAGTGAGGGAAGTCCCAAAGAGCAAGGATTTAGGGTGCTACCCCAGTGGGACACTGAATTTGAAGGGACTAAAGCTAAGCAGGAACTAAGTAAAGTTGTTAGCCTAATTCCTCTTCCCTCCCCAGAATCTAAGGTGGTACAAGAAAGATTAGAAATACTGGGGAAAAGATTTGTATGTTTCTTCTTGCTATGCGTTTGAAATAAATATTCTTTTGTAAAAAGTTAATCAGACGTTAAGTGGTTAAATGAAACTGGGGTGCTAGTCACCGGCTTCTTAAAATTTAGGGAAAATGATTAGCAGGGGCTTGAGCCAATGGCAGATAACAAAGACTCTCCCATTCTCAGTATATCAGAGAACCCTTGAGAGATATTTATTAAGTTCCTACTAAGTATGTTAAATGGATTTGACTCAAATGAAGATAAAGTCTGTTACCTTTTATCTCGCCCCAAGAATTATCCCCCACACTGAGGAGGCTGGGAGAATCTTTGTTCTCTGCCATTGGATTAAGCCCCAAATAATTATTTCCCCAAATTTTAAGAACTCAATGATGTGCACTGGGAACAAAAAGAAAGGCAAAATCCAGTCCCTGCTCTTAAGATACAATTATGTGTGGCTGTAAGTTGAATAATTAGCAGAAACCACAAGCAAGACAGCAGAAGACATTTTCCACTGATTTTCACTCATTTCTGGTGACAATTAAAAACTATAATGATAAATGTTGCTTTTATGTTACGTTCATTTCCAAAGAAAACAGTTTACTCCTTTCCCCCCTAAGCTAAGTAGCCAGCTTTCTCTTGTAACAAAGATATGCAGCTTTCAATACCTGTACACCTTCACATCTTCAGTGAAAGGAGGTAGGTATATATATTTTAAAAATTCTTCTCTGTAACAATAAGCAACCCAACATCCACAGGGGGTCTATCACAGGTTCTTAGATCTGCATTCATAAAAGAAAAGGCAACTTTTGAGGGATTAACAATTACTTTAATCAAGCACATGTATCATTCCTTTAACCAAGCACATACATCATTCACCTACTTCAGGGGAGTCAGCACCCTGAATTTCAAAGAAAATACAGAGAAATCAAAAGATCAACAGGCATGGCTTCCTCTGCCTGAATTCAGCAGACAATTGGACCCCAACTATCTGACCATCATTACCAGAGAGCGAAGCATGACATCTAGGTTCTCAAAGCCAGCAGGGAGGGGCTCCTTAGCAGCTTCCCAGAGTCCTCATCTGGCACCCAAACCTTCTTGCAAAAACTAAGCCCCAAAGTAAAACCTCAACTCAGAGTATTTATACCTTTTTTAGAGCCAGAGGGCATCACAACCCTTTGACCCAGTGCCTCAATAGAAAAAACAAAAGGTACTTGGCACTCTCCTACAAAACAACTCCCCTAATCAAGCTTCCCACAATGGGCAGGCCCATCAATGAGTGGAAAAGATGTTTAATCATATTAAAATAATTAACAATACAAATACATACACTGCTTTGAGTTAAAGAAACTCATTTCTGTATTTTATTCCTTGTAAAGACTCTTGATTGATAAAGGCAAGATTCAATCAGAGGCACTTGATTATACCAAAACAAAAACAGCAAAAGATCCTATTTTGATTGCCATCACATTCTCTGAAGCTGTTTTTACATGATGTCCAAATTTTCATTGTTCTTTCCATTTAATTGTCACATCTGTTTTCTTGATTCTTCTTTTTCTCTCATCAATCAGAAGAATATCTACAAATTTCTCTGATTTCTTAATAGAAATTTTTTGAGGCAACATTTCATTAAATTCATATGCCACAATTTGTTTAACCAGTTCCCAATTGAGAGTCAACTATTCAGAATCGAGTTCTTCAGGGTCTAACCCCCACAAAACTGCTGCTATTAAAATTTTAGTATGTATGAGAACTTCATGGGAAAAGTAGTTTGTTAAAATAATTTTTGCATCTCTTTTCCATTTCCCTGAAAATTGTTTTTTCTCCCCTTAAGGAGCGAAGTCACCACACTTGGACTCTAACATACTCCTGGAAGTGATTTAAAGGGAGGCAGAAATGACTCTAAAATGAACAAAGATGGGGAAAAAAACAGCTAGATTGGATCAAGTGTATAAAGAGATAAGTGATGGAGGTGACACAATTTTGAGGGCTTTGAGAGAATAATATACGAGGTTTACAAAGAAGAAAAAGATACCCAAAAGGTGAGGGAAACAATCTAAGACCTTATCCTTATCCAATCTAAGACCCAACCAATGTAACAAAGAGTATATCAGTGACTACTGACCTATATGCCTATTCTTATCCTCAGCTATGTAAAATCTTTGTGAAAATTCTCTACATGTGAAACAAAGCTATCCTTGATAGGGGTAACAGTAGTGAATAATAAAGTTTTCATAAGTGATTTTCAACAATGTACTACATTTTACAACCTCGTAATTAGCTGAAAGTAGTCATAAATATAAAATCTCATTTTGCTTGTTGATGACAAGAAAGCACTTGATTTGGTAGAACAAAACATTGCCTTACAGGCTCTTTTATATAGTGTATCCCATCCATGGATCAAGATCATGTAGGATTCTTTGAAATGATGTAGCAATAGAAATGACCCTCTGACAATAAACATCTGAAGAGGCAAAAACAGGCAGATATATGAATGCCAAACAAATCGGCTGCTGAAATGAAGGAGATCAAGTGGAAAGTCAAGGAATAGGAGAGATTCTTTGAGGATGATGAGGTCCTCCAGATACCCTTGTTCCAGGATACCATTGTGTGGAAGTGCCAGGACATTATAAAGCCTCCTTACAGATATCTGTAATTCCTCAAAGAAGTTTGGTCTGTCCATACATGCAGGAAAAGCTCAAGATGATGAAAATATTGCACAAACTTCAACATATATCTGGATTATCCAACAGGACAAATATCTGGTGCATATAACAGAGATGGACAATGAGCTGGGGCCAGAGGTAAATGGAAAAAGAAGAGGGTGATAGATTGCTCTGGGGAAATTTCAAAGCTCTTTAACTGACTCCAAGCTTCCTAAAGGCTGATCTTTTCAATACTACCACTTTACAGTGTTGCTTTATGACAGTAGATGTCGAACAGCATTGCCTCTAAAGAATTAAAATCATAAAACAGAGAGCAATAGAGTGGTTTATGATGTGTTTGAGCAGGCTGCAACACATAATCAATGATAAACTTTGAGGAATGTGAGCAAATGACATCAACAAGAAATTGGACAACAGGAAGAGATCGTAGGCAGATGTTATTGTATGAGTGAGAGATGACATTTGGAAAATCTGAGTATTTGAATGGTACTTTCATAATGTCAAGAGAAAGCCTCCCTCCACCATGTTGTATGGATGGCCTGGGGTAAACTTTTGGGAAAACATAGACAAGGATTGCAGCAAATAGACAACAGACAGGTATGGATATGTTGTGATCCATGTCAGCAGACAAAACACCCAAGCTGATGAGAAAAATCACAGATCCATCTGAGTATTTGAGGATATGATGAGACCTTTCTTTCTATCACTGATTTTCATTGAGATATTATCTACTTAAAAGGAGGATCTCTGTATGAGAGAGTCACTTTTTAAGCCTAATTCCAAATTCTTTTCCAGAATAGTCGTACTACTTCATAGTTCCACTAACAGTTTATCAGTTAAAGTTTGAATGCAGATTGAAGTATAATTTTTTCACTTTATTTTACTTGCTTTTTTTTGTAACATAGCTAATATGGAATATGTTTTGCATGATTTCACATGTATAATCAATATCAGACTGCTTGCCTTTTTAATGGGCAGGAGAGGAACTGGAGCGAGAGAATTCAAAACTCAAAATGTAAAAAAAGAATACAAAAGCAAATAAGTAAATAAATAAATTATTTTCTTAAAAAGAAAAAAGTGTATCAGTATATTTGTATTCTCATAGACCCACCCAATAGTTAGCCATAGATTATTTCCATCTTTTTTCACCACTGTCACTTTGCAGAGTATAAGATGAAGATTCAGAGTTATTTTAATTTTAATTTCCCTGTTAGACATTTGGAACTATCTTCCATATGGTTGCTAAAAATGTGCAAATCTTTTGCGAACTGTTTGTTCTTAAGGCTCTTGGTCTTTTACATTTGTATTAATTCCCTACATATCTTAAATTTTGGGTCCCCATCAGACATCTGACAAAAATAATTTTCCCCATAGTTTTCCTTCTTATCTTCACCATTCCAGTCACCCTTTTCGATATGTTCCAGCCTGTCAATCAACACCCCTCTGAAAATGTGGTATCCGGAACTGGAGGCAACATTCCATGTGTGGGCTAACCACGTTATTCCCTCTCACTGTCATTCCACAATTGCCTGTTAGTTCCTTTTCTGATTCTCTCCTTTTCCAAGTCTCCAAGTTTCCAATTTCAAACCCAGGCAAGAGGTGATGTAAAAAATAATGAGTCACTCCAAAATGTACCAGATCCACTTCTTGGTGTCAACATTTTCAGTCACAAAGCTGTTTTTTGTATGGAATTTGTATGAAATCGCTTCAGCCTCATTTACTGATGTGCCTGATAGTCAGAGGGAAAAGATGGTTTTTCTTAGTGTTTTTGTCATGAAGATCAGTTGGATGTGCATGTCAGCATGCAATTCTACAGCTCCACAGGGAAAGTTGGACAATGGTATATTTGTCATCAGTGGGGCAAATCCATCTCTGAACCCTTTTAGAGCATAAAGATCACTGTTCCATAGGCATGCAAATAGGGCTGGTCATGATCACTGCAACATCATCAGCATGGCTGTTAATCAATACGCATTACTTTTACAGCATGAGCCATTCTGTACATTCTTTATTAAAAACAGGAATCACTGGGTTATTACCTATATTATACCATCCATCCGAAGGGATAAAATAGACCTTCATCCTCTCTCTCCTAAACGCTTGCAAGTTTCCTAAGTGGATTCTCTGCACCCAGCCTCTCCTTTCTCTAATCCAACTTCTACACATCTGTCAAATGGGTATTTCTATAGTGCAGGGCTCACTATATATCACTCTTCTGCTCATGAAACTTCAATGGCTCCCTCTTGTCTATAGGATGAAATACAAACTCTTCTCTTTTCATTTTAAAAGCCTAAAGTAGAAATTCACTTCAACTTGCCTTTCCAGACTGATTCTATATCACTCCTCATGAGGCTTTGTAGGCTCTTGTACACTTAGTGTTTCTCATTCATTCTACGTCCTGTCTCTTTACCTTGGCACAGTCTGTTTTCCATGCCTGGAATGCTCTGTCTTCTCATTTCCATCTCCTGGAAGGTCCTACGGAGCTAAAGGGTTAGCTCAAGTAAAACCTTCAAGAAGCCCTTCTAGATTCTCTCAGTTGTTAGGGCTGCTGCCATCATCACCATCATCATCATTTTATTTATTTATCCTACACTTACTTATCTCAGAATATTTTTTCTTTCCAGTAGAATGTAAGCTTTTTGAGGGGAGGGATGGTCTCACTTTTGTTTTTGTACCACTAGGGCCTAGCATAGTGCCTGACACCTGGTAGGTATTCATGAAATGTTTGATTTATTGATCAGGTTTGTTGAATTAATGTTGGTGATTAGGTTCAACTTTGCAGGATCTCTACTTTTGTATTACAGCTTCATTTAAAAAATATATACCATTCTATTCTTTTCTTTGGTTGCCTATTTAAGAATATATACTATTCAATCATTTTCTTTGGTTGCCTAGGGCTATGGAATAATCCTGTTATTAAAATGCAGATGTTACTGCACATTTGAAGGCCATTCTTCTATCAGATTCAAAATTTTGTTGTTTAGTATTCAGATTATGAGACTTAACCACTACATGTCTTTGAGTTTTAAGGGTGGTTGTTTTTTTCTGGGATGAGGGGTAGTTTTATTGGAATCACTGGGATAGGAAAACTGCAGGGGTCCCCACAGTCTTGAACAAGTAGTTTTCAGGGTTATTTTTCCAGTATGTCAGGGGTCCAATATTTCTTCATGAGGCTTTTTACCTTCTGTAGTGTTCCTGTCTTCTTATTTTGTAATTTCAAATTTAATTACTCCAGATCTGGCACATTTTTTCCTCAAAATTGTTAGGTTGGAGGGGCATGTGGTGACAAGCCACAATTTTCACATTTTTTTTCCATTTTATTTCAGATCTTCACACTCCACAGCTATACAATTGCTCAAGATCCTAACTTGTTTCCTGCTTCCCCAATCTTTCTCTTTCCCAACTTGTTCACTACACTGCAGCTAAATTAACTTTTCTAAAACAGTTTGCATCATGGCATTTCCCTGCTCCAAACCCCTCAATAGCTTTCTATTGTCTGCAGGATAAGGTCCAAACTATCTGGGTCCATTCTTTGGTCCCTGACTGTATTTGCAAGCCTACTTTCCATTATTTCCCAATATTATCCAGTCACACTGGTATCTGCTTACTGTCTCCCAATCATGTCATATGCTTTTCCTTCTCTGTACATTTGCTAATGGTTCCCACTCTACCTGGAATATTTGCCTCCCCTCCCCTAACCTGTATCCAAATTCTATAGTCTTCAAAAATTAGCTCAGAATTTCCTGCTCCTTGAAGTCTTTCTTGACTTCCTCGAAGTGATCTTATTCACTTTTGAATGATTATAGGGCTTACTGTCTTAGTACTCATTTGTCACTCATCTTCTGTACTGTTAGTACACATACATGTTGTTTTCTGAGCTTGAAAATAAACTACCAGGGTAATCTGGTTCTTTTTCATGGTCCTCTCAATGTCACCCATAAGACCACACATAAAGAAGGTAAACTCTACAAATACTGACTGATAGATGAGTATTATATGTGTGCTTCTTTGAAATCGTTTTTACTACTTTACTATTTTGCAAATGGCCCCTTGTAACAAAAATATATCTCTGAAAAAGAATTCACTGATGAGAACATCACTCTGAAAAAGAAAATTGAACAAATGGAAAAGGAAGTTCAAAAATTAACTGGAGAGAATAATTCCCTAAAAAGAAGAGTTAATCAAACGGAAAAGGAAACCCAAAACCTAATTGGGAAAATTGATCAGATGGAAAAGGAAACCCAAAATCTAACTGGGAAAATTGGTCGAATGGAAAAAGAAGTACAAAAATTAAATGGAGAAAATAGCTCCTTAAAGGGAAAAATTGGTCAGATGGAAAAGGAGATGCAAAAGCTAACTGAAGAAAACAATACAATGAAGATTAGAATTGGGCAAGTAGAAACTAATGACTCAATGAGGCAACAACAATCAGTCAAACAAAATCTAAAGAATGAAAAGATAGAAGAAAATGTAAAATATTTAATTGGAAAAACAACTGACCTGGAAAATAGATCCAGGAGAGAAAATTTAAGAATTATTGGCCTGCCAGAAACCCATGATGAAGAAAAGAGTCTGGACAACATCTTCCAGGAAATCATCAAGGAAAACTGCCCAGAAGTACTAGACTCAGAGGGCAAAATAGTCATCGAAAGAATCCACCGTTACCCTCCCAAAAGGGATCCCAAACTCAAAACCCCAAGAAATATAGTTGCCAAATTCCAGAGCTATCAAATGAAGGAGAAAATACTACAAGCAGCCAAAAAGAAACATTTCAAATATCAAGGACACACAGTCAGGATCACACAGGACCTTGCAGCTTCTACATTAAAACATCGAAAGAACTGGAAACCAATATTCCGTAAGGCAAAGGAGTTGGGACTTCAACCAAGGATCAACTACCCAGCAAAGTTCAGCATAACATTTCAGGCAAGGAGAAAGTCATTCAACGAAATAAGGGATTTCCAGAGCTTCCTGACCAAAACACCAGAACTCAATAGACAATTTGATCTTCAAATGCAGGTCTCCAGAGAATTATAAAAAAGGTAAACAGAGGGGAAAAAACAAAAACAAAAACTTGCTACTCAATTAGGGCAAACTGTTTACCTCCCTATAAGGGAAGATGATACCTGTTAATCTTGAGAACTGTGCAGCTATTATGATAAAAGGGATATGTGTAGAGGGAACGGGCATAAAGTAAATGATGTCATGTCAAAAATATGATTTAAGTATGAGAAGGGAATGTAATAGGAGGTGTGGAAAGGGGGAAGCAGAAAATGGCAAATTATATCACAGGAAGAAGTACAAAACTATAGTAGAGGGAAGGAGGGGAGGGAGATGAGCATTGTTTGAGAGGTACTCTCATCTGATTTGTTCAAAGGAGGGAACAATAATCTTAAGTAGATAAGCCTAACTAGCTCTATAGGTAGTAGGAGGGGAAGGGGGAAGAAAGGGGAGGGTGGCTAAAAGGGAGGAAAGAAGCAATAAGAGTAAAGGGGACTAAAAGGGAGGGGGGCTAAAAGAAGGAGGGGAAGGCTGCAGGAGGAGGGGGAGAAAAGTGAATACTATTGAGGAGGGGAAGGGAGTCGGGAGAGCTAAAAGCACAAATGGTGGGAAAGAGGGTGGAGGGAAATACACAGATTGTAATCATAACTGTGAATGTGAATGGAATGAACTCTCCCATAAAACGGAGACGGATAGCAGAATGGATTAAAAGCCATAATCCAACAATATGCTGCTTACAAGAAACACATTTGAAAAGGGGGGATACACATAGGATAAAGGTCAAAGGATGGAGCAGAATATATTGTGCTTCAGCTCATGTAAGAAAGGCAGGAGTACAAATCCTAATCTCAGACAAAGCGAAAGCAGAAATAGATCTAATCAAAAGGGATAAGGATGGAAACTATATCCTGCTAAAAGGCACCATAGACAATGAAGCAATATCATTACTAAACATGTATGCTCCAAGTGGTATAGCATCCAGATTCTTAGAGGAGAGGTTGGGGGAGTTGAAGGAAGAAATTGATAACAAAACTATACTAGTGGGGGACCTCAACCTCCCCCTCTCTGAACTCGATAAATTCAACCTCAAAATAAACAAGAAAGAGGTTAAGGAGGTAAATAAAACTCTGGATAAGGTAGATATGATAGATCTTTGGAGAAAATTAAATGGGAATAGAAAGGAATATACCTTTTTCTCAGCGGTACATGGAACATTTACAAAAATTGACCATGTACTAGGACATAAAAATCTCACAATCCAGTGCAGAAAGGTAGAGATAATGAATGCATCCTTTTCAGATCATAATGCATTAAAAATTACATGTAATAAAAGGCCATGGAAAGAAAAACCAAAAATCAACTGGAAACTAAATAATCTAATTCTAAAGAAGGGTTGGGTTAAAGAAGAAATCATAGAAACAATCAACAATTTCATTCAAGAGAATGACAATAGTGAGACAACATACCAAAACTTATGGGATACTGCAAAAGCAGTTCTTAGGGGAAGTTTTATATCTTTGAATGCTTAGATAAATAAAATAGAGAAAGAGGAGATCAATGACTTAGGCTTGCAGTTGAAAAAGCTAGAAAAAGAACAAATTGAAAATCCCCAAGTAAATACCAAATTAGAAATACTGAAAACCAAAGGAGAGATTAATAAAACTGAAATTAAGAAAACTATTGAATTAATAAATAAAACCAATAGTTGGTTTTATGAAAAAACTAATAAAATTGATAAACCTTTAGTCAATCTGATTAAAAAAAAGAAAGAAGAAAATCAAATTACTAATATTAAAAATGAAAGGGGTGAACTCACCTCCAATGAGGAGGAAATTAAAACAATAATTAGAAACTACTTTGCCCAACTTTATGCCCACAAATTCGATAATCTAAACGAGATGGATGAATATTTTAAAAAATACAAATTGCCCAGATTAACAGAAGAGGAAGTTGAATACTTAAACAACCCCATCTCAGAAAAAGAAATTGAACAAGCCATCAATGAACTCCCTAGGAAAAAATCTCCAGGGCCAGATGGATTCACAAGTGAATTCTGTCAAACATTTAAAGAACAGTTAATTCCAATACTACATACACTATTTTTGAAAATTGGGGAAGAAGGAGTCCTCCCAAATTCTTTCTATGATACAAATATGGTTTTGATACCCAAACCAGGAAGAGACAAAACAGAGAAAGAAAATTATAGACCAATTTCCCTAATGAATATAGGTGCAAAAATTTTAAATAAGATTTTAGCAAAACGAATACAGCATCTTATCACGAGATTAATACATTATGATCAGGTAGGATTCATACCAGGACTACAGGGCTGGTTCAATATTAGGAAAACTATTAGCATTATCGATCACATCAACAACAAAGCTAACAAAAACCACATGATTATCTCAATAGATGCAGAAAAAGCTTTTGACAAAATACAACATCCATTCCTACTAAAAACATTGGAGAACGTAGGAATAAAGGGAACTTTCCATAAAATAATAAGCAGTATCTATCTAAAACCTTCAGCAAGCATTATATGCAATGGGGATAAGCTAGATGCATTCCCAAAAAGATCAGGGGTGAAACAAGGTTGTCCATTATCACCACTACTATTCAGTATGGTACTAGAAATGTTAGCTGTAGCAATTAGACAAGATAAAGATATTTAAGGAATAAGAATAGCCAAAGAAGAAACTAAGTTATCACTCTTTGCAGATGATATGATGATTTACCTAGAGAATCCCAGAGATTCAAGTAAAAAATTACTTGAATTAATAAACAACTTTGGCAAAGTTGCAGGGTACAAAATAAACCCACACAAATCTTCTGCATTCCTATATATTAGCAACAAAGTCCAACAGCAAGAGATAGAAAGAGAAATCCCATATAAAGTTAGGGTAGACAGTATAAAATACTTAGGAGTCTACCTGCCAAAACAAACCCAGGGATTATATGAACACAATTACAAGACACTTTTTGCACAAATAAAGTCAGATTTAAGTAAGGGGAAAAACATTAGTTGCTCATGGGTAGGCCGTGCTAATATAATAAAAATGACAATTCTACCCAAATTAATATACTTATTTAGTGCCATACCAATTAAACTATCAGACAATTACTTTCTAGAGCTGGATAAAATAATATCAAAATTCATTTGGAAAAACAAAAGGTCCAGAATATCAAAGGGACTAATGAAAAGAAATGCTTGGGAAGGTGGCCTAGCGCTACCAGACCTCAAACTGTACTATAAAGCAGCAATTATCAAAACCACTTGGTATTGGCTAAGAAACAGAGAGGTAGACAAGTGGAATAGACTTGGCACTCAAGATGCAGTAGGCAAGGAATATAGCAACCTTCTGTTTGATAAACCCAAGGACCCCAGCTTCTGGGATAAGAACTCATTGTTTGACAAAAATTGCTGGGAAAACTGGATAACAGTGTGGCGGAAATTAGGCATAGACCCATACCTGACACCGTACACAAGAATAAAGTCCAAATGGGTACATGATTTAGGTATAAAGATTGATACCATGAATAAACTGGAGAAGCAAGGAATAGTGTATTTATCAGATCTATGGAGAAGGGAAGAATTCTTTACTAAAGGAGAGATAGAAAGCATTATGAAATGCAAAATGGATAACTTTGATTACATTAAACTGAGAAGTTTTTGCACAACCAAACCCAATGCAACCAAAATCCGGAGGGATGTAGTTAATTGGGAAAGAATTTTTACAGCTAAGCTCGGGGATAAAGGCCTCATTTCTAGAATATATAGAGAATTGACCCAAATGTATAATCATACAAGTCATTCCCCAATTGACAAATGGTCAAAGGATATGAACAGGCAATTTTCAGAGGAAGAAATTAAAGCTATCTATAATCATATGAAAAAATGCTCTAAATCACTATTGGTTAGAGAGATGCAAATCAAAACAACTCTGAGGTACCACATCACACCTATAAGATTGGCAAACATGACAGAACAAGAAAATGATAAATGCTGGAGAGGATGTGGGAGAGTTGGAACACTAATTCATTGTTGGTGGAGCTGCGAGCGCATCCAACCATTCTGGAGAGCAATTTGGAACTATGCCCAAAGGGCTACAAAAATGTGCATACCCTTTGACCCAGCAATATCGCTACTAGGACTATATCCCCAAGAGATCATAAAAATGGGAAAGGGTCCCACATGTACAAAAATATTTATAGCAGCACTCTATGTAGTTGCCAAAAACTGGAAGTCAAGGGGATGTCCATCAATTGGGGAATGGCTGAATAAATTACGGTATATGAATGTAATGGAGTACTATTGTGCCATAAGAAATGATGAACAAGAAGACTTCAGAGAGGCCTGGAAGGACTTATATGACCTGATGCTGAGTGAAAGGAGCAGAACCAGGAGAACTTTATGCACAGCAACGACCACAGTGTGTGAGAGTTTTTTCTGGTAGACTTAGATTTGTGTAATAACACAAGAACTTCTTACAAAAAAAAAAAAAATCCCAATGGTGGATCTCAAGGCAAAATGCCTTCCACGCTCAGAGAGAGAAATATGGAAGTCACTCACATAATGTAGCAGATCATGTTTGTGTATGTGTATGTGTTTGTGTATCATGTTCTGATTTGTTATACGATTTCTTTCATTTATCTTAGTCTGACTACATAGCATGACTATAGTGAAAATATACTCAATAGGAAAGTATATGTAGAATCTATACAGAATTGTTTGCAGTCGTGCGGAGGGAGGGGGGTAGTGGGGGGTAGGTGGGGGGGGATAAAATCGCAATTGTATGGCAGTGATTGTTAAACATTAAAAAAAATAAAAAAAAATAAAAAAAAATATATCTCTGCTTCTCAGATGGGGAATTTTAATTTAAATATCAATTCTCCATACTAAGTATTAAACACTTCTTTAGGTCATCTTCATGATCTGCAATAGGAAAAAAAAAACCCTCTCCATTTTAAGCTATATAAAGAGGAGGAAAGTAGTGGTAAGCAGTCGAGTAGTAGAAAGCATAAACCACTGGAAATATCGCACCCCTGTCTTTCCTTTTCTAGGCCCCCAAACTGCCCCTGAATTCAGTTATCTTTATCTACTTTCTTGCATTAAATGTGATAGGTCTATATCAACTGAATATTTCTGGCTAACATCTCCTTGAGTAAATTCAGTTGCCCCTTTTAAGAAACACACTAAAGGATCATACTATTTTAACATAAGAATCTTCTCCTCCCATGAACACCTTCCCCTAAATAATCAAGCTCATCTGTGACTGACTCTATCTCATTATAGGTGGGGATGGGGGTGGTAGGGGTAGGGTTGGATAAATCTACACAGCAAGAACACTTGGAGGATCTATGTACCCGCAGATGCGTGCCAGCTAACTTCAGGAAGACCACATCTAAGCCAAAATTCCTGGCTCTTTGTATTTCCTTTAGATGACAAAATTGACACAAATGTGATCATTCGCTTGCAAGATTGCTAAGATGCTGCTCCCTTCCCTAAATCTGAATACACAGAGAGAGAAGATATTCTCCAGAAGACTACTAAATCCAATGTTTTGGTCAAAATCCCTTCTCCTGTCTCTCTACCCTGCTATTCAGTGGAAGACAAAATGTTTTGGGGAACAGATGGATAGTTTGTAGGTTTATCTCTTCTTCAGGTCATGTATAGTTAATTTAGAACCCTAGACAGTTAACAGTGACTACAATGACTATCTAGCTCAGCTCCTTCATTTTACAGATAAGGAAACTAGGACTCTGAGATTAAGTGACTTGACTATATAGGAAATAATCTTCAGAGGTATAATTTGAATCCAGGTCCTCTGACACACTTTTCTACCTAACAGCTCCTTCACTGAATCTTTATGCAGGTCACACTTGTGAACCAAGGGTATTCTCCAAGGCTCTTTCCTGGATCCTCTTCTATTGTCCTTTTATATAATTTCACTTGGTAATCTCATTAACTCTTATGGATTTAATTATCTCTTCGCAGATTATTCTCGAAATCTATTTGTCTAGTTATAATTTTTCTCTTGGGGTACACTCTCATATTTTCAAGGGTTTATGGGGCTGTAAGGGTAATTTAAATGGGAAGATCTTTACCATTCATTAACATGCCCATCTGATCTGCCTGGGTCACATGGAGCCAGAGGTGGGAGGAGTTTGCTGAATGGGTGGAACAGGAAGAGGCGGAGCTAGAGCTGAGCTGAGAGGAAGCTGGTCATGAGAGCAGTCAGAGCTAGGGTGGAGGCAGGCAGCTGGCTGGTGGGAAGCCTAGGAGGGGGATGGCTTGGGGATGGTGCTGTTCTCTGCATTGTTATTGCGCATAGATTACAATAGATTCTTTCTGGTATCTACATAAATGTTTTGGTTCTGTCTTCCATGTAGACAGTCTGTGGTATTTCGTGATTCAGAACTGTGCTGGGCTATTCATGGCTGCTGTAGGCGCCATGAATATCGTGTTGGCACTACAGGGGCATCATGAAGGAGATGTCCCACAGACATCTTAAACTCAATATGTCCCAAAGAGAACTCATTCTCTTTCCCCCGAAACCCTCCCTTCTTCTTAACTTCCTTCTTACTGTTGAGGGTACTGCCAGACTTACAACCTCACTGTCATCTTCAAATTGTCACTCTCTGCTCCCCTATCCACTTAGTTGCCCAGTCTTATTTCTACTTTCTTTAACTCTCTACTGTCTAACATCTCTCATATATAATCCCTTCTTTCCTTTGACACTGCTACCACTCTGGTACAGGGCCTCATTACTTTATGCCCAGATTATAATAACTTCTTGATTGGTCTCTCGGTCTTCTTTCCCCATTCCATCCATGCTCCACTCAGCTATCAAATTGCTCTTTCCAAAGAATAGGTCTGCCATGTCAACTATACAGTCAATTACTGTGGCTTCCTACTACTTCCAAAATCAAATATAAAAATCTTCCGTTAGAATTTTAAGACCCTTCATGACCTGGTTTGTTTCTAATCTTCTAGTTTTCCTACTTTTCCAGTCCTCATACACTTCTCCTCTACCTACTCCATGATCAATTGCTACTGGCTTCCTTGCTAATCTTTCCCTAGGACACCCCATCACCTGACTCCATGAGTTTTCATTGGCTGTTCCCCCTATCTCCTAATCTCTTTCTCCTGGAAGGTCTCAGGTAAAGTCCTACTTTATAAGAGAAGCCTCCACCTGTCCTCCTTAATCTTTCATGCCTTCCTCTGTTGATTATTTCCAATTCATCATGTACATATCTTGTTTGTGCCAAGTTGTTTGCATATTGTCTCCCCTATCAGACTGTGAGAACAGGGACTCTCTTTTGCCTTTCTTTGTATTTCCAGTGCTTACCACATCTATGGTTCAATCATTTCAGTCTTGTCTGACTCTTTGTGACCTCATTTGGGGTTTTCTTAGCACAGATACTGGAGCAATTTGTCATTTCCTTCTCCAGATCATTTTACAAATGAAGAAACTGAGGCAAACAGAATTAAGTGATTTGTCCAGAATCACACAGCTAAGAAGTATCTGAGGCCAGATTTCAACTCCAGAAGATAACTTTTCCTGATTCCAAGTCTGGTAGTCCATCCACGATGCTACCCAGCTGCCCTTGCTTAGCATGTAGTAGCCACTTAAAAAAAAATGCTGATAAACTGATTGTCTCCTTCCATTATACTCTGCATCGTTGTTCTGTGGTCCCACTTACCTGGTCTATAAATAGAACCACCTGGAATTTAGGAAATTAAATTATACACTTAAATCCAGTCATTAGAAATTCAAACTATAGTCCTCAGCTATCAAGCATATTTACAACAATCTTTATTGGTAGAGTTTGTGTTGTTACAAGGGAAGTTCTGCTTAGGAGTAGGTTACGCATCGAAGGTTGAAGAGAGGGGGGGAAAAGTGGCTGAAAGCTAGTGTGGCTATAAATGAGGAAAAGGAAAGGGGTGTGAATCTAAATGTCAAGTGAATCATCAAGCCCACCATTTTTTCCCTATTTCCAAGTTATTTTGGGGCTCTTAGTTATTTCAATGCTTTTCTTACCACTACCACTAAATTACAAGAGGACAAGGATTACCTCATCCATCTAGGTGTCTCACCATACCTAGAAGTGTACCTATAACGTAATAATTAATGGACCAAAGTATGTATTCTTGTTCTATAACTGCTGCTTTAATAAATATTTGACTGATCAGTAATAATACTAACTAGTATTACTATAATGCTCTAAGTTTGTAAAGCACTTTTATTAGTATCATATCATTTTATCCTCACAACAATCCTTGGAGGCAGGTGCTAATCATTATCCCCATTTTACAGATGGTGAACTAAGACAAAAATTATGTGACTTTTCCAGTACTATAGAGCTATTAAGTGTTTGAGACCATATTTGAACTCGTCTTCCTGACTCTAGGTCCAGTGCGCTGTGCACCATCTAACAACCAATAAATACACAGAATAGGCATACGACAAAATACCCAAGACCCAAAGGTATAACAGGGTCCCAAAGTTCTTTGCATATCTTCCTAATCTTCTCCATGTTTATTATTGAGAGAAGAAATTTTAAGAAATACTAAAATGCACAGTGTATTAAACTATACTTGCTACTGATGCTAGTACCAAAGGTAATTTTGGGAGAATGTGTGATCTTGCTTCCCTCTACGTTAACTTAAAAATTTTAGCAATTCATAAGCATTTATTAAGGAAGTAGTATGTGCCAGGCACTGCGCTAAGCACTACAGATACAAATAGTCACAGAAGGCAAAAACTTTGTCTTAATAATCTGATCTGGATCTACCCACCATTTCCTGAAATTCTTCTTAAATCTATTATTACTGTTAGTTTACTTAAGTTTTCCAGGAAAAGTCTTATGTTTATGATTTACTGCATACTTCCTTTTGATATCTTAAAATTAGATCCTTTAATCTTCAAGGGCGTTCTAATAGCTCTAATATACCAGGATATGAATTTTATACTTGATTCATACCCTCGGTTTTAAAAGAGGGATGATTCTTGTTCTTTTAGATTTGCTCTTCCATTCCTATGGCTATTATTTTGAGTCTTTTCTAGCTTTAGTTTCATCTCTTTGGAGATGTAGTGAGGAGCACTTTGCATCCCCTTCTAGAACAGGTACAAACCAAAGAAGACTTTCCTCATCTGAAAAAGGAGGCTGCTTAAAGAAAGTAATCCGAGGGCCTCTACAGCTCTAAAGTCTATGATGTTATAATCAAACTCGAGATTGTGGACTCTATCATGAAGCCACATGTTTACTGCTTCTCCATAATAAAGATTTAGTTCAGTGCTTTCCCACAAGATGACAGGGATGTTTATGGAGATGTGGCAGTCATCACTGACACAATACTTCTGAGACTGAACTCACACAAGGCACAGTATTAATGCTGGCTGCCATTACTTAAGGCTCTTGTTTACTACTGGATTAAAATTGTGATTTTACTGGTATATTGGGAACATCAGGTAAGAAAAGGCCTTTTATCAAGGTTGGGCTGCAGTTGCTCTGTAACATACAGTCTTAAGAGAATTATCTCCATCACTGACAAGCGAAGTATCTTGCTCAGCATCACTGATTCAGCAGTATGTGACAGACCTAAGATTAGAACCCCAGACTTTATGACTCTCAGGCTAGGTCTCTATTACACATTACTTCTCACCATCTACTTGCCATGCCCACATCTGTTAATTGCCCTGATGCTACAGACGAACAGTGAGAGTTAGGCAAACGTGGCTGATTAAAAGGGGGAGCGTGGGAGGATGGAGAATCTCTAGTCTCATGTTGAGTGTGAAGATACACGCTATTTAATCTATGGGGCTTAAAACTGCACTAAAGTTTTGGGGATATGCTGTATAATAAAAACAACTAATATTCACATACTCCTTTAAGACATGTAAAACACTTAGATATGTCATCTCATTTGAACCTCACAACCTGGTTAAGTACTATAAATACTACAGATATTACTATCCCCACTTCCTAGGCAAGGAAACTGAGGCCTAAAGAGATTAAGCGACTTGCTTAAGGTTCAGTTCAACTCAAATGTTTACTAAGTGCCTCCTAAGGGTCTTTTGATGAATCAGTCACATGAATAGCAGGTTTTTTGAGGCAAGATTCGATGCCAGGTCTTCCTCTATCTACTAGGCCATGATGCCGTGTTTGGATAATTATACCACCATGAGAATGTGTTTGTGAAAACTAATGTTTGCCGCTGGAGTGGATGTTAGAAATAATTCAATCCAACATCATTTTGCAGATGAGAAAATTGAACTAATGAAGGTACCTGTTTATAAATCAAAATAAGGGCAGAGCTGGGACTTAAATCCCCTGACTTCCAGACCAGGATTCTCTCCCGTGTGGCACACATAGGGCCAGCATCTTTCCTTGGTCAAAGAAGAGACCTCTCAGATCTGAGATGTGCCTTAGTAAAGACAATTTCAAGAAGTCATTTGATTGGTTCCCAGGTACTCAAATGTGGATTGTCTTTGCTTTATAAATACAGTTTTAAAAGAAAATCAAGAGAAATAATATCAAGAGAAAAGATACAGTATATGTCTGTCAGAATTTGAGTATGCTCTACCATTAACGACGAATGGAGCCACCATCTTTATTCTTCTCACATTACAACCCTTCAAACATATCAGTTTTGGCAGTTATTGACATTATTAAAGTGATCTGTGCTTAAAATGAATAAAACATACTCATTTCTTTCTCTTTTGTAATTCAAATGACTTAAAAAAGTATTGAGTGAAATAAACTATCAAAAGGTATCTTTTTCTCATATGGGTATATTTGCTTAAAATTAACATTAAAATATAAAAATATGCTCCAAAAAGGACATAAAAAGAAAAAAAATCTTGTTTATGGAAATATACTAGTGAAATGGGCATTGATTATGCAGATCAAATTTAGAAGTTAAATATTTTATTTCAAATTTGGCAATAAGTTAAGAGAATATTTTCTCTCAGTGAAGAGATAATAGTTCTGCACTAATCTTTGTGCAAAGCCACTGTCACCAAATATGCTGGAAATACAGTTAACGATGCCAAATGATTTGTAACACACACATTTATTTTGGTTTCTCCCTCTGGCTCTTTCTTCTTCCCAATGTCACATTTCCTGCCATTCAATACCTGCCTACCTCCTAGTTAAATTCTTCTATAATTCTGAACCCTGTGGGCCACCATGAAGAGTAATGTGGACCTGAACTGGGTATTTTCACACATGTAATCTAAAGACCCTACAGTGCCAAAGTGGATTCCAGCCCACCATTAGGGAAGTGTTAAGTTCCTTTTTTCTTGGTCAGCTGACTGAGGGGGAACAAGCCAGTGATTATGCCAAAAAACCAAGTCAGCACTGAAGAACCATGTGACTTCAAGAAAAGGCATTAGAATCATTCTGAGATCTTCTTTCTTTCCTTTGGTTCACTGCCAATTTAAAAAAAGGTACTTGCTGGTGATAAGGGTGATTTCTGAGGCCCAAACCAAAGAGCATAAATCAGGCGACAGTAAAAAAAAAAAAAAAAATCAGAAAAAAACATCACTTTGTCACATCACATAGGTATCACACATCACAGAGGTGACCAACGTTCCTTAAAAACTCTCTTTAAGGGGAGCTCTCTTCTTTCACTTAAAGGCTAAAAAGTCCCCCGAACTTGGGCCGGCATTTCAGATTGGCAGCTGCCCAACTATCGCCCTGAAAAGGGAGGAACAAATAAAGAACGAAATGTTTTTAAAAAGCAGAGAGGAGCAAATGGGGAGATGAACAAAAGGTTTTCAAAAGTAAGAAATGTGGGAGGGAAAAAAGTGAAATTAGATTTTTTTGTTCATGTATATTTAAAATCTATGTGCACATGTCCTGGCTTTTAATAGTTTAAAAAAACTAGATAATTGCAAATAATTTTTCCAATGTCCTTTTTTTTTTTTAGAAAGGGTTACCTGTGTCATGCCTGGATCACAGTGGATCCATTAACAGAAATAACTGAAAAATTATTGTTGTCGTTATTGTTGTAATTTACTGATAACGAATGATCATGACTCCTGCCATACTGCCAACACCAGGGATTCTGCCCTTGGGTGCCATCTCTGATTTGTGATTGTCTCTCTTGGAATTTTATTTCAGGAAAGTTCCAGCCACACTTTATATCCTGGAACCACGAACCACGATGAAAATCCACTCTGCTATTGTTCTGGGTGGGTTTGGTCAATTTACACCTATGACTTCACTCTTAACAAACCTGTAATTTTCACAACCAGTGTTCCACCCTGGTGCCAATCCTCTATTTGAATTGTTTCCCCATGAGTGTGTAAGCCTTCTGAGAGCAGATACGGTCTTTATTTTCATATCTGTATTGCTCATACATAACTATTTTTCTTTAATTCATTAATTAGTTGGAACAAATAATATCATAGCTGTTTTTCTTCTATAGATTGGAAATGGCCTGAGCAAGTGGGCACTACATTGTCCGAATATTCTATGAAAGCAAAGGTCATGAAAACTTTCCTGGCCAGTTAGTCTTCTGTATAACTGTTATATTTGGAGTCTGATAACAGAAAATTAACCTTTTGTTTAATACTAGTTTAACACTAGGTATGTGACCTTGTACCCCTGTTTCTTCATTTGTTAAAAAAGAGTGGAGATAATAACAGTTACATGGCCTGCTTCACAAAGTCATTATAAAGAAATTTATCTGTAGACTGTAAAGTGCTTTGCAAATGTGATCTACATCTACACCAACACCTAGGAGTACTTTAGGCTTCTAAACAAATGAAGAAGTCAGAAGAAGGCTCTGGGAGCATGTATAAATACAGAAGCCTGGTTTTTAAAATGGCTACGTACTGTTTTTGGTTTTATTTTGTAAATTGTTATTTTACACGCAGCACAAACGCTTGCTAATTAAAGAGCCAGTCTGGTGAATGGTCTTTAAAAGAACAAGAACCCTTCTTTGGAGAAATAACCATTCCTTCATTAAGTTATTCCTATGAATTTATTTTTTCCCCTTATTCATTTTCTTTAAAGTAAGCCTACAAAAAACCCAGAACTGTGACATTTTCTGCTTTCAATTATAAGATGAATGTCTCCTTTCCAGCTGGGTGACTACATTAAACGTAGGTCAAGGTCAGATTTCAAGTAACATCAATCTTGACTTTTCTTTCAACACCTCCCCTGAGGTATCCTGCTAAGACTGCGGCCTGCTTCCCGCTATGCAAATCTCCCATATCCAATTTGGGAATGGCATCTCCAATGGAAGCTCTGGCCAGTTCCTGGGACAGAATAGGGGACTGTTTCCTGAACCTCATCAGCTACCAGTGATATCTGTATCCAGTTAACTTCAGGCATTTAAAAACCGTAAGAGTTGGCAGACTATTCGATGGAACTCCCTTTCAGGAAGACCACCTGGCTGCAGGAATATGTGCAGGACATCCTCCTCTCATAGCAGAGAAACAAGGTCAGAGAAGGGAAAGCAGCTATCAGAGCCCTCCAGAAAAAGGTCTTAAGTTTCAGGACCAGGTGCCTTAAAAAAATTTTTTTTTGAAGACTGTTTAAGACCATGGAGCTGTGAAAATGCCATTTTGTTAGGGCAGTTCATGTAATGATAGGAACTGTTTTCCATCATTTATATATGTCTGTTTTCTTGAACATAATAAAAAAATATATTTTGTACATGTCAAGTTTACTCTCTTTCCCTTCCCTTCTATTCATCTTGGTGAGAATTATTTTAATAAAATCTTTTTGCTTTAAGGCATATGTGGTCTCTCCCACCAAGTGCATATATAAGCACACATACAAGCACATCCATTCCCCATGATCTACATAATATTCAATCAACAAATATTTCTTAAGCACCTACTATGTCTGCACCGTGCGTTGCTTTGAGAATACAAATACAAAGAATACACACCCCTCCCTCACTTAAATCCAACTCACTTGCAAGTCATGGCATCACTTTCTTGATGTCATAATCCCCTTTGAGAACTAAGGACAAATAACAACCAGGAAGAATGAAGAATGAAATAATCCAGTGGATAAAGCATTGGGTCTAGACTCTGGAAAACCTGAGTTCCAATTCAGCCTCAAACCCTAACTAGCTGTGTGATCCTGGGAAAACCTTAACCTCTGTTTGCCCCAATTTCCTCAACTGTAAAATAAAAATAATAATGGCACCTACCTTGCATCATTGTTGTGAGAATCAATGAAATATTGGGAAAAAAAAAGCCTGCAGCACAGTGCTTCAGCCCTGCCCTGCCCTTTTTTCTCCCCTCTCCTTCCCCAGCTTCTTAAGAAGCTGTATCAGTAAAGCAGCCCAACATGCATGGCGGGGGGACTGCTATCATGGGGTTTAGATCTGCATTCATAAGAGGAAAGGCAACTTTTGAGGGGTTAACAATAGCTTTAATCAAACACATGTATCAATCCTTTAACCAAGCACATATATCATTCACCGAGTTCAGGGCAACACCCTGAACCCCAAAGTAATCAACAGATATGGCTTCCTCTGCCTGACCATAATTACTAGAGAGGGAAGCATGGCATCTGGGTTCTCAAAGCCAGGGGGGCTCCTTAGCGGCTTTCCCAGAGTCCTCATCTGGCACTCAAATCTTCTTACCAAAAATTAAGCCCCAAAGTAAATCTCGTCCTCAGAGTCTTTCCACACTTTCTAGAGCCAGAGGGCATCACATCCCTACAGAACCTGTGCCTCATTAACCAAAGGCATGGACCTTCTTACAAATCTTCCCAGGCCCAACAATGGGTGGGAAAGATCCTCCTCAGTCACATTCAAATAAAGTCATTACATTCTTGATTATACTAAAACAAAAACTACAAAATATCCTATTTTACTTGCCATTACAGGAGCTCATATTCTATATAACTAGCTTCTGACATCATTATTGCAATGTACAATGTGATCTCTCCCACCAAGTGCATATATAAGCACACATACAAGCACACCCATTCCCCATGATCATATTATCTTAAAGTCTTATACCTCAAATTTACATTCACAAAGCCATAAAGAATATTTAATGTTCTTCAAATAAGTTGTTTCATAGGAAATTAAGTTTTGTATCCATACCAACAAAGGATAAAGTGATCCTTATACACAAGTTATGTAGGATGTTTTTCCATTAACTACAGTAAAAAACAAAAACCAAAATAAAAAACATCTTATACCCTTTTTCTGATACTAATCATAAATCTTTTTTCCTATACAATGAATGAAGGAATTTTTTAATTTGAGAATTTTTTAGTTGCTTTTAGTTATATCTGACTCTTCATTACAGCAAAGATAATAAAAGTGGATTGCCATTTTTCCCCTAGCTGATTTTACAGATGAGGAAACTGAGGCAAATGGAGTTAAATGACTTGTTCTGAGTCACACAGCTAGTAAATGGTCAGATTTAAACTTAGGTCTTCCTGATGCCAGGCCTAGTACTCTATTAGGTTATAATGACTTTACCTAATTTATGTAGTTTTACTTACTATAAAGAGTCATTAAAGCACTTCTATCTGTCAGAATTTTTTTTGATAAGCTTCCTGCAGATATTTTGACAGTTAACATAGCCAGGACATTTTGTCTCTTTTAGCTGTAGTCATCCTTGACACCACAGTGAGAGAAATCAATAGACACATAATAATGAGTACTTTTGATGTTCAATATAGCCATGGCCATGAAATTACCTTCATTTTCTCTTTCCTTCTTTCTATCCATCTGTCTATCTGTCTATCTTTCGGTCAGTCTGTCTGTCCAATCTGTGCCTATCTGTCAGTCTATTTGTCCATCTATCCAGCTAGCTGTTTTTGTATTTGTGCATAAATTTCAGCCTTGTGTGTTCATAAATACTCTTCTATGGACCAAGGACAAAGACAAAAATACTTAAACAGTCTCTTGGCTCTTGGGAACTGTTTCAACACTCCACCCTTCTTGTTTAGAAGCCTTGGTGGCTCTCCATGGCTTACTTACTGAAAGGCCTTTAGCCTAGCATTTAAACACTTTGTATTATGGTTCCAATTTACTTTTCTAGCTTTATTTCAAAATACTCTCCTTCACAACTCTAAATTTTATGAAAGGCCTATGAAAGATGACTTGGCAAAATTCTAAGTCCCAATCTAATGAGCAGATATGTTAATCACAGGATTCAAAATTAGGTCTACTACTTGATGATCAACAAATTCCAATCTCATCATTTTACAGACAGGGAAACTGAGACTGTAAAAATACAAACTGACTAAGAAAATATGTTAATATTAATGAGATAAAGGGTCAAAGCCAACTGGGAAAAAATATAGTTTAGATAGATTAAAAAAAATCTTTTTGTCAGATTAATAGCTTTAATGTTTTTGAGAGGACAATTGCATATGAATTACTATAAATGCTATTCACAAATTTTAAGAGAAGTCAGGCCAATGTGACAGTGATTCAGTCTTTACGATGATTCCTTTATGATCAATTAAGCCAAACTCACCATTGTACGGATGAGAAAAATGAGGAAAATACGTTAAGTGAATGGCCTAAAAATCACATAGAAAGTTAATAGTAAAACCAGGATACAAATAAGTCTAGTACTCTTTCCAACATAAAGGACCACCTAGATTTATCCAAAAAAAACTAGTAGGGCAGAGCCAAGATAGCAGAGTAGAAAGACACACATACTCTAGCTCTTCTCCATGCCTGTAAAGAAAGACTCTCAACAAATCCTAGAGCAGCAGAAGTCACAGAATGACAAAGTGGAGGAGATTTCCAGCCCAGGGTTACCTAGAGTGCCAATGGAAAGGGTCTATAGCACCACACACAGAGCTGAGCATAGCCCAGCCTTGACCATGCAGCACCGAAAGAAGCAGGGCCAGAGTAGGCCTCAAGGGCAGAATTCCCAGCAGCAAAGTAGGTTCGCAAATCCCTCAACCCACAGGCGACAAAGACATTCACAGCTTTTACACCTCTGTGACAAGGGAGCAGGGTCCTCCCCTAGCCTGGGCCCCAGGTGACAGCAGCAGCAGCAGTGGGCAGCCACAGCTGCAGTTACACTGGCCTGCAGGTAGCAGCCAGTCTCCATTGTTGGAAGGCTCAACTTAAAGCCCCTGTGGTAAATGAGAAGCTGATCTGAACCTCAGCCCTGAGTGGCTACTCTGATCCAGCCTAAAGCCCCTTGGGGAACTGAGCAGCTGATCTGAATCTCAGCCCTGAGCATAGTCCTGGGGCTTGGCAGAGCTGGAGGCCCCTGAGGAGTAAACTCCTCTTGCTTGATTGTGCCACCTTGGAGAAATTGAGATCATACAGGTCCCCAGAGTATACCCTATTTTTGACAAAGGACCCAAAAGTCAAGTAACTGGTTGGAAAAGTGCCCCCAAAAGGGAAAAAAAGTAAGATTATAGAATGTTACTTTCTGGATGAACAGGTATTCTCTACCATCCTCTCTGGTGAGGAAGAACAATATTTACCCTCAGAGGAAGACATAAAAGTCAAGGTGTCTGCATCCAAAACCTCCAAAATAAATATGCAATAGTTCCAGGCCATGGAAGAGCTCAAAAAGGATTTTGAAAATCAAGTAAGAGAGGTGGAGGAAAAATTGGGAAGAGAAATGAGAGAGATGCAAGAAAAGCATGAAAAGTGAGTGAGCAACTTGCTAAAGGAGACCCAAAAAATGCTGAAGAAAATAACACCTTTAAAAATAGGCTAACTCAATTGGCAAAAGAGTTCCAAAAAGCCAATGTGGAGTAGAATGCTTTAAAAAACAGAATTAGCCAAATGGAAAAGAAGATTGAAAAGCTCACTGAAGGAAACAGTTCTTTAAAAATTAGCATGGAGCAGATGGAAGGTAATGACTTTATGAGAAACCAAGAAATTACAAAACAATACCAAAAGAATGAAAAATGAAAGATAATGTAAAATATCTCATTGAAAAAACTGACCTGGAAAATAGATCCAAGAGAGACAATTTAAAAATTATGGAACTACCTGAAAGCCATGATCAAAAAAAGAGCCCAGATATTACCTTTCATGAAATTATCAAGAAAAACTGCCCTGATATTCTAGAACCAGGGGGCAAAATAAATATTGAAAGAATCCACAGATCTTCTCCTGAAAGAGATATGAAAAGAGAAACTTCTAGGAATATTATAGTCAAATTCCAGAGTTCCCAGGTCAAGGAGAAAATATTGCAAGCAGCTAGAAAGAAACAATTCGACTATTATGGAAATGCAATCAGGATAACACAAGATCTAGCAGCTTCTACATTAAGGGATCGAAGGGCGTGGAATATGATATTCCAAAAGTCAAAGGAACTAAGATTAAAACTCAGAATCATCTACCCAGAAAAACTAAGTACAATACTTCAGGGGGAAAAATGGTCTTTCAATGAAATGGAGGACTTTCAAGCATTCTTGATGAAAAGACCAGAGCTGAAAAGAAAATCTGACTTTCAAACACAAGAATCAAGAGAATCATGAAAAGGTAAACAGGAAAGAGTAATCACAAGGGACTTAGTAAAGTTGAACTGTTTACATTCCTACATGGAAAGATAATATTTGTGACTCTTGAGATTTTTCTCAGTATTTGGGTAGTTGGAGGGATTACACACACACACACACACACACACACACACACACACATCACAGGGTGAGTTGAATAGGAAAGGATCATATCTAAAAAAATAAAATTAAGGGGTGAGAGAGGAATATATTGGGAGGAGAAAGGGTGAAGTGGAATGGGGCAAATTATGTCCCATAAAAGAGACAAGAAAAAGCTTTTGCAATAGAGGAGAAAAATGAAGCTTACTCTCATCACATCTGGCTCAAGGAAGGAATAACATGCACATTCAATTCAGTATGAAAATCTATCTTACACTACAAGAAAGTAGGAGAGAAGGGGATAAGCAGAGTGGGGGGGATGACTGAAGGAAGGGCAAATAGGAAGTGGGAACAATGAGAAGTAAACACTCTTGGGGAGAGACAAGGTCAAAAGAGATAATAGAGGAAATGGGGGGCAGGATAGGATGGAGGGAAATATAGTTAGTCTTACACAACATGACTATTATGGAAATCATTTGCAAAACTACACATATATAGTCTATGATGAATTGCTTGCCTTCTCAGTGAGGATGGGTGGGGAAAGAGGAAGGAAGGGAATCTGGAACTCAAAGTTTTAGTAACAAATGTTGAGAATTGTTTTTGTGTACAACCGGGAAATAAGAAATACAGGTAATGGGATATAGAAATTTATCTTGCCCTACAGGACAAGAGAGAAGATGGGGATAAGGGAAAGGAGGGGTGTTAGAAGGGAGGGCACCTTGGTGGAAGGGGCAATCAGAATGCATGGCATTTTGTGGGGGGAGAGGAGAGATAGGGAGAAAATTTGGAACTCAAAATTTTGTGGAAATGAATGCTGAAAACTTAAAATAAATAAATACATTTTCAAAAATTAAGAGTAGAAAGGCGACATAAAATTGTCAAAGATGACAAAGGAAAGGAATAATCAGCTTAGGTAGGGGTGCAGAAAGAAATGCATACACAGACAATAAAGAGGGAACTTTGAACTAGTTCAACCACTCTGGAAAGCAATTTGTAATTATGCCAAGAAAAGGACAAAAATATGCACATCCTTTGACCCAGAGATTCAAATGCTAGGCAAATACCCCGCAAAAGGTCAAAGATACAAGGTCTCATGTACATAAAAAATAATTATAATAGAACATTATAAACGCAAAGATTGAAAACAAAGCAGATACCCATTAATTGGAGAATGATTAAACAAACTGTGATATATGAATGTGATGGAATTTTGCTGTACCAAAGAAAATAATGAATATTAAAAATATACAAAAGTCATGGAAAGACTATCTGAACTGACACAACATTAGCAGAACCAGAAAAATGAGATAAATATGACAACGTAAATGGAAAAAAACCCAACAAAATGAAATTGAACCCCTTTAATGATAAAGCTTAGCCCCAAAGAAAAAAAAAAGAAAATGTATGTTTCTCACTTCTTTGCAGTGGTGGGGGACCATGGATGTAGCACATTGTCCATAACGTAAAACACTGTGCTGGTTAGTTTTGTTGGACTGCTTTTTTTCTCATTCTTTTTCATTCTTTGTAACAAGGGATGATCATTCAGGTAAAGGATGAGAAAGGAATTTATACAGAAATGAAAGTGCTATGAAATAAAAGATAGTAATATATTTTTTAAAGCAAAGGAAGGAAAAACTGAGTAACTATTTTGAAGCCCAAAAACCTGGCTGAGATATACTGTCTACCACCTATTAATACTGTTAAGGTGGTGATGGAACCTACACCTGAATTGACAATGACAGAAACCAGGGAATTTGTTCCTAGGGAGACTAGCTAAAGAAAAAAAATTGTGCACGAATAACTGTAAATGACTTCCTTAAAATTTTTATTTTAAAAAGGAATTCAGCTCTGTTGTTTTTGTCAGAAAATTAAATATAAGTGTGTGCAGTTTAAAGGAGAAAACATGAAATTAGGGTGAAAGGAGTTAGATGTTTTCTATGTAGTTTGGCAAACTGCTTAACTTTTTCAGGCCTCCTTATCCCAGCTGCAAAAATACAGCGGCCTCTAAGGAAATGTATTAAGATTAATGAGATAAATGGTTGAAACCAAATGGGTAAAAAGTGGTTTACATAGACTAAAAATATTTAGATTCATTAATGTTTCTGAGAAGACAATAGCATTTGAATTAACTCCAAATGTTATCTACAAATTTTGAGAAAAGTTTAGGCCAAGGTGACATTCATTTTCGCTTTCCAATGGCTGTGACCTTTAGAAAGAAATTAACATCCTGTCTGCATCTTTCATGTTTATTTCTAGCTCATCACAGTCAATTCTGGTAATATGTGAACTCTGATTTCTCCAATCCCAAATACTTGGGAACTCACAGTGAAATTGAGCTTTCACTTAAAATTCACAAATATGTTTTTATATGCCAAAGGAAAGTCAACGAAAGCTAGACAAAGATCATTTGATCACTGAGAACAAGGCTCAAGTTCTAACTCAGTCTTTGTGTGCATTTCTTCCTTCTCTACAAGATGGATAGATTGCTCTCATTTTTAGGTGGTTTTTTGATCCACCCTAGGAACTTCGCATGAAATCTCTGTTTCTCAGAAACGATGAATGTAGTCATTATTCATTAGTTAGGAAGTGTGTGTCATGTTGTAGCTTGTTTTCATGCATCTCCATTGAGTTTGTTTCCCTACTAACATCTACTTCCTAATCCACCCATCTGTCAGTAAATCCCATTAAGAGGACATTTTGTATGTGGCCTACTTCGGTCATTTGATTTTTATGAATACGAGAGGCTATGCTACCACAGTGTCACCCAGGTGCAAATGCAGTGAGAAAAGTTCATTACTTTAAAAAAAAAACCCATGCTGTCTTAGCAAATTTGGGGAAGTTAAGGTGATATTTAATGCTCTAAGATCATAAGAAATAAATGTTTTCAATTACTGTAAACGCTTTCATTTAGATATTTTAACTAATTTTCTTAATTAATTCAAGTTGTTCCTGAATTCTCCGTCAACTTGTTTCATGGATCGAAGAATTAAAAATGAATATCCCCCAGAGGACCAAGATGGCTGTGAGCAGGCCACAAGATGTAACAAATGAGAATGTCAAAGCGTAGGTATAAAAGGTGATATTCTTCAAAGGCACCCATGTGGGGTAATGGATAGACTGCTAGACCCAGAGTTGGGAAGGCCTCAATTCAAATCTGGCCTATGCTATTTAGCAGATGTTTGACTCTAGGCAAACCATTTAACCTTTATTTCTCCCAGTTTCCTCATCTGTAACATGAGAACAATAATAGCACCCACCTCTTTATGTTGCTGTGATGATAAAGTAAGATGATATTTGCAAAACACTTGGCAAACCTGAGTGCTATGTAAATGCTATTTATAATAACAGCAGTGATGATGATGATGGTAAAATATATGATAGAATGAAGAAGATGGTCTGGCCACCTATCAATGACTAGGGTAGTCAGCCCCATAGTCTCCCAATGTCAGGAGAAATTGAGGAAGGTCTGCAGGACATTATGTGAACCATCTGTGATGAACTTATGGGAGGATATGGACAGGATGTCTACCTCCCTGGAAGAAACAGAAAAATTGATAAGGTAATATCCATTTGATACTCTGAAGATCGTTAATTACTAGAAAATGATGATAGTATGTTTTAATATAGAACCTAGCTCAGGTACATGTTCGAAGAACTCTTCAATAAATACTTTGTGTTGATGAAGACACCTGTTCAAGCTCATAATTTTTTAAAATGCAAATGCATAGCTTAAAGTAATAATCTATTTACTAGAAGGGATACTAAAAAGCTGTATCTGCAAAAGAAAAGCATTTTCTAGTCATTATGTATTGTTTGGCAAAAAAAATATTGCTGTCCCAACACATGGTCCTTATTTACATGTCAAGCACAAAAGCAGAGCTGGGAACATTTGGAACAAAATAATAGAGTCTATTCTGCAAACACCCAGGAGCAGTTTGTTTGATGTCAAGACACAGTCAGCAAAAGTCAGTTCTGAGCCAACAAAGAACTGTATTTTTTGACCTACTCCATTTTAGTTTTTGGTCAAATAAAGGAGTTTGTTTTGATTGCTTAGATTCAGGATCCTAGGTCACGCTAGTGTCCCCAGGGTGACTATGATTTGATTATACTACAGGACAGAGATACGAAATAGAGCCATAACTTGTACAGGAACAGCAGTTCTGTTCTATCCACAAAGCAGACTAGATAAATGTCTTAAAAAATAAACTGCTAATCTCTTCTCATCTCACCCTTCAAGAGTCTTTCTTCCATTTTCTTTCTTTCTGCCTTCCTTCCTTTCCTTGTTTGTCTAGGTTATTCTCTCTGCTGCTGGGCCAAGACAAGTATTTCATCTCTCCCTCTGTTCCTAGGGACTCTCCAGGTCAGAGGGAACATAGAGTCACATCACAACAGTGCAGGTGCTCTAAAAACTGCAAACCATCTTCAGAATTCTGAAGACCAGTTTTGGGGATATGCACAGGTATTCCCATTAGACTAACAGACTCATTCTACTACCTGCTGAGAGGCAACCTGACTAAAATCAAGTCAAGTCAGCAAGTATTTGTTAATTGCCTACTCTGTGCCAGGCACTGGGATACTGCTGCTAACCCTACGAATCTTCTGGAATGAACCCTAAAATGCCCAGGATCTGTGCAGATTCTCCACTGAATTCTGCTGTATCTGTATCTGTATCTGTATTCTGCTGAATTCTGTACATCCAGCTCCCTGGCTCCAATGGCAGACGTTAAATGTTTTTCTGTCTGACAGATCTAGTCAAGTCAGCAAAAATTTAGTAAACGCTATTATGTATCAAGCATAGTATACCTGAAGGAGACACAAAGAAAGGCAAAAATAGCCCGTCCTCAAGCTCCGTATCTGATGTGGAAGACATCCTGTAAACAACTCAGTAACGTAGGATATTTTATAGGACAGATGGATGGTAATTTCAGAGGAAGGATACTATCATTACGATCAGTTTGTTTATCTCCATGATTTAACCTGAAACGTGTTTATACAAGGAATTTCCCCTCCATTCAACAGATTACACTCGCTTGAAAACAATTTTCATATATTATAGAATCTTAACACGTCAGAACTCAAAGAAACCCCAGGGATCACTTCATCCAACCACTTAGTTTTGCAAGTGAGAAAACTGAAGTCTAGAGGTTGTAACAAAGCCATTTATAAAATGAAGGTGCCAGTTTTTAAAAACTTCCTTCAAGGATTAGCTGAAAGACATACAATATTTAAATATTTATCAAACGTATGAAAACAACTCCCTCATCTCTCTGTTGAACTCCAGTCCAACATCAACTGTCTGCTGCACATTTCTATGTGGATGTTCTACACGCATTTCAAATTCAATCGTGTCACAATCTTGGGGTCATCCTTGATTCTTCCCCCTCCCTTACTCCCCTCCCCCATATCTAGTAATTAGCCAAGATTTGTGGATTCTGCCTCTACAACATCTTTGCCGTTTGGTCACTTCTCTGTACTCACACAGCATCTACCTTCTTTGGACACTCATCTATTCTTCCTCAACTCTGTAATAATTTGTCTGATTCCAGAGTCACCAAAACAGATCTAACCTTGTCAGTCTCCTACTCAAAAACTTTCTGTTGCTCCCTTTTAACTTCTAGGAGAGAAAAATGTTCATAATGGAAGTTGAAGCCCCCCATAAGCTAGCTCTCTTGTATTTGTACCATCTTATTTCATATTTCTCATCTTGTACTCTCTATTCCAAGTCAAACTAGTCTAGTAAGTGTTCCCTGTACATACTGTTCTATACCTTAATACAAATGGTTCCCTATGTCTAGACTGTACTCCATCTTAAAGAATCTTTTGCTCATTTCAAAGCAAAATTCAGATATTACTCCCTGAATGAGACCTTTCTTCATCCCTCACTGCTATTAACATTCCTCCTGTCCCTAACAAAAATGTGACTTTCTATTATTTTATATGTATTTATTTGTGTACATGCTATATCTTCAATCCAGAGGACTGTAAGCTTCTGGAGGCCAGGGACTATTCTGCTCCTCTTTGTATCACCAGGGCCTAGCAATTGTCTTTCACAAAACAGATGCTTAAAAAGTACTTAGTTAATTGAATCAAATTATGCCTAAACTGGTACTTTAGTACTAAGACAAACTGTGCTTTCCTTAAATATAGTTAACTGTCTCCACTGATAGAAATCACCTCTCTCAACACTGAGTTGCTATGGCTGAAAAAAAATTAGAGCTCTGTGTATTGTATTACTATTAACATTAACCTAAAATGTCTTGCAATCAATTTCTTCCAACAGGCCTTGAAGAACCTTGGTTCCACAGGAGCACTCTTTAGGATATCATTACTTAATTGATAAGATTATTATCGTATCATGTAACATTTTGGTCACTAAAATTCTAGTACTTACATTTTTCCTGTAGGTAGTGTAGAGAGGAAATCCAATTTACTCTTTATACAAGGGAAGAGGTTCCTTTCTTTTTCCTCCTCTTAATTCCATTAATCAATCTAAAATGTGGGAACCTCTTTGATCAAGTGGAAGAAATTGTGATTGACTAACCAAGAAAGCTAACTACGCTGCTGAGGTGCTTAAATGGCCAGAGAAATGTCAGAAGTATCCTAGTCCAGCCGCAAAGCCCAGGAGCAACTTGTGGAGGCAGATCCTTTTCACCCAGGCCATAGGAAGAGTGAGGTCAGAGGGAATATTACACCACCTTTGCCCCCTGGCCATTTTATCAGACCCTAGACCAGTGCCAGACAATGCATTAGGAGGATATACAAAGGAGAAACACAGAACAGCATAGATATAGATTCATATAGAAATACAGCACTCTGAGGAAAGTAACAGCTTCAATAAGCCTACCAGAGAAGAACGGTTAGAAGAATTTCTAAAATTCATAAACAAGATTTTCTACTCCCTGTGACCTCAGCTATGGATTTAAGATGGGATTTCCAGGAATCAAGATTTGAGAGCTTATTATCTGTTCACACATGTTTTCTACATGTATGCATCCTTCCTGTGTCAAGTTTGAGCCCAATCTTCCCATGAATCTGTGGTATGTATTTATTGGAAAGTTTATCCCAGATATTTAGGAGTCTTTTGTATCTTACTATATCATCTCAGCAGATACCCCGTCTAGAAGCTAATGGAGTTGAGCTACCCAATTATGAACAGGAAGTATAACAGTGACATAACAGAGACACAGCAGTGCCTCAGAGTGACCCCCAGAACTCGGAAGACTGAACTAGTGGCTATTTTCTGAACACCCTGGCCATCAATGCGAGTGGAAGTTGAGGGAGTAGCCCCGAAGGGACTAATTCAGAACAAGACATAAATAAAGAGATAAGAATACTCTATCAGTTGAGAGGTTATATTATATATTTCTGTGGTAATAATTTATTTCTATTCTCATTTATTTGATTCCCATAATGAGAGCAGTAAGGTAGAGTGGATTACAGGAGAGGGCAAGAAAGCTTGACTTTAAGTCCTGTATCTCCTATATACTGGCTGTTGGGCCCTGGGCAGATATCACTTCCTTTCTCAGTGCCCCAGGTCTGCAAGACCATAGGTGACAACGTAGAAAGAACTACATTAGTAAACGAATTTGGTATCCCCTCGATCAATGAAAAAAAATCAGTCTGATCCAAAAAGAATGCACTGGAATATAACAAAATTAAAAGAAATTAAGAATATGAAGGATTCACAAAAACATGGGAAGACTCGTCTGAAGGGATACAGTATAAAGTAGTGCCACAAGAACAAAATTCATAATGATAACAACATAAATAAGAATGACGTTTAAAGGCTTTGACTCAGATCCAAGACAATGGACAATGCTAATTCTGAAGGATTAAAATCAAAGCACACGACTTTTGGGTCATATGACTCACAAAGCAGAGGACTATATATTTTTTCCAATCCTCATGATTTCTCAAATCTTTCCAAAGTGGGAATTATGCACAAAAGAAAACAAATTGAACTGTCTGTACAGTCTAAGACACCAAGAACTCAAATGAGATTAAATCCAAAGAACTAGCAGTGAGAAGGCTAATCTCTAACTGCTAACTCACTCAGCACTCCCTTCCCAATTCACACTGTATGGGCAGGACTGCGCAAGCCAAACCACAGGCTTGCAACAGAACTAAATTCTACCCATTCTTTCTCCCAGTGCCACAGAAAGGCAAAAGGCAGAAGCTTATCCTGGCTGGGACAGCAGTACAGCAATGTTCTGTACTGCAGCAGAGCTCAGCCAGAGAGAACTGAGGAACACAAGGAACTGAGGCAAAATAGTTCACTAAGCCTTGCAAAGAGCTCAGCATTTAGCAAGGGCCAGCTCTGACACTCTAGAAGTCACTTAGGGCAGAAACTAAAGGTGGTGCACTATAGAGATTGTCAGAAGTGGTTGATAGAGCTTTGGGGTTTATTTCAAGTGAGTGAGAAAGTGAACACTAGCAGAAAATAAGGAAAAGAGACTGAAATTACCAAAAATCTTTTGAGGAAGAAAACTTTAAGATTTCCGATGTAAACAAATAAAGCCATAGGTAAATGTATAACATATATAGGGAAATATATAAATAACAAAACAGAATGCGGGCTCCATATCAACTAAAAAGTCCAGATATCTATAAAGTAAATAAAGCAAGACAAAGCAAAATGTATCAATACCTGACAAAGCCAAGGGCCCTGTAGTTTCTCAAAAGAGCCTGAGATCACAGCACAATGTTCCCAAATGGTTTAAAGAAGATACAAGAACTGTGCAATCAGAACTTATGGTGTGCCCAGAAGAAATAATTAGTAGAATAGAAAAAGACAAAATAAAACTTGGTGGTGAGTCTCACCAAGGAAACAAAAAGAGAATGTTTGGGAATGCAAATACATAAACTTGAAGGACATTCTGAAAGATAAGCAAAAGCAATTTTATTAAAGGAAAACGTGGTATCATGCAAGTAAAACATATTGATCTCAAAGACGACACATGGAGACAATTTAGGATTAGAGGTCCCCCAAAAGAATTTGACAAGTCAAAAAACCTGAACACCATAATGTAAAAAAAAAAAAAAAATTACAAGAAAACTTCTCAGAACTTCTGAATACAGAAAACAAAGTGCCAACTAAAAGAATCCACATGTTGCTGGGATTATCCTGTTAGGCAATCTTCTTCGACTGTTGGGAAGAGATTTTATTGTGGTGGGGATGTTGTTTGTCTGTGGGGAAGTCTCCTTTGTACCAAAATAAAATGGAACCTCCTAAAACCTCAACCTGATGAGAATTATGGAGTTTTAGACCGGGAAGGGACTTTAGAGATCAGCATCCTTATTTCTCTCAAGGGTACCATATTATTTTAGTCTCCCAGGTCTGAATCACCTACATTATCCCTGAATCCTCACTTTCCTTCCCTGTGCATATCCAATCGGTGGCCAAATACTGCAACTTCTACTTCTACAGAGGTGTCAAGCTCTGCTTACTGGCTTCAAGTTAGATAATATAACATTATAATTTATAATATAAATTTATTTTATATTTATAATACAAATATAATATAATTTAACACAGATAATGCTAATTTGTAGTTTTCTAATCCAACATGCAGCCAGCAGGGATCCCTTTTTATTTCAGTCTGACACTGCTGCAATACCATTTCTTTATTCACACAGCTACTGGAGGTTCAGCTTATCATCATATTTCACCTGGAGTCCTCATTGATCTCCTTGTCTCAGTCTCTCTCCTTATCTATCCTAATGCCACCAAAGTGTTTTTTACTTAAGTGAAGGTCTGACCATTTCAATCCTCTACTCAAAAATCTCTTGAAAAACTTTTGCCTCTAAGATAATATAAAAGTGCCTATATTTAATTTTAAAAGCCCTTTACAACCTGGCTCCAAACTATATTTCCTACCTCAGTGGACACCCAATCTCACATACCATACACCAATTTCTCAACTCTCTCCCTTTGTACTGGCCATTGACCATGCCTGCAATGAACTCTTGCCTTACTTCTGCATCATGGGACTACTGATCTTCCTTGACCCCAAATACGATGTCCTATCTCTTTCAGAGAGTAATCATAAGGAAAGCACTTTGTAAACTGTGGGACACTTATGTTAGCCTTTTTTTAATAAATATGATGAAATATAGTCCTACTTGATTTAGGTTGTTTTCCAAATACCAGAGTCATACCCAAGTGACTGCCATGGGTAGGCAACAGATCACTTTGATTAGCCAAACAGAAAGTACTCTCCTTGGAATTAGGAAGACTTGGGTTTTAATCCCTCTTTAGGCACTTATTATCTGTGTTACCCTGGCAAAATCACTTCACCTCTCTGAACCTTAGGCTTCTCATCTGTAAAACGAAAGATTTGGACTCAGTGATCTCTATGATCCCCAAATCTTGGATTATATCAGTATTTTACACCAGGGACCTCTAAAACGGTCTTTCTCCTCAGTAAAAAAGTGACCAAGAGTAGAATCAGGGAAGTAAGTGATTTTAATCTGTAACTAGGAAACAGAGCAACGTAAAGCACAAAGAATTAAGTGGGAAGCAAACAGGCTCGGAGGTAAAGGGAGATGCCTCTGGTACCCCTCTTCATCCTGCTCATCTCCTTAGTCTCTTTCAAAAGAAAAGTGGTACATGCTTGCTCAACATTTATTTTTAGAGGTTTTCTATTACAGGGTATTTTGTAATCTGACAACTCCTCTCATTTTGAAAGCTGTGACAGGTTATAAAGCCACAAACTGCCAAATACATTAGGACAGGAAAGAAATCAGTTATTTATAGAGTAAGTTCTGTTGAAGGAATTTCTAATGAAAAGGGACACGTCCATAAATACAAACAGTTCATCAAATAGGAAACATAGCACCACTTAGGTCTTTCTGTGCCCCAGAAAGACTTCATGGCAGGTTGTTCATGTCAAATGTCGTTCTTACTTCATATATGCTGTGGTGGCAAGGACTGACTCTCTTTTTCTTGTTTAGCTCCACACAGAGTTCAGTTTAATAAGGACTAAATAAATGTTGTTGACTGGATCTTTATAAGCAATAAAGCTGAAATACGAAAAAATAAATCTGGGCGATAAGAAACCTGAGTTTTGATGGTTGCTCTACCACTAATTAGTATCAGGCTTTTTTTAATCAATAAAAGGAGTGAGGGAGGAGGGGATTAGATATGTCATCAATCAAACAATAATGGTTCTACTCTTTGGTAATTACTGGGCTAATAAGCGAGGATACAAATACAGGAGAAGAACCCTTATTTGGAAGAGCTTACTGGGAGGGGAGAGAGAACTATCTGCAGAATAAACAGCAATGAATACATGAGAGCAGTAGGGAGATGAGAAGAGGCCGTGTGATTGATCACAGCAGCCCCAACCGTGGTAGTTAGCATAGGGCCATGACTACAACGTATAATCTTCTGTGTGAATTTCACACCACAGCTCCCTATGGACTCAATGAGGGGGCAGCATGGCATAGTGGGTAGAGAGAGAGCTGGCCTCTGTTCAGGTCTCACGTCTGACATATTGGCTGCCTGACCACGAACAAGTCGCTGAACTTCTTGGAGCCCCAAGCAACTATCTAATCGATGCAAAAAAGTGCATTGATAGAAGTGGTTTTCTCATCTGGGCATTTCTTCTTTCAATGAAATGACAGGTCCATTTCCCCAACTGTTGGCAGCTAGATGACTCAGTGGATGAAATGTTGAACTTGGGAGTCAGGAAGATGAGTTCAATGATAGTGCTTCCCTCTGAGATTATTGCCAATTTATCCTGTATAAACAGGATAATTTTTGGTACACAGTCGTTTGCATGATGTTTCTCCCCTTAGATTGTGAGCACATTGAGAGCTGGGACTATTTTTGTTTTTCAGTTTACTCTTAGCACTTAGCAGAGCATCAGACATATAATAGGTATCTAATAAATACTTGATGACTTACTTCAGAGCAACCAAGGGACTCTTCCTATATAGACTTTCAAGGGACTTTCCTCAATTGCCAACAGCTTATAAAAGAGCAGGAAAGGAAGCTTTGCCAGATTCGTTATTTTTAACAACAGCACAAGCAAGACTCATTTAGGAAATCTATCTGGAGTTTCAGCACTATTGGTCATCCGCTGCAATTTTCTGTTTGAGGGCTAGGGAATTTCACCAATCATATTTATAGATAGGTCGAATCCCTGGGATACTTATTTTACATTAATGCTGGAACAGTAAGTAAAGTGCTGGACTTCGAGTCAGAAGGTTTTTTATTCAAATTCTGCCTCAGATAGATTAGCTGTGAGACCCTGGGCAAGTACATTCTCCCAGCCTCAGTTTCATCATCTGTAAAAAGGTAGCACTTTTAAAATAACCTATATAACCTATAGCACCAACTCATAGCATTGTTCTGAGGACCAAGTAAGAAAAAAACATGCAAAATGCTCTGCAAACTATAAAGCTCTATACTATGCTAACTATGATAATGACGATGATGTAAGGATTTTTCGCTGTGCACACATGAAAGATATTGAAAGCACCATCTTCTCACTGGTTCAGAGAATATATTGTCACACCCATTTCCAACAGGGAGAATAATCACCATTCTTTCCCTATTCCTTTTCATTTAAAAAAAAGTCATGTTGTTTTTGCTTTTAGATTTGATAAAAATAAAACCATTTGCAAAATTAAGGCATGAGCTTCACAGGGTTATTTCCCCATATGCATCCTAATGCAGGTAAGATTTGTCCTCTACACAATGACAGTGTTCCTAATACTGTTAGCAAAATTAGATTATTTTCAGATGAATGAGCAGTTTCGATAGTGGTTAATTCAGTCCAGGATCAGAGTTCTATGAGTAGGTTGTAATTAACATCTGCCAAAGGTGTTCAGAGTGAAACATGATGCTGAAGTAACAAACAATTAGAAATAGAATGATAACCCAATTTTTCCATCAATTATCTAAATATTTCATCACTAACAAACTAATTCTTGCCTTCAATAATCTGAGGATAGTATAACCAATTACCAACTATCAAACATCTACACATAAAGTGTTCAAAATAATGTTCACAAATTGTTTTTTACAGCCACGCATCCCCAGAGAAAGAACTGATGGTATCTGAATACAGACTGAATTATAATTTTTTACTTTATTTTTCTTGATTTTTTTGGTCTGTTTTCTTTCACAGTATAACTATTATGGAAATATTTTACATGACTACACATGTATAACCTATATCAAATTGCTTGCCTTTTCAATGACGGGGATGGGGTGAGGAAAGAGGAAGGAAGAGAATTTGGAATTCAAAGTTTAAAAATGGATATTAAAAATTATTTTTACATGTAAATGGGGAAAAATAAAATACGAAATAAAAATAAATTGGTTTTTAACTAGGAAGTAAATTTTCTCTTAAAATATCTCAGAATAAACATTTTAGAAAACGCTTTCTCTGATTTAAATTACACATTAAACACTCTTTTCTGCCAAATCTGGCATCTGCATCTAAACTTCTCTACCTGGTATTTAAGGCCCCATCCTACTTTTTTAATATAATCTACCCCTTTCCACAATAACTCCATGGTCCAGGAAAATTATTTTACTCATCATTCCTAAAATATTGTTTGTACGTACCTGACCTCACAGTTTTGTTTATATTGGTCCATCAACCTGGAATAGTCTGTCCGTTTCCCTCTGACTATCCAAATCATAGCATTCCTTCAAGATTTAGTTCAAAGGCCAGCTCCTCTATGACTTCTTGGACCAACCCCAGGCTAAAGCATTCCTTCCCTCATCTAAACTCCTGTATAATCCACTTGGCCATTAGGCATGTGCAGCCTTATAAATTCTCTAGTGTCTCTGCCTAGGACTGTTTTTAAAATATTCTTACGACTGATTTCTCCCAAGGTTATTATAATATCTCCAAAGAAACTGTGAACTTCTTTACCACAGGAATAACAGCCAAGGTTTACTGCTTTGTATCTGTTAGGGCACCTAGCATATGTTCAATAAATAATTGATTATTTGATCAGTGGGTGAATTTAGTATTAGGAGACAAATTAGGTATCTTGGATATCTTTGCAAAATTAGATTTTTCCAGCCTCCATATTTGAGCCTATACCATTATCTGAACAGAATGCAGGGTCTCATAGTTTTGTGACAGAGAGAGAAGTACTGATAGCAGGATAAAAGTCATCACCAACTAATTCCATCCAAAAATAGTTTGTTTGTTTCTTTTTTGTGCAAGGAATTTTGTTAAGCGCCGAGGCAAGACAGACAAAAATAATATAATATCTGCCTTTTAGAAGCTTACATTCTACAGAGAGGAAGATACAATATATAAACAGATTGTTACATAAGAGATAGAGGAAAATAAGCCTGAAAAACTGGTGGAGATGGAGTGGGAGGATCATTACGAGGTAGGTCAAACCTGAGGATTCCAAGTTAAGAGTTAGAATAACAAAGGAAGGTTCATCTCAGGAAGACGATTTATGCAAAAACATGGGAAAAGGGGGTGGAATGTTGAGTTTGGGAAACAGCTTATGGTCCAGTTGCCCTGGAATGTGGATACAGTATGGGAAATGGATAAGTACAAATTAAGGTTGGAAAGGTAACAGTGGAACCTGATTACAGAGTGCCAAAAAAGGGACCAGAGATACTGTGGAGGTAAAATCAACAGGACTGGACAGTCTGCTGGATGTGGGGGTGGCAGACTGGCAAGAAAGAAGGGTCTAGGATAACTCTGAAGGGACGAACCTGAGTGACAGAGTTGATGGTTGTTACCCTTATGCCTGAAATACAATCTCACAAAGCACACACCTCAGACTGGATTGTGGTCTTATCCTAGAGATTTGCTCTATCTGCATCCTGCTCTGGGATACCTACAGAGTCCTCTAGGTACATTCAGGGCTACTGCCTCAAATCAGCCTTCATTTATTCCAAGACAAATGGTTCCTGAGTATCCTCTGGAACCTCTTTATTCCTCATCAGTGAATCAAGATAGGAGAGAAGAATGGTGAACCTTCCAGCCCTTTGAGCATGAATCAACGTTATTATATAGTATTGGCTACTTTCTGAGATATCGAAGTGTTCGTACATAAATTAAAGACCATGCAATCCAACCTCTTATTTATACAGATGAAGAAATGGAAATCCAAAGAGATGCAGTGACATCTCAGGTCACCTAGATAGTAAGTAGTAGAGCCAGGATAATATCTATCCCTCTTATGTTGACTTCAGCATTGATATTTCAGGAAGTGTCATGGGAATGCATTGGGAGTCAGTGGAAAAGCTTTCCCAGGCTTTAGCCAGAATCAATCTCTACTCAGAAGGTTGTTTTGAGAGCAGCTATAGACTGTAGTTTCAATTACCCACACAGTTAATATTTAATTCCATCATATAAATCTCATCCTCTCAAGTGAGAAGATACCAGGGGATTGGAACACAGAATATTTCTTACAATGACATCTTCTTCCAAGACCTCTTTTTCCAGGGATGTCTACTGCCATTATCCTCACACTGTCACCTTCCCTAGGAGGGCGGGGCTATTTCTGAGTAAATCTCAACTTTTTCACTCATCCATTCAATTTAGTCACAATGGTGCCCAGACATGAGGCAAAGGCATTAGGATCCCTTTTTGTATTATTTTTTCTCCAAACTACTCAGATGACGCTGACTTCTGCCCAAGCAGAGTCAGACAAGGATAGAGAGGCCAGCCTGGAAAGCTAACCCTGTCTAATTCCTCAGAAAGAGTAATTCAGCTGGTTTTGGGACTCCTCCACTTTCATAGCTGAGTTTTGGTATCTAGCAGACGACTGGGGGCATTCACAGTGACAGGTTTCAGATTTTGATACTTTGAAGTTTGACTTTATAGCATAGCCAATAAATTAAACCATTTATTTTATCAAGACTCTGGTCTTTATTTAAGCAGAGTGGTGTCCATTTACAAGATAAAAGGCACAATCTTTGAAAGACTGTCTTATGTTAGCATGAAATGCCCATGAGAACCACATCTTTCTTATCTTTTGATGAATTAAAACCCTTTCCATACTAACTTAAGGTATAATGTTCCGGCACAGATATCCTTTGAGTCCATTTGGCTGAGTGACAATAAAGCAATAACAAATCTATATCATGCTTTTTCTTTCCTTTTTAGAGGGGAAAAAAGAAAAATAGATTCAATTTTAGGTATTCTTGGGTTCATTCTCTCTCCTTATCATGGTATAAAGCTGCAATCTCAATTCAATCTCAATTTCAAAATCCACTAGGGTACTGTTAATTTTGATTTGGATCATATATTCATTTAAGAAGCTGCCACTGTGTAGCAGAGAACTAGTTTTGGTGTCGGAAAGACCTGAGTTCAAATCCTGTCTTGGACACATAATGGATGTGTAATCCTCTCAGTACCTCAGGCAACTCTCCAAGACTATATATAAAAGTTTTGGAGCAGATGTCAATGTGCATTAATAAACAACTTTGTACCCAACACCATTCTCTATACCAATAAATCACAGGTCCTGTCTTCCCTGCCCCATCCTTCCCCCCTCAAAAAATTCAATTAGAAAGGAAATGAAGTTCCCTTCTTACCAGGTATTTAAGCATTTAATAAATACAGTAAAGTTTTGTTGGTCAGCAAAAAGTTGTTGTTGTTGTCGTCTGTCCTTTGTTCTAGAAGAGGACCATGACATCAGGAAGCTGATTGGATTTAAGTGAGGGAGGGCTGCACAAAGTCACCAGCCTCACTCTCTCCTCCAGAATCACCTGGGCCCAGTGGTCAGATATAGAACAGATAAACTGGAGATGGCCCTGGATGCAGTGAGGGACCTTGGCCTTTTTAAGTGAAGGTCTCGAATAGCTCTCAGTTTGACTGAGGCAGTGTTCATTCTGTGATTAAGGCTAGGTAAGACTGAGGAAGAGAATGGCCTCTTTACCTACTCAAAAACAAAATCAACATAGGAGAGAAAGACTCTCAGGGTTTCTGGCCAAAATAGAAACAATGGCTATTTACTTTCACTCTGAGGCAACTGGGCACCAAACAGTGATCAAGTAGGGCATGGCCTGGGACTGTTGGACAATCAAAGAGAGCAAGAGTGGTTTGGATTTAAGGTGTGGTCTTTAAGGAAAAAATAAGTTTCAGTAATCAAAATGTACATTCCTTTGGGCAGAGCACCAGCAGGTATGATACCTCTATGTGGACACATTTCTACATGTTGTGAAAGGAGAATCAGAACAAAAGGGAAAAACCACAAGCAAGAAAAAGCAAAAAACAACAAAAAAAGTGAAAATAGTATGCTTTGATCTACATTCAGACTACATCATTCTTTCTCTGGTTAGTATTTTCTATCACAGGTCAAAATGAGGAGAGCTAGCAGAAGGCCTCCTGAACACTGAAAAGATTCTCTATGGAGAAGACAGAGAAATCCATTGATAAGAATTTCTCAGGATAAGAATAGAATGTTAAATGCAGAGCTGTTGTCACTTTACAAATGAGGAAACTGAGTCCCAAGGAGACTGAGAGACTTGCCCAGGTTCACACAGCTAGAAAGTATCTGTATCAGACTTTAAGCCAGGTCTTCTTGACTCCAAATCCAGAGCCCCATCCACTACTCAACCCTTTCTCAAGGTAGGATTCATAGAGATTTATACCACTGAAGGGAGTACCAATATGAAAAAAAATAACAGATCCATCCATTTAATGAAGTCTGTTGGCATAAGTCAATGTTTTCTTCTACCCTTCCCAATTAAAATTTGACATTCCATTAAAGCCAAGCTCAAATAGGTATTGTATCTCTTACCAATTAACAAGTAAATCAAGGAGCATTTATTAGTTATTTACTATGTGCAAGACACTGGGCTAAGCTCTTCTATGAAAATCTGCTTATAATCCCTTCTCCCAGCTATACAGTATGCACAAGCTATACTATACCACGTATCACGTAATTATATACTCACTCTTATGATGTTTCCTGTCATCTGAGCTACACTTTAGAGGGAGAAGATCTTCACCATACTTTTATTAATCCCTACTTTATTTATAACTTTATCTTTTATTTATGCCCATATCAAACCCTTCAAGCATCCTTCTCCCACTATATAAACCTACTTAATCCACCATACCACCTGAACATAAAACACAGAAGACCCACGATCTCTGAGGAAGTGTGGAGTATGGGATGCTTTCTTGGCTCTCACCCTGAGTTTACAGAACTTTTCATTTTCTGATTAACAACAGAGTCAGATCTTGAAGACTAGGTATGTAATATATCTAGCAGCATATTCCTTAGAACGAAATGTCAACTCAAGAATATGAACGGACAGTTTTCTATAACAGAATTTTATCTATGAAAATCGATGCAAAACGACATTTGAATGAGGTATCTTAGCATTTTGAAGGGATTGGCCTAATTACTAATTAGCCTGTGTAGTAAGGTAAGTGTGAGTTACTTATAAAGTTCAGATACTAGGTATATGGCACACCTTCATAGGATCTAGCACACTGCTCTTTGCACATAACAGGTGCTCACTTGACTGACTGACTGAAAGACAAAGTGAAAATAACAGACCAGATGGATGACTGACATCAGATTTGATTTTATGTTACTCCCCCTCATACATTTTAAGTTGTAGTCATACTGTTCTCTTTGAGAAACCCCTTTGTGTTCCAGCGCCTAGTACAGTGCCCTGTAAATAATAAGTAGCATCACGATTACCAGAAATTTTGGTGCTTGAAGCAAGGGGTCATGGGGTAGGGCAGGCAGGGCTAACAAAAGACTTTAGACCTTGGTACACAAGTCCCATCATGGCAGAGGCTTTTGGATACTGTCTTGTGAGACAAAATTTCAGGATATAATGTGTAGGTGAAGGCAGCCCCTAGGGAGGAAGCTAGGGAAGTTCACCTGGGGTGTGGGAAGGCTTTGGGATCTCACCTTAGCCAGTATGCACCAATAGCACCTGCTAATCTCAGGCATCACCATGAAAAGAATAGACAGTGTTCAAGCTCCAAAATACAAAGTGAGACTCAGAAGATAAGTTCCCTTGTTCAGGTACAGTCACACTGGAAGGTGAGACTGTTTTCCACAGAGACACAGTGGGGTCAGAGGTATTTAGGGGATATAGTAGTAAGATAATGCAGGTACTAGGAAAAATAGTAATGGAAAGCTGCCCATAGTAAAGTGGGACAGAACGAGGCAGGAGGAACGATATGATGGCCTGGTGCAGGGACACAAGAAGACTAGGGGAACTTGGTCAGAAAATAATACAGCTGTCACAGGGAGGAAACATCCCCAGGATGTCTGCTACCTGGGACAAGTCTCGATCACCCCACTCTAATTACAGCTCTGACAGAAGTTAATAAATGTTTGTTGAATTGTATTAGACAGTAATAGCCTTGTCTCTACTTTTTTTGTATTATCCACAATGAATGAATCAATGTTCATTACTCATCAGTTGCTTAACATACAAATATTGGCAATTTTTAGAAGCTTATGCCTCCTAGCAAAGAAAGCTATCAATCTGGCCAAAATATATATTTGCCTCTTCACCCATCACTGCTACTTTTATTCACCTGTAAAGCATGGTACCTTTTAAAAATTAACTCAGGTGCCATGAAGATTAAACTGATTTTTAACACTACTTACAAAAATAGAGATGGTTTGGACTATGTTCTTAAAATACTTCTAAAACACGGAGCTTATATTTAAAAAATTCTACAGATTTAATATTTAAAAATAATATTTCAAATGACTAATTTCCTAGGGTCTAAATTCTTTTCCCATGCTGTGGTAATTTGGGAGATAGATGGACAATTTCATACCAACAAGGTAACAGTTGGCATGTTAGGATATTATTGATATAAGCACTCAGCAGGTGCACCCTTCTCCCTGTCTACTAGTTATTGGATTTGAACTTCCCAGAGGCTGATGAAGTTTGCCTAAATCAACCATAAGATTTGGAAATTGACCTTTTCTTCCTGTATTTTTTTTGGTAACATTCTTTCTTGAATACATCCTTTCCTCATTCCCTACCCTGCAAGTCATTCCTTGTAACAAAAGAAAACAAAACAAAGACCAAAAAAAAAAAAGAAAAGAAAAAGAAAAAAGTTAGTTCATTAAAACCAACCAGGCTCAATGACTGTGCCTGAAAGTCAATAGAATTCCATGCCCATGGAAAAGTTGCCTACTGTTGCAAAGAGGAAGGTCTTTTTCTCAAATTTTCTCAGGATCCAAACTTGGTCATTAAAATTATATAATTCTGTGTTTCATTGTACTGTTCTTTCTGCTTACATTGATGTAGACACCGTACCTGTCATTTTACAAGTGCTGAACTGACTTTCAAGTTACCAGAGAATCAAAATAAAGGTCAGTGATACTGGGTTTCTTTTTTTATTTTTATTAATATGAGGAATTCCTAATGAGGAAACACGTTCTACAAATGCAGATCAGTGCCAGTTCTATACTTTAGTCTTATCGATTGCCTGCAGCACTGAGATGTTAGGTGATTGTCCAGGGTCATGCAGTCAGCATAGGTCAGAGGTAGCCCTTAAACAGGCATATCAGATTCCAAGATATGTTCTCTCTCCATTATATGCCATGCTGCCTGTCAATGTAATACAACGGGAAAAGCACTAGATTTGACTTAGAGAAACTCATCTAACCTCTGCATATATTAGGTTCTCATCTGCAAAATAAGGGGAATGACTAGAAGACCTCTTTTCCAGCTCTAAAACTATGATTTTATGATCTAAATATGCTAAAAAAAAAAATATGAAAATGCTGTTACCAGAGAACATATGCAGGAATTTAAGAATCTAGCCAGTGAGAGAAGACAGCAAAAAGCCAGACTTTCTTTGCCCTAATGAGCTTGTTTGTTTTAAAAAATGAAACAAGGAGATGAGAGCTGCTTCTCTTGATAAGGTTATTTAACCTATTTTTCAATGAACATTATTTTTGTATGAAAACAGGCAGCCAAAATAGATATCTCAAAAATTCAGGTTGAAATGTTTTCAACGACACTGGCAATTTTCCATTTTCTCCCCTTCAACTGTGAAGACTAGCCTATGCTCATAGGTATTATGGTTCTTAAGTAACTTCCTTAATATACATACATACATACATACACACACACATATACACATATATACACAAACATAATTTTATTATCTGGACCTATAGGTTGAATGAAAAGGTGGGGGAAATTATACAAGAGGAAGACTGCATACTGGTTTCAACGTTACTGCTGAAGTAAATGCAAACTTTACCACTTTCTATTTTAATGGGAAAAAATTTCTACTGAGGAAGCTATGATCAAAAATAAGTAAAAATGTAAAAAAAAAAAATAAAGCAATAATTGAGTCCATGGTTTGGAAAGAACACTGATTTTTGAGTCAGAGAACCCAAGTTAAATTTAATAATATTCCTGCCTTTTAATATTTTGATCTTGGATGAGTCACTTAACTTTACCAAGCCTTAATGAACATATTTAAAATGAAGAGGTTGGATAAGATGGCCACTAAGATCCTTTCTACTTTTGAATCTATCATTCACTAATCCTGTGAAATAAGAATATTACCAGTGTTTTAACCCTGTCCACCCCGCCTCCCAACTTGTGCAATTTTCTTGGTGAAATGAAATTAAGTGGGTAATCAACATAAACATTTTCCCAAAACCACTATGCAATTTTTTTTATCTTGGCTTATATCTATCTTTATCATCATCTGTTGTTCTGAATAATTTAACAAGGCCTAACACCTATTAATTAGGAAATGGCATCACTAGTACTTATAGGACATGTTATCATAAACTCAGTAAGGATAACTGACTATTAATACCTCTCCTAGCCCTGCAAAGGGTGTGTTTATCCATTTAGAATCTATTACGACAAAACTGTGTGCTAAAAGAGAAATTATTACCACTGGGAAGCCACTGTGGGTGGGTCATTATTTCACAATGACTGCAAGTCCTGGATTGACCCTGCTTGTAGAAATGGTAAGCTTTTCAAGCCCTAGTGTTTGAATTTTCATTAGGGAAATGTTTCAAATGCAATTCTCATATAGATATGCTAGATTTAAATCTGCATGAATGTGATAACTAATAATATTAGAACTAGGGTTTGACTGAAGGATAGGATCTGATCCTTTAGTTTATTTACAAGCCAGCCTTATTTTCTTTTTTAAAAATTTTATTTACTTTATTTTAATTTATAAAATAAGCACTTTCATAATATAGAATAAAATGATTGCACATGAAACTGCAAATCTATTATGATAGCTTGCTATTCCTTTAAAATATATAATAAAGTTATCATATAACTCTTTTTTAATCCCTTCTACCCTAGAGATGGAGACCATTAGACACAAATATGCATATGCATATGTGTGTATGTATATATATACACATACATACATGCATATATACATATATATGTGCAAAATCATTCTATACATACTTCTATATGTCAGATCTTTCTCTTATATCAACCTGTTCTTTCACAGGTCTTTTGTGAATTTGGATATTTACAATAGTCAAAATGACAAAATAACTCAAAGTCGTTCACAAAACAACATTACTGTTGTCAAATACAGTGGTTATTTACATCAGGAATGCAAGGATGGTTTGACATGAAGAAAACCAATAACATAACTGATTATATCAATAATCAAAGTTTTAAAAATCATATTGTTATATCAATAGATGGAATAAAAACTCCTGATAAAGTACAACAACCATTTCTATTTAAAAAAAAAACACTGAAAGTAAAGGCATAAATGGATTTTTCCTTAATTTGATGAAAAGCATTTACCTAAAACCATCAGCAAACATTATTTATAATAGGGATAAGTTAGAAGCTTTCCCAATAAGATCAGGCGTGAAACAAGGATGTCCACTATTACTACTATTATTCAATATTATACTGGAAATCCTTGCAATAGTAATAAAAAGATGAAAAAGAAATAGAAGGAATCAGAATATGGAATGAGGTAATAAAACTATCTCTTTTTACAAATGGTATGACATACTTGAAAAATCCCAAAGACTCAACTATAAAATTAGTTGAAACAATTAATAATTTTATCAAAGTAGCAGGAAATAAAGTAAATCCACATAAATCATCAGCATGCCTATATCTCACAGACTTAGTTTCATGTTAGCGAATGTTCTAGGTGATCCCTCTCTGGAAGCAGGGGAAGAGGTAACTGACAAATGAAGTTTGGCTCTTGATTTGTTAATTCTATGACATCAAAATCTTGCACTTATAACTGCCATTATCCATTTAGCCATTATAATTTTACCCTAAGCTTAGATTCTCCTGCTAAAAACACAAGAAATACATGTATTTTAAGAGTAAATTATTAAAATCTTTTTTTTTTGCTTTAAAACATGAAACTTAAATACTCTGAAGATGCCAATTCTAAATTACTTCACTTTAAAAAAACCTTTTTTTTAAAAAGCATCATTTAGAGGCATAATCCAAATAATATCATCATTTACTCATACTTTTTCAGTGGCCAGTGTAAACATTCCTGGGTTTAAATACCAGTCAAGTAGTCTATGAATTTGGAGGAATGCTTCCTTCTTTTCCTCCATCTTTTTGTCTCCACTCCTCTCACACTAAAAAAGGAGAAAAATCCCTTTCTCTTAGGTACTGTTGTTTGCTTATTTTTGTATTTATAAAAATGAAAGAGAAACTTAAAAATGCAATGTTAAAAGAACATGATCATTATATATACACACTAAAACTTTCTTAAAATAGTATTCATTAGGACAAGTGACTGCTCCTGTTATTGCACCAAGACAGGGAACTCTCAGATGGGGAAACTCACTCTACCAATAAGGGCTAATTCCTTTCCTATAATTATGGTCTTAAAGAGGTGCCTAGAGAATAGAGAAATTGTGATTTGCCCAGGGTCACATAGACGTTATATGTCAGTAGCAGAACTTGCTTAGACTCTCCTGGCTCTGAGACCAGCTCTCTATTCACAATGCACACTATCTCTCAATAGTATTCACAATAAGGCAGAATTCTGTATAAGGTCACTTCTTGGACTCCACCAAAATAAATGTAGCTACTAAAGTGGCAAAAGCACCATCTGGGAGATATATTCCTTCCTATATGGTCTGCTTGCTTCCAGTCTCCCTCCTCTTCACTTATCCTCCACTAGGGAACCAAAATAATGACTCTAACCCCACAGTCTGTCCATGTGGTAGCAATGTTTTAGTGGAATGGACTGGATTTGGAAAGACAGTACTTAGGTTATAATCTTGGCTCTATTACATACTGCCTGTGCAACTTTGGCCAATCACTTAACCTCTGTGGAACTAAGTTTCCTCCGCTGTAAAATTAATGTATGACCTCTAGGATATGATGTCAATGAATCAATCTCCTGAGCAAGAATTTTCAGTGATTCCCTTTGCTTCTGGGATATATGTGTATATGTGTGTTGGTGTCATACACACATACCTGTATACACACATATGTGTATATACACACATGCATACACACACACATATATATACATACACACACACACACACATATATATATATATTCACACACACATATATATTCCTTGTAGCATTAGAAGTTTTTCACAACCTCAGCATAGTGTACCTTTTCAAATTTGTTTCACATTACTACCCTTCAAGCCAACAGGCCTACCCGCTGTTCCAGACCTGGGCATTTCATGTCCTGCCATCTTTGTGAGTGCTGAACCCAATGCCTAGAATTTCATCCCTACTTCTTCAAACTTGAGTTTCCTCAAAGGTCCAGCTCGAGTGCCACCAAGTCTTACCCAAAGCTTCTGTGGATCTTCCTCGTGGTTAGAGTTTCTTTCCTCTCCTCAGTTACAATGCATTTATATGGATCAGTTTACAAGTTTTTATAACTTATAATGGGAGCTTCTTGTAGGCACAGATTGCTTTTCTTTCTCATTGTACACAAAAGTCTTACAAAATGCTTTAAAAATAAAAGTTGATTAGTAAGTGTTTATTACATTGAAATGATTCATAGGATTTAGAGACAGAGGAATCCCTGGGATCATCCAGTTGAGAGGAATCAAATGCATAGACTGCAGCCACATGGAGGTCCTCAGCACTCCCTGAGGGAAACCCAAAACCTGATCAAAATGTAATGGGGAACTATTTAACAAAATAAAAATAAAATAGGATAAAAATAGTGTTAATGTATGGTTTTCTAAGTCAATCTGTGGCCAGGCATCATTGTGTATGGTTTCATGGCCTCTGTTTCCATTTGAGTTTGACCCCTCTAGTCTGATCCAACCTCCACATTACATAGATAAGGAAACTGAGGTCAAGAAGGGTTTGGTGATTTTTCCCAAAGTAGATTTGGACCCTAAAGATGATCTTGTCCAAACTCCTGATTTTACAGATGAGGAAACTAGGGGTCCAAAAGCTTGGATGACTAATCCAAAGTCACATAGTTCATTAATGGCAGAATTTCCTGATTCTTAAGCCAGTGTCATTTGTATCATCCCATACATATATGTGTATGTGTATACTTTTGCCAGGGCAATATATATTTATTTTTGTACCTAGGCTGAATAGCAGAGGACAGAGGAAAGAGGGGGGAAATTATCTAAACCTAGCAGTCTACAGGTTACAGAAGAGAGAGGGCACATGTCTTGGAATCAAGGGAGCAGAGGGAACACACCCTAGAACAGTTTTGAAGCCAGGGTGTGCCTTTAAATGTTTAATAACAAATGGAGGGGGGAGAGATGTATCTAGGGAATACTTTTAAGTTTAATCTTCATTATTAACACTTTCTTAAGTCTAGACAATCAGGAAACAATAAATCAAGTCCTGATTTGTAACATTTGCCAATATGCAACGGAGTAAATGCCCACAGCTGGTATGAGCTGCTCGAGCATACCAGAATTGAAATCCTCTAAATTTTCCAACATGGGTAAAAGTCCTGATGGTCCTATCCCAGTTATGGGCTCTGCTGCTTACTTAGGGCAATCAAGCACCTAACATTTTCTGGAGCCTGGACTAGATGTGTTATTCAGGGTGTTCCCAAAAGTCACAGTGAAGTTTGAAGCAATAAAGCTTAGAAATAGCACATAATAATACCCTGAATTTATGCAGTGCTTTTAGTTTGAGTTTTTTCACATCTTTTAGCTGATATTATTCTCATGATAACCCAGTGGTTAGAAGTTTTGATTTTGAAGGGCTTCTTTGTGAGTATAGTTTAACAAAGCTATAATTAAGAAGATCCAAGGCCTTAAAAAATATTCTTGAAAGTAGAGTTGTCATGGATAAGTCATAGGTGTGATAATCTATTCAGACATATTTAACTTAGTGGCTGCTTCAAAGTTCCTACTGTCTGGATTATATCTGGAGTATTCTGTTCAGTTCTGCAGATAGGAAACAGCACAGAGAAGTCCTGCGTGCCCCAAGAAAGGCATCCAGGATGCTTAATAGGCTGGAGAAACAAAGCAAGCCATGTGAATAAAGTTAAAGAAACCAGGAGCAGTACAGCCTAGAGAACTGTTGCCTTAGGAGTGAAGTGACATAGTCTCTCAGTCTCTGAAGGGGCATCTCAGTGGGAAAGGATTAAACTTGTCGTGGCTGAACGTCAAGGAGAAAAATCTGCAAAAGTAGATTTAGGCCTGAAGTTAGGAAGAACATCCCTTCAGACCTTTCCAAAAGTAGAATTGAGAGGTTTCAGTAGGTAGTGTGTTCCCATTCAGTAGAGGTTTTCAAGTAGAAACCAAATGATAACTTAGCAACTAAGCACAGAAAGGATTCTTAGACTGGTACAGTTTGAACTAGATGGCCTCTGAGGCTTTGTAGCTTAGAGATTTTGTGATTCAGTGATAAGGCCCTATGTATGTATCTGTAAAATCTGTCTCTCTCTGTCATATCTTGAAATAATCTGACAATGACAGAAAATAAATGTGTGTGTGTACACACACACACACACACACACACACACACACAGAGGGAGAATCTATATCTCTCTATATTATTAGTAAGTACTATAGTTAATCTTCAACTTCCATCGAGGTAATGTTCCAAGAAAATGGTATCCAATCAAAAATACAAATGTTGCTATACTGAACTATGGGAAATAGGAGGTTAGGTTCCAACAACCACAAAAATGTAATATTTCACCAGAGATTGTTGAAAATACACTTTTCTACATATAATTCTTTATAAAGATACTTAATTCTGCTAATATGCACAGCAATCACGAAATAATTCATAAAATGTAGTATACAAAATAAAACTGGTAACATACAAAACATTTTTTCTCTCTAGTGTCCCAAGAATTCTGTGACTATTTGTGCTAACAACTCAATAAAACACTCACAAACATTAATCTGACAATACTTGCTTTTCATAACAAATTAAATCCATAGTACCATAAATACTGTACAGCATCCATTTGAATCTTACTTTCCACTGTGTCAGATGGCAGTGTGAGGATGTTACATTGCATACTATACTGCTATAAACCTCTCTATTGTTGTTGCTCTGCAAAAACCAAGAAGGTTGCTGGAGCTTTAGTAGCTGCTGTTGTGAGATGCCAAGACTGGCAATGTGTCAACCTCACCTCCGACACTGTCTTTGATGGCTGGTGGATGGCTTTAGAGATCATGAAGGACATACCCAGCTGAAATAATCTGTCAGAGACATCCACTTCCTGCCATTTGAGATCCATATGGGTCTCCAGGCAGACAGCAGCTACAGACATTATGATAAAAAGTTTATTTCACACCTTTACTTTCTCACTATGCTACATCACTGATTTTGTACCTTTGGGCTCTAAGCCCAAAGGACTTGTACTACATACACTCTGGGGGTACAACTACAACACAAAACTAGAGTTTTAAAGGTAAACAATGAAAACATGAAACACGCATGGGGAGCTCCTTACAACAGAGGGGTGAATAAGACCTGTGAAGTGCCTAGTAGAGTACCAGTAACTCCACAAACTTGTGTGCATTATTTTCTCTACTGCCCATAGCTGCAAATGTGTGCAGTGATGAACACAAAAATGAAAATGAGGCTACTAATAAAATCAAATGAATGTTTAAAGTCACAAAAGTTAAACACGTGAATGTTGAGGATTGATTGTATGTGTGTATTCCAGTATGTATTTCATATATAATATGTATTATATGTAGTGCATTATATATGATTCATATTATATACAGTATTATTTATGGTACATAGTATGTGGTATATGTGTGTATTATATATACTCCAGTATATATTATATATAAAACTTGTTACACATGTATATCTACATAACCAATACAGGTTTTTATGTGTGTATGTGTGTGTGTATTGAGCACGAGTATGCATATACACATAGATACATGTGCCACATACGTATTCATATTGAACATGTGTGCATGTGCATATGTATGTATATGCATCCATGTATACATTAAACAGGACTTGTCTTTCACCAGACTGGAAGTAGGCCATTTTTATCTTGGATATCCTCACATGTTTTTTCCTTGTTTTCTCTCCCCAAACCTCCATAGCCCCTCCTCCCAGTGCACTAATGTCCTCCCACTAGTATCCTACTCTAGTAGAGCTTGTCCCACACTCCAAAAATCTTCTCTTGTTTCCTGGGAGCAAAACTTTTTCATTCAAGCATCTCAATCCCAGCTAACTGTCATTGCTCCTCTTCATCTGATAAACACATTTACACTAAAGTAATTATAACTTACAACAACTGAACTTGCTACTCCTGCCCCAATCATCAATATATATGAATGGGAACTTATGGAGGTGATGTTTGGACAGAGAAGAAGGAATGTCCAAGTAGGAGAATTTGCCCCACTGTGGCAGGCAAGCAAGGGCTGTCTTAAGGCAGGAAGGACAGGGCATCCTGAAATTTCACCATTGTGGCAACAATCAAGCCGTGAACGCAGGAAACACTGCCCCCTTCAATAATGAACCATTCAATAACCCAATATGTTTCCTTTAGAAGTACTTACAGGTCATCGTGGACGAGGCCGTAGATCTGGGATATGCTTTGGTGATAGATTCCTCGCAGAATAATTAAGAGTAGAATCACCACAAAAGCTGGAAGCCCCCAACTCAGAACGAAAAACAGGAGATAGCGTCGCTCTGTGTGCTCATCATTCATGACGAGGACATACCAGAAGTTCACAGACTAGAGAGGGAAACAGACAACACATTGGTTTTTGTACTCCCAGGGAGCCCACCCTTGCCGCTGCAAATAGCAACCTGCTAGAGAAATAGGGGGCAGTGTGTGTACTAAATTCTATTTTAACATGCACTTCATGGTTCTTTGATTAACTGCAGTACATTTGGTAAAACTTCATCCATCTACTGTGTATTTGCTGGTGGAGTGATTGAAACAAATATATCAAAAGATACGGTCAGAAAAAAAGAGGCTCAGAAAGGGATACAAACATGCTGACTGTCGTATGACTGTTCGAGTCACATGTTCTGTCCTTTGAATACTGAATTGTTGAGTCCTGTTTGTTGATCACTTAAGTTCATAATAAGAAAGAAAAAGTTGGGTAGAAAAATAAAATAAAAGATCCAATATCCACACTTGTTCTAAAAATGCTCTATACCTCATGGTCTTACTTTTATATCTTTCTTATATTCTAAGGACTTTAAGGGACTTTCTACATATGCCAGGAAAGCCCGGGGTCCAAGGTATAAGGAAGATTTCATATCACCCTTCACTTTGTGCTTGCTGAAGAGCTCATATATTGCTGCTTGGTGCACAAAATAGCTAAATCAGTTAGTGTTATATCACTCTAAGTTCCATGAAATCAGGAATCTTTGCCTTCCACAATTCTGTGTACACAATAAATGCCTAAGAAATATTCCTTATTGTTATTCTAGGAGCTAAATTGTGCAAGAGCACAGCCAGATGTGATACAACATCCTGACTGCTCAGCCGTTATGCCTGAGCCCCTCTGAAGCACCGGCTGAAGTGAATTAACTTGAGCTGAACTGAATCAAGAAAGATTCTCATCCTCATTCCCTAAGGCTTGATATTACTTTCTGATACCTTCTTCTCTTTAAGGTCACCCTTAATATTCATTTTAATCTGACTTTACCCATATAAAGTTTTTACATTTTTATACAAGTGTTTCAGTAGGCTTCGGCTTTTCAGTGTATCTTCCCCAAGGCGTATATGTATAGAATAGAGCAGAAACTTGGGCCATAGGATCAATCTGATAGAGGACAGGGCACAACTTGTCAAAGGGAAGCATTGTAGAGGTATCAGACAGTTCTCTTTTTTTTCCACTAACTTTTGGGGGGTGCAGAAGGGAGAAATTGGGGGAAAGAGCAATTATGATTTGCCTTAGGCTCTGCCAGCAGTCAGCAGAGTAGTAGCCTGGGTCAAATCTGGCCTGCTGCCTGCTTGCACAGGTCCTGCTAAGCTTGTTTTTTTTACATTTTAAAAGAAAGTTTTATTATATATGAAAATGCAAAAACCATTTTTAGACTTAGGACTGTACAAAAGCAGGCAGCAGGCCGGATTTGGTCCTCAGGACTGCAGTTTGATGGCCCTTGCTCTATACTCTCCTAAGAATGACTGGTCTTCTCAGTTAAGAACACCCCAAACTGAAATAACACTTTAAATTTTACAAAGTACTTTTTCATATCACCTTCATAATGCCAGCATTATACCCACTTAACAGAGATAAAACTGAAGTTTGGGTTGCTCATCACTTAGTCAATAAAGTCAGTGTCAGAATTTCTGCTAGGTAGGGGAAAAAAAACCTGATTAAACTAATCTACTCTATGCTGACATGGGAGTGACTGTCTCTTCCTATCCTTCACCCAAATATCCCTTGGGTCTCTTCATTATTCACTGAAATGATCAGACAGCAGCAGTCAGGAGACCCTCTTGGGTAGGTGGATTCTTTAAATTCCAACCCCATCCTCCTGTTGCTACAGGTACCATTAGCTAAGGGAGTGGAGAGAATAAAGTTCAGTCCTCCACAGTGGTTCACCTTGGCTAGTGATGCCCTGTCCTGAGCCAAAGTGATCCTAAGGTCTGGTCCTGCTCTCGGCTAGCTCTTCACACCTTCTGGAAGACACCCTGAAAAAGTCACAGGCCTACTGAAATAGTTACAGCTGACCACCTGCTAACTGAATTGAATTAAGGTTTTATTATATGCCTACTATATTATTAGCTTTTTGTTAGGTGTTTGGAATAAAAAAATTTAAAAACTTCTTGCCTTCAATGAGCTTCCCTACAAGAGGAAAACAGAGAAGTAAGTACCAAAGTAGAGTGGAATGAGCACTGACTTTGGAGTCAGAGAACCTGGGTTCAAATCCTACTTCGGATGCATGCTATCACTAAGAGCACTTGGGTGATCTTGGGCAAGTGGCTTAAGCTCTGTAAGCTTCAGCTTCTCCATCTGCAAAATGAGCAGAATTTAGATGACCCCTGAGGTCTCTCTAGGTCTAAAAATTATATGATACTGTGACGGAAGAACCTCAAAGTGATTTCAAAGAGGAAGTTAGAATACTAACAATGGGGTGTGGGGGAGGCAGTGTTGGGGGGCAGAAAAGACCCTGGCAGCAGAGCGGTACTTGAACTGACTCAGGAAATCGAAGAAAAAGAGGTGAGGAGAGAAAGCACATGAGGCAGGGGATAGCTTGTGGAAGAACAGGATAGTAGGAGAATGCCACATACAGGGGCAGGGTAAAGCAAAGAGGCCTGTGTGGTTTTTAACATAAACTGAGGGCAGATATGAACTCAATCTAGGCTAGCAGCAGATTGTGGAAATGTATCAATCAATAAGGACAAAGATGAAACAGTTCCTGTCCTTAAGGAGATTACATTCCAAAGGAGGAGACACATGTATAAGGATATAAGTAATATATGTGCGCACTGAAAACAAGGTAGCTTTGGGAGGGATCATAACAACTGTCTAAACTCAGAGCTTTTCCCATTGAATGCCTCCATTCTCTCATTTTTACAAATGAAGTAATTAAGGCCCAGAAAAGTAAAATGATTTGCTCAAAGTAATACAACTAGTCAGTAGCAAGTTTGGATTTAAACCCAGATCCTATGACTCCAAATACAATGTTCTTTCAACATACTATAATGTCTCTAAGGAAAATGTGTTATAGATATGTTAGAGCTTTGAAAATAAATTATTATCATATTTTATTATAAAATGTGCTATGATGATTATTTTAATAAAACCTGTATTCCTTTAGTACTTTAAGACTGAGAAAGCACTTTCCACACAGCAACCTCATGAAGTAGGTAGATTAATGTTGAGGGTTTTTTTTTTAACCTACACCTATGATTTCACTGGATTAGGAGGATCCTGGTAGGGAATTTCCTACCAGTGAAGATGAGCATCACCTCTATAGTTTATAATTCGAAAGAGCTTCCTGGAGACATACATGTGAAGTGACTTAATGAAGGCCATGCATCCAGTATGTCTCATAGGGAAGACTTGAACTCAGCTCTTTCTGAATCTAAGGCCAGGTCTAGCCACTATTATAATTCCCACTTTATTTAACATAAAAATGAATCTCAGAAAGAATAAATTATTTCCCCATGGTCACACAGATAAGTCTCACTACCAGGCTCTCTCAGAACAGTGTTCTATTCCACCGTCTGTCTACATCTTGCCTACAAGTATCACTTCAGCGTGATTGAGTTTCATTATGACACAAAACATCATTGGCATTAACTTGTTTTCATTGTAAGAAAAATCATCAAAGCTGCTCTGATTACACCCGTGGCAGCACAGTTTGTGCCTTGGTCTCTTCACCTGCTTAACATGTGAGAAATCAAGTCTCCCTGACATGGTCAGTTGCTGCTGAAGCCCAGCCACAGGAGGATGGCTAGAATTAGCCCTCTCTCTAACCTTCTTCTCTGATTTAATTCAGGAACATGAAAGTCTTTAAGAGAACAGGCTGGTAATTATCCTGATAAAAATGACACACGCACAAAAAATACTGGATTTTTAAAGCCTCGAAAAACTTTGAAAAAAATCAACAATTACCCCATGCCAAAAAACAAAACAAAACAAAACACAACTGTGATGTAAGAGGTACTTCAGTAAAAGGAAAGAAAACAAGGGGGAGGCCACACAGGAATGCCACGCCTCAACTGTGCGGAATGACTAAGATCAGTTCGTCACAAACACAGTTTCTAGCATCAGTACTCTCTAAACTTCTCTAAATCTGTACTCCGGTGATGTCAGTAAGTTCTAGAGTTCCAGTGACTTGATTTATAAACAACTGTCACAGCACAACCTGCAAATGACCATCATCCAATGTAACCTAAAGATTTCCAGAGCCAAAATAAGCATTTAAACCTTCTCCAAAAAATCTGCCCCCTCCACAGATGAACAAATATACCAATGTGCTTGAGAGTGAATTTGTGTGTATGTGTGTGTGTGAGTGTGTATGCAAACCAGTGAAAACTGATTTAGTATGAAACATAGTTGTGGGAATGTTTATGGGTTTTATGAAGTCACTTAAATGAATATATGAGGGTAGGGATTTTGGTAATCAAAACAACTGTTAAAAAGAGCATAGAGTACCAGAGGATAAGTAAATATATTTACATGTATACAGAGTATAATGGCGTACTTGCACATACTTGAATTAATTTGTATCTCTTGGGTTTTTCGTGTTTAATCAAGTCCTCATATAATTGTATCAATAATTTGCAAGCTGTCCCCTTTAGTAGGGGGTTTATTATAGGAAATTAAATAAAATTACAAATGTAGATTAAAATCTATGCCCTTTTGGAAGAATCTTCAAAAGGAATTTTGCTATATTTATTCTTCAAGTGGAACAGAAGCATACTATTAATCATCTTACTTATAGTCATCTATAATTTTTAAACAGAATTTCCTTTAAATAAATGCTACTTTGGGGTGAACATTTCTGCACAGAACAAAGGATATATCCGTGCTCATCTTATGCTTCCATGTCTCTTCTGTTCCCTGACTCCCTCATTCCGGCTCTTCTGCTCAGCTGGAGGGGACAGTGGGACATTCACATGGAAATCCAAACTGCCAAGTTGAGCTTTTTCTATCTCCACAATATCTCTCCTGTCCATCCTCTTCTATCTAATCACATAGCTACCACCCTAGTTCTGGCTCTTATCACCTACACTAGACTTTGCAAGAGTCTATTAATTGCTGCCTGGCTTTTCCTTTATCCAAAACATTTTGCTCACAAGCTCAAAACTAATATTTCTAAAGTCTATGTCACTTCTGTACTTAGGAAGTCCCAGTGGGTCTTCATTTCTCCCAGGATAAAATATGAGCTTCTAATCTCCAAATCTCCACATGTAAAGACATTCATTACCGCTCCAATTAAAAGTTCCATTCTACATGTTCAAACTTAACGTAAATTACTCCTTTTGATGTATTTTATGTTCTAGGCAAATTGACCTACTTGCCATTCCTGGTTCACAACTTTCCCTCTCCCTTCTCTATCCCTTTTCCCACACTGGGCTTGAGTCAGCTGTACAGAGACTGTTAAATTTTCAGTGATAAGGTTTATACCTCTGAAATCAACAAATTTCACAAATCAGGACTTGATTTTTGTTGTCAACTCACGAAAGTGATGGAGAAAATGTCAATAATGCAAATCAAGCTTAAAAATATGTTTTGATTACTTTTTTTTCTGGAGAGCCAGTAGTTTTTTTTAAAAAAATCAATTACCAGGATAGCCCTGCCCCCTAGCCTGGGTTGCAGCCCTTCTCCTTTCTACTTCTTAGAATTTTTCCTTTAAGGCTAATTTCAAGTTTCTCCACTACCAATAAAGCCTATCACGAACTTTCAATTTCTAGGGTCCTCTTCCAACTCCTACCATAAATTATTTTTTATTTACTATGGAAGGGTAGCAAAGTTCCACACCACTACCCTCCACTCTATCCTCAAACCCACTCCACAGATTCCAATTTGAGATTGCAATGAAGGTACAAAGGAATTTGGGAGGCAGGACCAGATTTCACTCAGTGTGAAAATTCTCAGTTTAAATAGCATCTCTACACAGATGACTCAAAAATCTTTATATCCAAATACACTTTCCTCTGAGATTCCATCCAATATCACCAACAGCCTAGTGGACATTCCAAATTGAATGTCCCAAAGATCTCTCAAACTCAACATGCCCAAAGAGGAATTATTATCTTTCCTTTCCAACTCATTCCTTTTCCAAACTGCCCAATGTCCAGTCTCTTAGGCTTGTTACTTTAAGTTAAGTTTTATAGAATAATCTGAGATCTAGTACTGCTATACCACATTCTTTCCCAATGTTTTTCCCTTTGATTCCCTTGAAATTACAAACTTTTGTTCCTCTGTATGAATTCTGTTACAATTTTTTTCTAGCTCTACACAGTAATTCTTTTGTAGTTTTATTCAAATGGCACTGAAGAAGTAAATTAATTTAGGTAACATTGTAATTTTATTATATTGGCTTAACCTACTTACAAGCAATCAATATTTCTTCAGTTATGTAAATCTGTATTTAAATAAATACAATGTGTGAAGTGTTTGGTAATTGTGCTCATATGTTTCTTATGTGTGTTCTGGCATATAGACTCTGTAGTATTTTAGACTGTAGTGATTTTAAATTAATATTCTGTATCTCTTCCTGTTGAATTTTGTTGGCAATATACAGAGATATTGATGATTTGAATGTGTTTATTTTATATCCTGCAGTTTTGCTAAAGTTGTTAATTGTTCTGATTAGTTTTTTTTGCTGATTTTCTAGGATTTTCCAAGCAAATCATCGTCTTCTACCAAAAGTGACAGTTTTGTTTCCCAAAGTCTATGTTTATTCCTTCAATTTCTTTTCCTTGCCTTACTGCTACAGCTAGCATTTCTAGTTCAATATTGAATAGTATTGATGATAATGGATATCCTTGCTTTTTCCCTGATCTTACCAGAAAAGTATCTAGCTTATCTCCATTATAAATAATGTTGGCTCTTGGTTTTAGATAGATACTTTTTATCATCTTAAGAAAAGAACCATTTATCCCTTGACTTTCTTATATTTTTTAAAATTTTTTTCTTTTAATTATTTTATTTGTTTTCAGTGTTCTACAATCACTTCCATATATCTTAGATTTTTTCCCCTCCCATTCCCTCTTTCCTCCCTCTCTCCTCACTCCCTCCCTGAGATGGCATACAATTTTATATAGATTCTACACATACATTCCTATTAAACACATTTTTCACCTTAGTCATGTTGCACAGAAGAATTAAAGTGAATGGGAGAAATCATAAAACAAAACAAAACATAATACAAAAGAAAATGATCTGCTTCATTCTGCAACTGAATTCCATAGTTCTTTCTCTGGATGTGGAAGACATTTTGTCTCAAGAGTCCACTGGGAATTTTTTTTAAGTCCTTGCATTACAATGAAGTTCCAAGTCTACCAGAAAAATTCCTCATGCACTGTGGTTGCTGCCATGCACAAAGTTCTCCTGGTTCTGCTCCTTTCACTCAGCATCAGTTCATGTAAGTCTTTCCAGGCTTCTTCGAAGTCTTCCTGTTCATTGTTCCTCATAGCAAAACAGTATTCCACTACATTCAAGTACCACAATTGCTTCAGCCACTCCCCAATGGATGGGCATCCCCTTGATTTCCACTTTTTAGCCACCACAAAGGGAGTCGCTACCAATATTTTTTTTTTGTATTTTAATATTAATGAAAGTTGCAATTTGTCAAAAGCTTTTCTCTGTATCTATTTTTATGATTTTTGTTTTTATATTTTAATACTGTTTTTATTGTTTAATATGGTAAGTTATGTTTAGCTTATAGTTTTCCTAATATTGAACAAGCCCCAATACGGACCAATATAAATCGGCCTGCTCACTGTGTATGATTCTTAGGAATGTCTGCTGCAATCTCCTTGCTTATGTTTATTTTAAAAAAATTTTTGAAGATGGCAGAGTAGAAAGACACACAAACGCTAGCTCCAAACCCACAGCCCATAAAATATCTGTAAAAAAGAACTCCCAACAAATTCTGGAGCAGCAGAAGCCACAGAACAAGGGAGCGGATGAGATTTCTGTTTGAGAGAGCCTGAAAACCTCTCGCAAAAGGTCCGTCACGCTGCGGACGCGGAGCAGAGCCCAGACCTGGCTTGGCCTTGTGGCACCGAGAGGAGCAGATCCGAGCAGGCTTCAGGGACGGAATCTCCAGCGGCCACGAAGGTCCCTCCACCCATGGGCCCCAAAGGTTGGTGAGAGGGTCTTCTCAGGTCAGTGAGAGGGTCTTCTCAGCTTGCCGGGAGGGGAGTGGGGTGCCCCCATAACTCAGGCCCCCTTGGGAGGCAGCAGCAGAGGCGGGAGCAGACCAGGGCTCCCAAAGCAGGCTGGAGCCCAGATCCATTGTTGAAGGTCTCTGCATAAACCCCCTGAGGGAACTGAGCCCCTGAGGCAGCCCTGCCCCTACCTAAGCACCTGAACTTAATCTCACACTGAATAGCAGCCCTGCCCCCACCAAAGCCCTGAGGCTGGGATGCAGCATTTGAATCTCAGACCCCAAGAGCTGACTGGGCTGATATGGAGGCCAAGTGGGTGTGAAGAGAATATTCAGAAGTCAAGTCACTGGCTGGGAAAATGCCCAGAAAAGGGAAAAAAAATAAGACTATAGAAGGTTACTTTCTTGGTGAACAGGCATTTCCTCCCTTCCTTTCTGATGAGGAAGAACAATGCTTACCATCAGGGAAAGACACAGAAGTCAAGGCTTCTGTATCCCAGCCCACCCAATGGGCTCAGGCCATGGAAGAGCTCAAAAAGGATTTTGAAAATCAAGTTAGAGAGGTGGAGGAAAAACTGGGAAGAGAAATGAGAGACATGGAAGTAAAGCATGAAAAACAAGTAAACACTCTGCTAAAGGAGACCCAAAAAAATGCTGAAGAAAATAACACCTTGAAAAATAGGCTAACTCAATTGGCAAAAGAGGTTCAAAAAGCCAATGAGGAGAAGAATGCTTTCAAAAGCAGAATTAGCCAAATGGAAAAGGAGCTTCAAAAGCTCACTGAAGAAAATAGTTCTTTCAAAATTAGAATGGAACAGATGGAGGCTAATGACTTTATGAGAAACCAAGAAATCACAAAACAAAACCAAAAGAATGAAAAAATGGAAGATAATGTGAAATATCTCATTGGAAAAACAACTGACCTGGAAAATAGATCCAGGAGAGACAATTTAAAAATTATGGGACTACCTGAAAGCCATGATCAAAAAAAGAGCCTAGACATCATCTTTCATGGAATTATCAAGGAAAACTGCCCTGAGATTCTAGAACCAGAGGGCAAAATAAGCATTCAAGGAATCCACAGATCACTTCCTGAAAGAGATCCAAAAAGAGAAACTCCTAGGAACATTGTGGCCAAATTCCAGAGTTCCCAGGTCAAGGAGAAAATATTGCAAGCAGCTAGAAAGAAATAATTCAAGTATTGTGGAAATACAATCAGGATAACACAAGATCTAGCAGCTTCTACATTAAGGGATCGAAGGGCGTGGAATAGGATATTCCAGAAGTCAAAGGAACTAGGACTAAAACCAAGAATCACCTACCCAGCAAAACTGAGGATAATACTTCAGGGGAAAAATTGGTCTTTCAATGAAATAGAGGACTTTCAAGCACTCTTGATGAAAAGACCAGAGCTGAAAAGAAAATCTGACTTTCAAACACAAGAATGAAGAGAAGCATGAAAAGGTAAACAGCAAGGAGAAGTCATAAGGGACTTACTAAAGTTGAACTGTTTACATTCCTACATGGAAAGACAATATTTGTAACTCTTGAAACTATTCAGTATCTGGGTACTGGGTGGGATTACACACACACGCATGCACATGCACACGCACACACACATAGAGACAGAGTGCACAGAGTGAATTGAAGAGGATGGGATCATATCTTAAAAAAATGAAATCAAGCAGTGAGAGAGAAATATACTGGGAGGAGAAAGGGAGAAATGGAATGTGGCAAATTATCTCTCATAAAAGAGGCAAGCAAAAGACTTTTTAGTGGAGGGAAAAAGAGGGGAGGTGAGAGAAAAACATGAAGTTTACTCTCATCACATTCCACTAAAGGAAGGAATAAAATGCACACTCATTTTGGTATGAAAACCTATCTTACAATACAGGAAAGTGGGGGAGAAGGGGATAAGCAGGGTGGGGGTGGATGATGGAAGGGAGGGCATGGGGAGGACAGAGCAATTTGAGGTTTGACACTCATGGGGAGGGACAGGATCAAAAGAGAGAACAGAAGTAATGGGGGACAGAATAGGATGGAGGGAAATATAATTAGTCTTATACAACACAACTATTATGGAAGTCATTTGCAAAACTACACAGATTTGGCCTATACTGAATTGCTTTCCTTCCAAAGGGAAGGGGTGGGGAGGGAGGGAGGAAGAGAAGTTGGATCTCAAAGTTTTAGGAACAACTGTCGAGTACTGTTCTTGCCACTAGGAAATAAGAAATACAGGTAAAGGGGTATAGAAAGTTATTTGGCCCTACAGGACAAAAGAGAAGATAGAGACAAGGGCAGAGAGGGATGATAGAAGAGAGAGCAGATTGGTGATAGGGGCAATTAGAATGCTTGGTGTTCTGGGGGGTGGGGGGGAGGAGAGAAAAGGGGAGAAAATATGAAACCCAAAATTTTGGGAAAATGAATGTTAAAAGTTAAATAAATAATTAAATAAATAAAAATAAAAAAAAAATTTTGCACCAATATTCATTAGGGAAAGTGGTCAATAGTTTTCTTTTTGTCGTGACTCTCTCTGGATTAGGTATCAAGGTCAATTTTGCATCATGGAAGGAATTCTTCATTTACTTTTTCAGTTTCTGCAGTACTGGAATTGTTTAAATGTTTGATTGAATTCAATTGTAAATCCATCTGATCCCGGGCTTTTTTTCCTGTATGAAGTCCATTTCTTGTTCAAATTCTTCTACTAGAATAGGATTACTTAAATATTCTATTTTCTGTTCTGTTAATCTGAGTAGTTTGTATTTTCGTAAATATCTATTCATTTCATTTAGATTCTCTTTATGGCATATAGTTGGGGGGAAAACAATTCCTAATCATTGCTTTTATTTCATCTTTGTTGGCTGAATTTACTTTTTCATTTTTGATGTTGGAAAATTTTCTTTTTTTATAAAAATAAAATTAGCTAATAGTGTGTCTATTTTATTGTTCTTTCAAACAGCCCCTAGTTTTCTTAGTGCAATGGCTTTTTACTTTCATATCTCTTTGATTTTCAGGATTTCTTTCTTGGTTTTTAACTGGGGGCTTTTAGTTTGTTAGTTTCATTTTTTTTTAACTGCATACCTAATTTACTAATCCGGCATTTCTCTCTATCATTCATATCAGCATTTAGAGATATAAATTTCCTCCTAAGTACTACTTTGACTACAACATACCACAAATTTTGGTATATTTCTCACTATTGTGGTAGGGACTGTTTTATTTGTTGTCTTTGTATTCTCAGCACCTAGAACAGTGCCCAGGCACACACAACAAATGTTCAGTAAATGTTTGTTTATTGATTGGATAATGACCACTGGAAAAAAATATCCAAGTGCAATGAATGAGCTTTATTTGTCATGAATGAGAAGGAAAAGATTCCAAAAGTATGGATAAAGGCTTATAATACAGATCCAATATTTTCCTATTTTTGGTGATTTCTGAGTCGACCCCAAGTCATGCTTGGGAGGTCTGTGTAAAACTAAGGGCCATCACTGCCTCTTAGCTTGTGAGAGTTCTAGCTGGTGGAAGAGTGGAGAAATGATCTACTTATGTGTAGTCAGCACTTTCCGGTGAGCAGTCAGAGAAAACTGCAGCAGATAGGAAAGCCCAAACATGCCAGGTATGCATATGCCCTGACTCTAGTGGTTTGAAGGCAGTATCATCTGGTAGCCAAGATTTATACTATATTCCCAAGCTGGATAATTAGCTATTGACAGGTTGCTTTGCTATAGAGTATAGAAAATGAGAGAATGAGACAAATTTTGGTGCCATCAAATATACTCTAGCACACATGTCATTCATTCAGCCATTTCTCTTTCTTTCTCTCTCTCCACATACATTTAAATATATGTATATGTATGTGTCACTCACACACACACACACACACACACACACACACACACACACACATCTAGGTACCTGTTGTTTTCTCCCAACAGAATGTACACTCTTTGAAGTCAGAGACTGTTTCTGTTTTGTTTTTAGATCCCAAGCACCTGACTCTGTAACTTCAAATAAGTCAGAATCATCTCTTGTCTTAATTTCACCCATCTATAAAATAAGGATTGGACTCTGATAATTTCCAAGACCTCTTACGGTTCTCACATTCTTTGAGTCTAGTACATTTTATAGATGGTAAGCAAATATTTCAAACCTAAAATGTACCTACCAAAATTAAAATGCCAATTTCCTACTACTTATAATTGAATTTTTACTGGTTTAAAATTATTTTAGAAAGTAGCAACCATGATTTGGGAAGAGAAGTTGTTCATGGACAAAGAACCTACTGAACCTACTTTTTTTACTACTAGTAAATTCAAGTTTACCACTTCAATGCATCCACTTATGAGTATCATAATTACATAAAAAAATAGAAATGTAGTACAATTCAACTTTTCTTATACAAAAATTAAAGATTACTTAACTATGTAGACATCATGTTCTATAGCCAAAGGAAACTATGTTAATTTGACAGATTTAGCATCTCCAGTTAATCAGTTACAAAGCATTTAACTGCCTAATCTGTACATCTCAGTTAAAATTCTACCCTCTACAGGGTATCCTTTCCTGCTTCCTCTTAGTTCTAGTGCCTTCCCTCTATTGATTATTTCCAATTTAACTTGTAATATAGTTTGTTTGTGCACAGTTATTTGCATTAGATTATTAGCTCCTGGGGGGCAAGAACTATTTTACTTTTCTTTGTATCTGCAGCACCTGAAATGTTGTCTGGTGCATAGTCAGTGCTTTATAAATGTTAACTGGCCTGACTAACAAACACCCCATTAGGTGCCAGAGATGTAAAGACAAGAAAGAAACAGTCCTTTCAAAGGGCTTACAGTTCTATGGGGGAAATTAACTTGCACTACAGGTATACTTAGGAGCACTCCTCTTTACAATGATAAGATTCTTTCTCCCCTCCCCCCAAGAATATCAACCAGGAATAGAGAAACAGACTTCAAAGCATCTGGGAATTCTTTAAGGAATACTTAATCAAACCAGTCCCTCAAGCTCTACCAAGCAAGGGTATTATAAAAACCTAACAAATGAACATGCTTTATTTTAATTTTCTCTGGGCCTGTGGCAAAGGGCAAGAAGGTTCCTACAGCTCTGAGTGAGGCCAGTTACTGAGCTAATTTCACTTTGCGTAAAAAAGCTGACTTTTAGGAGATGATCTGATCTGTGTCATGATGAATTACTTTGACGTCATTTGCCAATCTCTTAGCTACTTTCTATTTCTCCTCCATATTTCTGTCCTAATCTCAAGAGAAGCCTTTTATCCCCCAATCTGGTGTGTATAAAACCTGAATGGGGCCTGTAATTCTTCTGAGACATATTATGGGAATATGTGGGGGGGGAGGGAGGGAGAGAGCTGGCAGGCAGAGAAAAAAAGAGGAAAGGCAACACAAGTGTTTTAGAAAAAGAACAGTAATGATTAGAAATTAATTATATATCTTTGTTTGAATAGAAAATAATAAAAAAAAAACCTTCCAAATCTTTTACAGTAAATGTGTTCTCATATGATCATTTTGTTCATTTATATGTTTCTTTCCTTTCAAAAATACTCTGTTTTAGGGATGCAGCCTCCTATTCTTGGCCCAACTCTGTGTGTAGCAGACACACTGAATTTCCTGACCAGCACTGGTTCTCTCCCGCAAAGACCAAGCAGAAAGATAATAGAATTCAATTTAACTCAACAGACACTTATTAAGTACCTTACTGGCCTAAAATCCATGCTTCATACAACTGTCAGATGACTTTTCCATCTATTCTGTATCTAACATAAACTGATTATTATACATGCTCTGGCCCCATGAGAATGTAAGCTTCTTGCAAACAGGAACTGTTCTTTTTTTGGAAGGTGGAGTAGGGTAGAAATCTCCAAGATTTAGCACAATGCCTGGTACACAGTAAGTTTTTAATAAATGTTTGTTGACAGAATGATTGATGTACAGATCTGATCATGTCACTCCTTGACTTAAAAATTTTTAGTCATTCCTGATGACAAACAACAGGAAGTCCAAATTCCTTAGTTTGCCATTCAAAGCCCTCCATATTTTGACTCCAATTTAGCTCCTCAGGCTCATCTCATACTATTCTCCAACCAAACTGGACAGCTTGTCCCCTATTCTTATGTCCCTGCTTTTCCTGTCTCTGCCTTTGGTCATTCTATATCCTATGTTTGGTTGCCTCTTTGCCAGTTGTCATCTTTCCATGCTTCAAGATTCAGTTCAAATGTTAATTTCTCTATAAAGCTTTTACTGACACCATAAAAAATTTTTTTCTTCTCTTCAACCCCGTTTCTATCTCTTATATGCATTTAATTGTGCTGTGTTACTTCGCAGCTGTTTGGGCAGGCAGTGCATCTTTCTATTAGACTGAAAACTCCGTAACAGGAGGGATATTTATAGTCTTACTCATGCATCCATCCATCCATCCATCTATGCATCCATCCATCCATCCATCCATCCATCCATCCATCCATCCATCCATCCGTCTATTCACTGATTCACTTGTTTGCTTGTCTTTTCCATGACTAGCAGAGAACTATGGATGAAGCAGACACTAAATGCTTTTAGGACTGAACTAAATAAATATGGAGATAAGAAAATTAACTTCTCTTTTAAAATGCTCTAATTCATTAAGTTCATTTGCATTTCTTCCCTACAGAATATTAAAAGGAAATATAAATTCCTATTTTACATTTGGCAAAAGACAAATTGAGTAAGTAACCTAACCCTGACCACACATTAACTCACTGGGAGTAAAAGACCTAGAATTCACAAGCTCCTGGACTCCTATTCCTGTGGTCAGACCACAAACCGTGAAACATATGTGGCATTCCATCTAAAATACATTGAATTTATTCAGTATTTTAAAGTTATCAGAAATCCTTAGGCCATGCAAATTGTATTTAGCCTACCAAGTCTGAACTAGCCATAACCACAGAAATTTCTATTACACTTCCAAATCCTAATATTAATTTCCTTCTTTTGTGTCTGTCCTCCAGTCCTCTCTCACACATCCATCACAGAATCATGTGATTTGAAGGGACCTTGGAGGTCTTGTAGTTTGACCCCATTAATGGTATAGGAATCTCTTCTGTATTATCCCTGCCAGGCAGTTACCCAATCTTTAACTTTTTCCAGCAACGAACTCATGGCTTTTTGATACAGCCCTTCTACTGCTTATAGGCTCTAAGTGTTTGAAAAACCTTCTCTCCTATTGAGTCAAATTCTTCCCTTCTGGCCACCCGCTGAAGCTTCCTCTGCCCTCTGGAGCTATTCAGAAAAGGTTTTCTCCCTCTTCTGTGACAACCTTTAAAATATTTAATGACCCCGTCCAACTCCTCTTTTCTCAAGGAAAATATGCTTAAATTCTTGAAGCTTTTACTCATATAACAAGTTCTCCAGATCTCTTCACACTCTGCCTACTTCTCCAGAGGTCACCTAGTTTCTGGGGACCCCTCAAAAATGACGCTGAGGACTGAGCACAGCATTTCAGAAGTTCTGTTCATCCAGGAGTGTGGACAGTGCTGTTACCTTTGCAGCAAACTTCAAACAACAAGGCTGAAGAAGTCATTGGCTTTTGTGTGTCTTAATCACACTGCAGGCTCATTTCAGGTGAGGTCTAAACTAAAAATGTCAAGGTTTTTGTTTTTCCTTTTAAAAAAAACCCATAAATTGCTGTCATGCATATATCATAAAATAAAAACTCTCCTGTTATTGGTAATAATGACAATAAGAAGTAACATTTATATAGCACTTCAAAGTTCACAAAAGGCTTTACACATATTATTTGATTTAATCATCAGAACAACTAGGCAGCATGGGTCCTATTATTAATCTCACTTTACAGATGATGAAACTGAGGCTGAGAGTGGTTAAGTGATCAGTCCAGCATCATACAGCTAGTCAGTATCTGAGGTAGGATTTTAGCCCACATCATTCTATCCATGTGGTTGCTATAAAAACATTATTTTCTACGGTACAATTGTAATGATAGGATTTGGAGAGGGCACCCTACTCTGGGACACATCTGACAGGGTGAATCATCAAAGATAACCTACAAAAGGCTATAAAAGGTATGATCATTCGTTGGATTCAGGATGTATTAGTCATTTCTGTTCTGTAAAAGAACTGAGAGTTGGATATAATCCTCAGGTCCAAAATAAGAATTCAGTGGGTGTCCAATGGGATCACAGACGTTGACAGAGGTGCAGAAGAGAGTCTACTGCTGGCTTTAGGAAGGAGCTGCTGTAATCTCGGGGCACTAGGAAGTAATAGCATTTGCTATCAAGGCACCTGCTTCTAAGGGGACCAGAGAACTCTAGAATAGAAGGTAAAGTTTCAGAACTTCACCATGAAGGTAGAACCAGAAAGCAAATTTGATTCCAACAGGTGAGACCAAATAAAAATCGTCTCAAGATAAGTGGGACTTTGAGGATCCAGAGCTATCAAGATCTCTAAAGGAGCAAAGGAGACAACTCAGGTATAATCTGAATCCCAGCAATAGAGGGCACCAGACTGGAGAAAGGACCAGTAAGAAGGTTCATGACAGTCCTAAGAATTCCAGTGAATTTGCAAGATGAATTACAGGAAAAGTCTTAGATTCTGATCTTTGTTGTTCAGTTGTTTCAGTTGTGTCTCATTCCTTCATGACCCCACTTGGGGTTGTCTTGTCAAAGACACTGGAGGGATTTGTTATTTCCTCCAGCTCATTCTGCAGAAGAGGAGACATAGGTGAAAAGGTTTAAGTGACTTGCCCAGTATTTGAGGCTAGATTTGAACCCAGGAAGAGGAGTTTTCCAGGCTCCAGGCCTGGGACTTTATCTACTATACCACCTACCTGCTCTAGATTTTGATCTACTCTCTAATCTAGGTTCTTGGTTGAATCTAGAGATGGAATCCTCTCTTGCCTACAATATAGATTAAAAATAAACAAACCTATAAAAAAGTTAAAAAAAATTTTTTATACTAGTTACTTCCTAACACCTCTCCTATGACAGAACTTTCCTTTATAATAAGCAAAAAGTTAAGTAAAACCAACTTACCAGGCAATGACATTTGAGAGTTTGAGTGTAACTCCTCCACTCCAATCCCAATCAGGCATGCTCAGCTAGCATCATCCAGGCCAGTACATGAAAGCTTGGGGTGGGATTGGTTTGGGGTTTGTGAGATGGAGGGCTATTCCTCCCTCTCCCCCACTTAAGAGCATGTGCAATGTTCCCTGCCTGATTTCAAGCTAACATGGGGAGGCTTGATGAACTTTCTTCCTGCCATGAATGACTATATTGCGGAATGATAAAGAATCTTCTAGCTTGAATGTGTATTCAAAAGGTAAATGTAGATAATCTCTTCTTTTTCCTGGGTGTTGTTTGTCCTTGTTCCGGAAAAGGACCAATGATATCAGGAAGGTGATGCCTTGACTTGCAAGTGAATTGGATTTAAGTGAGGCTTCACTCTCTCCTCCAGAGTCATCTGAGTCCAGTGACAAAACATAGATCAGGATGACTGGAGATTGCCTTGGATGCAATGGGAGACCTTGGCCTTTTTCAGTTAAGGACTTTCCTAGGTCTCAGTTTGTCTGAGACAATACCCAGTCAATGATTAAGGCTAGGTAAGAAATGAGGCAAAAAATAAAAAATAAAAAAATAAAGGTCTCTTTTACCTATTCAATTAAAAAAAAATCAAATTGGGAGAGGAAGACCCTCAGGGTTTCTGACTAGAACTTAAACAACTGCCATTTAAATTCACTCTGAGCCATCAAAACCCAAGCAAAAACCAAGCAAAGTTTGGGCTGGCACCTAGTGTTGACCAATCAGGTGAAACCAGAGTGAATTGGGTTTGAGGCATGGTCAAATAGCTCCATCTGAACCCCAACATGACAAATCAGAAGGAAGGTACTAGTTACTATTGTCCCAGTTTAATTTAGCCATTTAATATCAATTAGTCTTTACAAAGGGATATTTACTTTGAATATATAGCAAATACCAAAATACAGATATTTCTTCCAACACAACAGGGATACCAGCTTTGCTCAATTCCACCAAATTCATGTCTCCCTTCTTTCCTTTGCTAGGCCCTGTGCTGATTCTTTAAATGGAATACTTTGCTGCATTAGTTCTTTTAACCCCAAAACACAGATAAAACCATTACAAAGGGATGTTTTGGGAACATAGGGTGTTGCTTGTGAGTTGTGATTTGCTTTATTAGCTTCCAAAGAACCAAGTTTGTAGATGTATCAGTAGATATTGCTACTACATGTCAAATTCTAGGGGTAATGAACCATGAAATTCATGGGATGGAGAAAAAAGAATGAGTTTCCTACCTGAACAAGTATCCAGTTAAACTGGCAAAGATAGAGGTAATGCATGATAGCAGCCAGGGCTGAGCAGCTCTCTTCAGTCAGTTGCCCACTTGCATATGCAGAAGCCAGAAATGCAATCTATAAGACAGAATCAATCAATTAATCAACCAACATTTATTTAGCACCTACTATTTGTCAAGCACTGTTCTAAATGCTGTTAGAAAGAATTATATCTGTTAAAAAGTCAACCTTGGAGGAATGCTTGAGCCCATCTTTCCTCATCTGTCAACTGGATGGTTTATACAAAATGACCTATCTGTTGTCTTTTAGTCAACTATTGCCAAGTTTTTATGATTCCAAAGAAAATCTCATTTTTCTTTAAAAATTCATATATTTTATAATTCCATTCCAATAATGCTAATGAATTGTCTTGCATGCTTCCACAAAAAAGTTAGAAAATCGTATTATATAGTGTGTCCTGTGCTCCCAGGAGGAAAATCCTCTAAGGGAACCTTTTGTCATTATTATTGACAAAAAAAATGAGATGCACTCAACTTAGAAATATTATTTATTCAGAAATATCAAAATTCTTTACTTATAAAATGGGGCTGAAATAACAAAGTTCTGTTTAAATCAAAGACAAGTCTTTGGCCTGTTGTATGTACATTTTCACACCCTTTACTCTGTTTTGTTAGGAGCAGCTTATATTATAAAATGAAGTTCCAACCAATTAGAGTTTCATAAATCCTGATGATTATGCTTGACTAAAAAAAATCTTTGTGAGTGTATTTCATTTGTAAAGAAACTGTTAAAAAACATCATCAGTAAGTTCTTGCGTATATGTTTCTGCTTTCTATTTTATATTTATTTATTATCACCACGGAACATTTTAGCCTTAACGACGTGAGGAAAAAATGTTTTTCACACACAAATATGTATGCATGTATATATGTGTGTATGTATTTTTATGTGTGTATAAAAGAATTTCTGATTCGATCTTAAAAAATTAATTTTCATGTAACATTCTGAAAATGCTCAAATCTAACTGTATCATTAATATAAGAAAGGCTAGACTAAGATATCTCTCACCAAGTGTTTCAGAGTATCTTCTGTGTGTGTAGAGCACTCACTGTACTAGCTCAAGATGAAGCACTGATTCAAGTACTGAGTTTTAGCCCTGTTTTTTCTCAGCATTAAATATGTTCCTGTGCATGTGCATTATGTAGGGGTTACCTATAAACAAAGAGACAAACAGTAACACTTGAAACATAAGCCAGAATTTTATGACTGATTATGTCCTAACAGATCCGTCAAATATCAATCAAATAGTTTCACTGAAAAAAAAATCCACAGATTTAAATACTGACTTTCTAAAAAGCTACAGATACTTTCTGGAAAAAAAATGTTAATGCTCAGTATAGATTACTTTTGTAAACCATGGGGAAAGGACTACATTTTTGATAAGAGTCTGTGGCCACGAATCTTAGCTGGCATTCATCATGGAGGCAAACCACCTCATTAGGGACCAATCAGAGGACTTCTCTATGACCAAGGGGAAGGGCACAATCTGCCTCCATGGGAAGAAGCCTGTACTTCTCAGCAAGGTTTGTACATTATAATTACAATTTGATTGGGGAACTTATTTCATTGATCATTCTAACTGAGGGATCATTCTATTGTCCCTGAGGTCACCTCACTGACTGGTGAGTGAGTCCATGCTTGGAGTCCACATCTGGAGGAAGCCCATTAATGGTGGGCCTCTTCTCTATTTCAGCTCCTCTCCTTTTCTTTCTCTGTACTATTCACTTGGCAATGTTATCAACTTCTCTTCACTCAATTACCATCTCTATAATGATGATTCTCTTTTCCATTTGTAACCTCTCTCCTGACATTCAGTCTCACATCTGTTACTGCTTATAGTACATCTCAAATTGGAATTCTCATACATATCTTAACTTCAACAAGTACAAAACTGAACTCATCTTTTGCCCAAAACCCTGCCCTCTTCTCCCAGGATCCCAGTTGAGGTGTTATCCTTGATTTCTCCTTCTCTCTCACATGATCCCCAAACCCATATCCAATCTGCTGCTAACTCCTGTTGATTATACCTTCTCAGTCTTTCTCATATATACCTCCTTCTCTCTTCTGACACTGCCAGCAGCCTGTTGTAAACAATCACCCATTGCCTCACATTTGGACTACTGCAATACCCTTCTAGTTAACATCCCTGCCTCAAGCCTTTCCCCACTCCAATCCACTCTGCACTCAGCTGGCAAATGGATCTTCTTAAATACAGGTCTGACCATGCCATTCCCTATAGTCAAAGTGGATCCTTATTACTTCCAGGACCAAATACAAAAATCTGTTTTGCTTTTAAAGCCCTTCATAATCTCCCCTCCCCACATCTTGTCTTTTTGTACCTTACTTCCCTCCATCTAAACCATGATCCATGGATGATGCTCTTTGCTGTTCTACATACAAGACATTTCATCTTCTGCTTCCTTACATTTTCACTGACTATCTTCCAAACATGGAATGCTCTCCCTTCTCATCTCCACCTCCTGGCTTCCCTGGCTTCCTTCAAGTCTCATCTAAAATTCCACCTTCTGCAAGAAGCCATTGCCAGTCCAGTTTAATGTCAATGCCTTCCCTCTGAGTTTATCTCCAGTTTATTGTGTGCATATCTTGTTTGTACCTAATTCTCCGATTCTATCTTCCTCATTAGATTATATTTTCCTTGAGAGCTGATACTGTTTTTGCATTTTTTTTTTTTTTGGTATCCACAACAATTAGAATCATGCCTAGCACAGTTTTTGTCGTTGTTGTATAGTCCTTTGAGTCATATCTGGCTCTATGTGACCTCATTTGGGGTCTTCTTGGCACATATATCTGAGTGGTTTGCCATTTCCTTCTCCAGCTCATTTTACAGATGAGGAAACTAAGGCAAACAGGGTTACACATATATTAGGTGTGTGAGGCCAGATTTGAACTCAGGAAGATAAGTCTTCCTGACTCCAGGCCCAGCACTCTGTCCACTGTGCCACCAAGCTGTCCTGCCTAGGACGGAGTAGGTGCTTAATAATTGTTTGTTGACTTGACTTGGGTTTAACACTTAGTAGTTATGTGAACCTTGGCAAATCACTTAGCTTTTCAGAATCAGTTTCCTCATCTATAAAATGGGAATTAATAATAGCACCTATCTCAAAGATTTGTTGTTATTACATGAGGTAATATATGTTAAATGCTTTGTAAACCTCAAAACTCTATAGAAATCTTTGCTTTTATTATTATATCAATATAATCTTTTTTTGAGAGTTGACTGAATAAAAGGATAATAATGATGATTTTTTTTAACTGATCAGCTGAACCTGTCATTAACAAGAGTCTTAGTACTCTGAAGTGGACATCATACTAAAATTTTTTCTAAGATCAATATGTTGAAAACTGTAGGCAATTAATAAATGTTGGATGGGGGGAAGAATGAAAAGAATGATGAGAGAAAAAGAGGAAAAAATGAATAATTGTCTAATTGTAATACTTTTCTCATACTTTGTCCTAACTTTTAAAAAAATTAATTTAATAATTTCCCCAAGACATACCTAACTTTTTTTCTTGTCTAACCTTGACTACTGGCCTTCCAAAACTACCTCATAGTTATGCTGGGTTCACCTTGCCATGACGTGAATTTCTGCTTCCTACATACAAAACTCTTCGCATTATGGTATTTCTTAAACTATTGAGTTTTTTCTTCTCTTCTCATTTCATACACATTTCTAACCTGTGTGCTACATTGGAGTTTCTACGAAGCAAACTATCTGCCAGTGACTGTCGTGAAAGAGCCAGTTATACATTATATGCGACCCCTTGTGAATGCCAGCTCCTGGTCTGCACAGGCTCCAATGATCACTATTTGAAGCTGCCTGGGGAAAAGTGTAGTCAGAAAACCAAGTGATGTTTTTAACAGGTTTGAAATGGTTGCATGTAGAACAAGGATTTCCTCAGGCCATCCTTGTTCCTGTTGCCCCAAAAAGCACATAGCCTAAGGTTCTTTCATGAACTAAGTAGAACTGTCAGAACCAAAGTCCTGATCCGTGTTTTCTCATTACTTTTCACAATTAAAATTCACTCATCCTGGACCAGATTAATCATTACCTTTTGCTCAGAGCTACGCTCGTAGGGAGAAAAGAAGAAAATAATCTAGGCAGTCTGTCAGAAAACTCTGTTTGTTTAGTATGCCATCTGAAGTAAGCCATTCAGTCAAAAGTTAACAGGTAACAAGAACAATAACTCAAGGCCAGTTGGTCCATTTCATGTTCCTCCAGGTTGATGTTAGTAAGGTGGAGGGGCTGAATTGGCTCTACTCCTACCAGATAAGGACCTTGGAAAGCAGCATGTTTTTAACTTACCCCTGTGGAGAGGGAAATTTACCCAACCAAATTCTATAGGTCAGAAGGGCCTTTTCTTTATTATACATCCCTCTTATGGGGCAAATAAACACTTTATGTACAGTTGCATTATGCAGTCTGAAGCCAACAAGTACCAATTTATTTTACTCTCTAAATTAAACAAGATCCCTCCAAATGGACAGCTTGTGCTCAGATTCCTACACTGAAAGTGAAGAGTTGTTAATACTTGTGTGAGGTATCCTAGAACAGATACATTGATTTTTTTCAAATAATTGTGGGCAACGTTTCTGTCTGTGATAATGGTCCCAAGTCCAGTGCAGCTTATTTGTTGAATGCTCAAGGATATGTATGTATTTGTAACATAGGATCTGCCTTCTTTTTAGTTTGCACAAGCTAGAGTTTTGGATGTGACTTCAAGACAATGGATGGCACACTGCTATACATTTGGTAGGTGTTAAGGGTCATAGTCTGCAGCTATGTACTGTGTAATTTCTACTCTTTCCTTGGGTAATCTGAATTATAAATAAGACCAGGCTCCTTAAGGATAATCCATCTCCTATTTCTAGTGGCTGATGATCTGGTCCTGAATTACCATCATACTACCTCTCTAATTCTATAAAAAAAAAAAAAATCAAAATGATTCAGCAATTGGGATGATACGTCTTGATTAACATATTATTTGTTGAATTTATAACATGAGTTATTGCCCATGATGGGCCTTCAGATTCCATTCCTGGATCTTCAACCACTATCTATCTATGGACTTGTTCCCTTGTTGCCTTCAAAAATGCTAAAGGCTCCCCATCCTTAAACAAACAAAAAAGCTTCTGTTAGACTCCATTTTCTCAAGCTATTGTCCTATATCTCTTCATTCTCAACTGAACTCCTAGGAAAAGCTGTCTATATTCAATTTCTTTGACTTTCTTTCCTCTTACTCCTCAATTTGCAATTTGACTTTCAACCTGTTTACTTAACTGAAACTGCTCTCTACAAAGTTACCAGTCATAAGTTACTTACTCACTGTAGCTGACTGTCTTCTTTTCAGTCTATATTCTCTGCCTTTCTCCCACATTTGACACTACTGACTACCTCGCTTAAAAGACTCTTTTCTCTTTGGGTTTCTGTAACTATTCAAGCCTAGTTCTTCTCTTCACTGTCTGACATTGTTTCGTTTTGTTTTGCTTTTTTCATTTCCTTTCCTGGCTCACTATCCATATCATGGGTCCTAACTGGATATCAAGGCTTGATCTTAGGTCCTCTTCTCTTTTTTCTCCCTATACTGTCTCTCAAGCACATCATTGGCTCTTGTCCTCTGCAAATGACTCAGAGATCTCTATATTCAGCTCCAGTCTATCCTCGGAGCCTCAGTTTCACAACACCAATTGCCTATTTGCTGTTTCAAAGAGGATATTCCAAGGACATCATAAAGTTGACTTGTCCGAAGTCTTGGTATCTTTCCCTTAAGCCCTGTCTTCTTCCAAACATCCCTATTTGTGTGGAAGGCATCTCCATTCTTCTAGTTTCCCAGGTTCATAACCTCAGCATTACCCTTGACTCCTCACTCTCATGCACCCTATATATCTAGTCCATGGGCCCAATTTTGTCATTGCTACCTTCATCACATCTCTTGGATCTGATGTATTCTCTCTATTCACAAAGTTACCACTTTAATTCAGGCCTGGATCACCTCTCTCCTAAATTACTGTAACAACCTCCAAACTGGATCTCTCTCCTCATTTTATTATTTCCTCCACATAGCTAATAGTAATTCAGATCTATCTAAACACAGATCTGACCTTCCACTTCCATATTTAATAAACTCCAGTGGCTCCCTATTACCTCTAAGATAAAATATGAATTCCTTAGTTTAGTTTCTAAAGCCCTTCTCCTGGCTGTAACTGATCTTCCCATTCTCTCTGGGGATTATTTCCCTTCCCCATAGTGCACGAAGCCACCAAACAGTGCTTATTTCGTTTACTCCACTCCCCATCTTTATGTCTTTCTACTACTTGTCTTGGATGTGTGGAATGCGCTCCTCGCTGCTGCCTCAACGTGCAGATCAAATACCATCTTCTACGTGAAACCTTTTCAGGTACCCCCAACTGTTAGTGCTCTTTTTCCTAAACTATTTTTATGAACTTCTTCGTATTTACACTCTGTTTTCAACATGTATTTTCTTACATACCTACTTATATATGTACTTATCCAATAGAATGTAACCTCCTTGCAAGTAGGAATTATTTTAGTCTTTGTATCTGTATCCTCTGCATAGTACCTGGGACGTAATCGCTGTTGTTCAATTGTTTTCAGTCATGTCTGATTCTTCACGACCCCATCTGGGCTTTCTTGGCAAAGATACTGGAGTGGTTTGCCATTTCCTTCCCCAGCTCATTTTACAGATGAGGAACCTGAGGCAAACTGGATTAAGTTGCCTACAGTCAGAAAGCTAGCAATTGTCTGAGGTCAGATTTGAACTCAGGAAAATAAGTCTTCCCAACTTCAGGCCCGGCACTCTGTCCTCTATGTCATCTTGCTGCCCAAACATAATAGAATCTTTAATAAACTCTTGTTTATTAACTAACTGACAGAAGGCTCATTAGCTTTCATAAACTAAGATACAATAATTCCTATTCTACAATTCTAGACCTCAAAGTATCAGCTATACTAGAAATGACCATAATCACAGATGCAACCGTTCCCACAATAGCTTGGCTATGACTTTGTAAAAATCTAAGAATGATATTTTTCAACAGATGTTGTCATACTGAGCTCTTAATCAATATGTCATGTGGAATGAAAAGTTTTCAAAATATAGAGACAGAACAGGAAATCAAAACTATATGGGAACACAGTAAAGCACTTGACATCACTGTGGTCCTGTCTGATACTGTGATTATCCCAACATGCTCTCAGTGAGCCTGTATAAGAGAAGCTTACATCTCAATACTCTTACTTAATTACAAAAAGCAGTCATTTTGCCCTCCCATACAATTATCTGAACAGTAAACATAAAAGATAATAGCAGAAAAGCAACTTGTCCCAGAACCATTTCTATCTTAACTCCATCTAATAAGATGAAAAGAATGAGAGAACAATAAGAACTTGTAATGTTAATGAGATTTATATTAATGGAAGATCTTCCCTCCAATTAACAGGCCTCAGGTGGAGCCCACTGGGGGAAGCTTGATCGGAAGAGGCTTGTTGTGCAGGAAGGCCCATACCTTCTGTTAATTAATGAGGCACTGGGTCAGAGGGTCTTGCCCTCTGGCTCTGAAAAGTGTATATATATATACTCTGGGGTGAGGGTTTTCTTTGAGGGGCTTCTTTGGAAGTAGGTTGGTGGGCCAGATGAGAGTCTGGGTAGTTATGCCCCATCCCCGAAACCCAGATGTTGGTGCTTCTCTCTCTTGTGTGTGTGTGTGTGTGTGTGTGTGTGTGTGTATACGTACATATATGTAATGGTTGGATCTGTCTGTTGATCTTTGACGCATGGATTATTTATGGTGAGACAGTTAGAAGCCCTGTCTCTTGGTCTTTATTTCTCTGCTTGTATTTTCCCTATAGGTATATGTGATTAAAGAAGATTATTGACCCCTCAAAAGTTGCTCTCCTTATAGAAAAACAGATCTAAGAACCTGTGCTAGTGGGCTATCCTGGATGTGTCAGGGGGCTTCTTGGAAACACAACAATAATAGATAAATATTATCTGTGGGAATAGTAGGATCAGTTTATTTTTTGAAAGTTTATTCAAAAGGAAAGAATATTTTCTTTTATGGACTTAGCATTTCAAAGCCAAAATTCTTGTTTCCCTGATGACAGAGAGGAGGAATTCTATGAAAGCAGAATAAATGCCTCCCCATCTGGAGGGGGAATTTCTTTGTAGGGACCAAGGGCAATGAACCTTGTCTTCGCACTCCTACTATGGAAAAAAATAAGGCCATTATTTAGAAAACTCAAAGGAAAGTTGGCTTGTTCTCCTGAATTTTTCCTTCAATTTTCCACTTTATTTTGGTAATGGAGACATGACCAAAAGTTTGCATTTGATCAACATAAGGCTGACTATGAGTTCTACTGCACTTATACAATGGAATGACCATTTATCAAGCCTACTCACTTTTGAATTATATGTTATTGTTGTTTAATCATTTCAGTCATGCCTGACTCTCTGTGACCTAATTTTGAGGTTTCCTGGCAAAGATACTGAAGTGGTTTGCCATTTCCTTCTCCAGCTCATTAACAAATGAGGAAACTGAGTTAAGCCTTGCCTAGGGTCACGAGGCTAGCAAATGTCTGAGACCTCATTTGAACTTAGGTCTTCCTGCTGCTCTACTCACTGCACGACCTCGATGCCCATTTGAATTAGATGACTAGTCACAAATTTACTCTAAAAATGGTAAAATGTATTTTTTAGATTCCTAAGTGATCCTCAGCTCAAAAAAACCTAAGTTTCCACTTCCAGCATTCCTTGTGTACTGAAAATAAGCACGAATTGAAGTTGAAAGGAAAACTTTTTCAGTGAACAGAACAAGAAAGAAAGAAGACTTGATAAAGGTCTGTGTGTACCCATAACTGAAGTGTTAATTAACTCAAAGGTGATCATCCAGCCCCACTGTGCACGACTTCACAGGTTTTTCCTTTGCTCTCTGAGGCAATATGATCGTCAATGTGCTCTTTTGATATAAAGGGCTATTAAAAATTTATAATACATCAAGAAAACTATTTTTTTTTTATATTTTACTTCAGATGTTTATTTCTTGGCCCTAAGTTATGGAGGTAGTTTTGTCCTGTGTATTCTTTCCTATATTTCTTACTACAATGTCATATTTCTACCTATTGTAATAGGAGCTAGCATTTATATTGTACCTTAAGATTTTCAAAATGCCTCATAATTATTATCTCATTTTGTTCTCACAACAACCTTAGGAGGTAGGTACTATTATTATTATCCCCATTTTTTTCACAGATGAGGAAACTGGGGCAGACAGAGGTTAAGTGACTTGCCCAAGGTCCCTTAGGTACAAAGTATCTGGGGTTGGATTTAGCTCAGGAATTCCTGACTTTGAGTCTAGCTCTCTATCCACTATTATTGTCACTGAACCCAATGCAGAGTCAATGGAGAAAATAACACCAAACATTGCACAATTCCTTTTACAATGTTTTATAAAGTACAAAAATGCAGAAGCTGATCTATAAAAATATCAAAAATGAAAAAAATATCCTGTTTGATGGAAAAGCTCTTTCTCCTCTGAATCACCTCCTGACTATTTTAACAGAAATACCTCTTGGAACACAATATATGATCCTAAAGCAGTTTATATGACTCATACATTTTGTGTGTATGTGTGTGTGTGTGTGTGTGTGGTTGGTTTTATGAGTCCATTTAGGCCTGTTCCAAAAAATGTGTTTTGTTAGGGTTGATGTTGAATGACAATGTACATTTTTTAAATGATCCAGAAAGGATATTTTATATACGCTTTGATGGATATTTTATATGTACACATATGTATACATCTAGATAGATAACTGTATTTCTATATAATTACTTTCCTTTACAATACTAGGCATTTTAAAATATCATTCTGAGAAAAGATCCATAGGCTTCACCAGACCACACAAAGGGCCTATGTTACAAAAAGAATAAGAACCCCTGTTCCACAGAGAAGGATGTCTCTGAGTCTACAGATTTCACTCTAACCATCTGTGCTATATGAATACCAGTGTCCCCAGATCATTTCATGAGATAGGGAAGGAAAAAAACGTTTTCCCAGCTTTCCTTTTATATACAGAAAACACTATCACTGATGCAGGCTAGCAATACTTCCTTAGCTTACCTGCTTCTAAAGGATTCTAACAGGAGGCAAGGTCTTATTCCTTCTCTTCATTCTCCAACTTATCCTTTGGGATATCTGAGCATTATAGTTGGTTGAAGGGATGGAGGAGAAAGAAAAGGTGGTGAGGAGGAGCGGGAAAGGGTGCAAGGGATGGAAACGAAGGAATCTGGCTCATTCCAAAGCCCTGGACTTGAGTCTGAGAAACATTTTATCTCAACATTTTCAGAAGAGTAGTAAATAGTAACAAAGAGTTCCCTAAGTTGTTTCATGGTCTGAATGTTTGGTTTAATTCAATTCTAACAAGTACAAAAGGTAATTAGATGGATCAGTGGATAAAACACTGCGTCTGAAGTCAAGAAGACCTAAGTTCAAACCCAGCCTCAGACACTTAATAGCTGCATGATCCTGAACAAGGCACTCAACCTATATTTGCCCTGACCCACTGGCGGAGGAAATGGTAAACCATTCCAGGAGTTTTGTTTTTTTTTATTAATTTTATTTCTTTTCAGTGTTCTACAATAACTATCATATAACTTGGATTATTATTTCTCCTCCCTACCCCCTACCTCCCCTCTCCCTCCCCAGGATGGCATACAATTTTGTATAGTTTCTACACATACATTCCTATTAAATACATTTTCACTACAGTCATGCTGTGTTGAAGAATTAAAATGAGTGGGAGAAATCATCTAACAAACCAAAACACAATACACACACATACACAAAAAAATGATCTGCTACATTTTGCGAATGAATTCCATAGTTCTTTCTCTGGATATGGGAGGCATTTTGCCTTAGAAGACCACTGGGAATTTTTTTTAAGTCCTTGCATTGCAATGAAGTTCCAAGTCTACCAGAAAAAATTCTCTCCCACTGTGGTCGTTGCTATGCACAAAGTTCTGGTTCTGCTCCTTTCACTCAGCATCAGATCATATAAGTCTCGCCAGGCCTCTCTGAAGTCTTCCTGTTCATCATTTCTTATAGCACAGAAGTATTGCATTACATTCATATACCATAATTTATTCAGCCATTCCCCAATTCATGGACATCCCCTTGGATTTCCAGTTTCTGGCCACCACAAAGAGAGCTGTTATAAATATTTTTGTTCATATGGGACCCTTTCCCATTTTTATGATCTCTTGGCGATATAATCCATTCCAGGAGTATTACCAAGAAAACTCCATGGACAGTATGGTCCATGGGATCATGAAGTATCAGGCACAACTGAATGACAAGACAATGAGAACAGCATACAGCTAGAGTAAGTACTGAAATAACAGCAAGTTGGTAAAATTGATGTCCAATTTGTACACACAGGTTGTCTCAAAAGTTATCCTGAAGGCCTTAAGTGACTTAGGACTTTGGGGATACCACGTAGGGTGCAATGTTTTAATGTGTTTAAGACAGATGAGCAGGCAAGCACAGGTGGCTAAAAACACCACCAGTCAGAGCTGCAAAGCCTCAGGACTTTTCAGGGATCCAGAGTTGGAAACCCTATCATCTCTGATGCAAAGAGCAAGTCCAAGCAGATAGGTAAAATATGACCTAATTCAGTAATGAGGTGTTATCTTCATAATAAATATCTGTGAATTTCATCATGCAAAGCTAAACTCAAAGATATTTCTGATAAGGTGATTTTTTACTTTGTCAAAGAAATAATGAAAGTCAGACTAGATGAGTCTAGTTCTGGGTGGGGAAGAACTTCAACCAGCTGTGGAACATCTGGAGACGATGCTACAATGATGAGACTCAAAACATCATATGGGGATTGATTAAAGAAACTGGAGGTTAGTTTAGAGGAGATTGAGGCATAGAAACATGAAAGTCATCTTCAAGTATTTTAAGTAGGATAACAGCAGACATTTATGTTGGGCCTTAAGGTTTGCAAAGTGTTTTATGTACAACATCTCATCTGACCTTTACAGTAAACATGTGAGACAAAAACAACAGGATTTTATTATTTCCCAACTTTATAGATGTGCCAAGGTCAGCTAACCTACCACATTTCATGTTATAATATCTGGTTTGTGGCTGCTATGACTCGGCAAATAATACTGCAATTTAGAATTTTTGCCACTGCAAGTACTTTCCTTCCTTTGTGAATGGAAATGAATTGCCATGGTTTGCTAGAAAATGCAGATATGAACACACACACACACACCTCAGAGATGGAACATATGCCAATATGTTCAAAATATTGAATGAAAGGTCTGAAATCATTGTTAGCCTGTTTGATTTCCCTATAACATGTTGTAGTCTGAAGACCAACTCAGGAGAATTGTATTAAATCAGAAATTTTGGCCACGAACAAATGTTGGTACCTTTGTTTTTTGTTTTGCCAGGCAGCGCTGTGCAAGTACATGACTAGTGTTTTAGAGGAGTGGGCTAGGAGTTCTGGCACAGTTTTTCAAAGCCCCTTCAAGGTCATTAGACCAAGCCATGAGAATATTATCTAAAGCCAACCATAGGGATAAATCAGTCTCTATCTTTTCCATATCCTTCTCTCTTTCCTTTGCTCTCTCAACCAATTATGTGGCTCAATGATAACAAAGAGAAGACATGGGAGATAACACAAAGCACTTCATTTCTCCACCAATCACTACCCTAGAGCCCCTGGGAAGCAAGGGAAAATGGGAAAACATCAATGAAACTGACCAGAGATAGGTCCTTCACTGCATAAAAAGGGAACGCTGGGAAGCTGTCTTTACTGCTAAGCTGTTCCTCCTCCATGCAAGCTGAACTGACACTATAGATGAGTAATGAAATCTCTCCTTGAAACACAAACCCTTAAACTCTCCTCCCTTGTCCCCAGTTCTCCTGTGCTGTAAGAATAACCTTCAATGAATTACGTTTGGAAATATAAGTTTTGTATTTTTGCTCTCTTTCCTTTTCAAAAAGCAATTGTCTGCCACCAAGGTTCTAAGGTGTCTTCTGAATTTCAGAGAACATAGGAATTCAGGGATTCTGTCCACAGGGAATGAGGACAATTGCCCAAGGGCACTTTGTCTGATCACTGGCATTTCTCCTGGTTTTCATCTGACCACTTCCACAGCTCAAGAAGTACCTGATTAGTGGAATTCCAGAAGTTCAATGTCTCATGGGAAGAGAAACATGAGATCTACCAACCCCACAAAACTGTTTCATAGGGGTTTAACTCCTAGAAAGTTACAGATGCTCATGCATGGGTAGATATCCTGTACTTCTTGATAACACCTACTGTTTCTCAAACAAAGCCTCAGCAGGATGCTGGGACACCACTTTTCAAGACCCCAAATTGTCATCCATCTAGAATCTTTGTTAAATACACTAAGTGCAATCATTTATGTCCTGGGTAGAATTCCCAGCAACCTTCTTCTCACCCCTGGCAGACTGTTCCTTCCTTTTTCTATAAAAATGAGGGGTACACTTACACTGCTTCCCTGCATGCTGTCAGAACCGGAAACATATCTTTTCTTACTATCACGTGTAAATTCATTCATCCATTTACATATATATGTATGTAAATCACTGTGTTTAGATGGACACATCAATGACTTAATACAAATCCACTTAAGTAATTAATTTATTTCTTATCTACTGCAGGAATCTCTCCTACAATATCCCAGACAGGGGTAACCTAATAGCCTCTGTTTGGTATCTGTCTCACAAAGCATTTGACTCCTTTCCCAAAAAACTTCAATTACTGGAACATTCTTCCTTAGATTAGCATGAAATCTGCTTCCCTAGACTCTAGCTCTTTGCTCCTATTTTTGCCCTCTGCAGCTACTATCCAAGTATTTGTAAATATTGTAAATATTCACCAAGTACCCCACCAAGTTTTATGACTTGGATTCCAGGCATGGAGGGAGTTCACTTTGTCAATGTCCCTCTTCCAAGGTGATTGTGAGACCTGAAAACAAAATTCTACAAATGATCCTGGGTTTATTAAATTTCTCAGATACCACTCAAAAAGAAGTTGATTTGGGCAGCATAACTATATTAAAACTATAAAATCAGTGGGGTTTTTTTAAACTGAACATGTTATGCAAAAAAAAAATTAAATGAAAATTGAGGGAGGTTAAATTTATGAAAGGGAGGTTAAATTTATAAATTTATGAGATTAAACAATGCTACTGTTTTCTAAGAAACGTACAAAAATTGCAGCTCATCTATAATTTAGCAGATATGCATAATCTATAAGTCAACATCTAAACCCCTAAAGTTACATAAAACAGCTAATGTTAAAGATGTTCCTCACCAGCCCAATCACCTTTTTTTACTCATTGCCTCAACCAAGAGTGTCTCAGGGAAATCTCAGAGGCAGCTTACCTAGAGCTTGTGTCTAGGTCCCCAGAGCTATATGCACATATTGGTTACAGGACAGTCTTTGTTACATCTCACAGAAAATACTGAAAACACATAAGGGAATAATGAATGGTCAAAAATAAATGATCATATTCTCCCTCTCTGGCTAGTTCCACCTTTCCTAGAGTCCTAATGATTGCTAGACTCAGCATTGCACCATAGCTTGGGACTCCCTCAGAAGTAAATACACTTGGGTTGCTAATAAGACAAGCCCACTGACATTCCAATGAGCCCCACTTTAGCTCAGAGATCAAACTTCGAGACATTAAAAAGGGGGTTTGGACTCCCTCCAGAGTTGAAATGAACTAGGTTTAATAAGAAGCAACCTCCTTCCCAGTGGACCTTACTGTTTGAATAACTCATGGTAATAATAAAGAAGAGTAGGTCTTTTTCTTTTATGATCTGGCTTTAGTTCTTTGCTGGAAGAACTACATCATCTCCCTCCAGAACAAGAGTTCTTAACTTTCTTTTGGTCACAGGCCCTTTTGGCAATCTGGTGAATGCTATGAATGCCTTTTTTAGAATATTATTTTTAAGTAATCAGAGAAAAAGTCTAAATTTCAGTTAGAGGTTAGAACATCTCCTTCTATGTTTCGAAGGCTGCATTGTGGGATCACATTCCCCATGAAACTCTTCTTTCTTTATTTAGCAAAGTAGGTTTCAAGAACTCTTGCCTTTTGTTTGCATAGTTCTCCTTTTTACAAACTAGCACAAAGAGCTGGCTCCACACCATTGCTGTTCATCTCGAATCAAGGAGACACCCAAAGACATGAACAAACCTCCATAGGAAATCAAAACTCTCAAACCAATATTCACTGCACTGTAGTTTGTCAGGCTGAACAGACAGTTCTCCTGATCAACCCCTATCTAGGTTTCAGAAAGTTGTCTGAGGCTTCTGTTTAAGATAGCTCTCTTAATGGGGGTAGACAAGTCAAGTCCCTAATCTAGAAAAAAACCTGGAATTCGCACCAGACTAAATGACTAAGAAATCCAATGAGCAACTGCAGTTAATAACTTAATCCACTGCAGAACCACACAAAAGGAAAGTCAGAAGCCAATGGAAAAGGGAAACTGGTAGCAGGACTAGGGCCAGTATGGACAAACAAACCACAGTCAGGCCCTAGTCATATGTAACCTGTAGGAGTCTGGTTCTGGGGTAGCCCAAGAGACTCACGAATTCCAAGGACCCTCACACACTAACTAGATACGCCATACAGGGCCCTGACTACCCAGCTTTGCATCTGAACCTCAAAGAGAAACCTAACTGGAGTCCAAGAATCCAGATGACCCAGTCTGAGGTGGGCAATCTCAGGATGATAAGGGATACAAAACTAGAGTTTGGGAGAGAGATCAGGGCTCAATAAATAGATCTGAAATTTATCTAAATAGAGAACATAATTAAATCTTTGAAGGCCAATGAGCTCACCAAGTGAAACAGTACAGAAGGAGAAGAGAAGAGGTGATAAGGACAGCAAGTGTGCGAGTCAGGCACTGCACTGTTTTATCAAGGAACGAAGAGTATTCTGGAGGTTAGGAGGCAAGAGCTAGGAGAATCTTGATTTAGGGGAAAAATGGATTTCTGATGTAATAGAGGATTTTCATACTCTTTTTTATGAGAAGGGACTTGGAAAGGCAGCCACAATGATCAACAGAATCCTAAAAAGGGAAATTTGTTTGAGTAATTGTAAAGTGTGGCATGATGATTTAATGCTAAAATATTAATCACAGGAGAAGAAACAAGTATCCTTTCAGAACCTTAATAGGCACTGAGGGTATAAAAGGTACTAAGGAGACTAAAAAAGAAAACCAAAGGACCTGGTGAGGGATTAGATCTGTTGTGAGGGTACGAAGTGGGGAGAGAGAAGGAAGAGTTAAGGAAGGAAAAAGGAGGAAGGGGGCAGGATTTGTTCTTTTCACATTTGGGGTATGAAGAGAAGAATATGGCAACATGAAGAAAGGGGAGGTGGCAGTGGGCATCGGATGAACCTGAAATGGAGAAAGGAGGCTTGGACATATACATATAATTTAGAACCAAATCAAACAGGCAGGGTTAAGAAGGCCTATGATATGGGGGACAAAATAGCTCTAGGCAAAGCAATTTTCATGATCTTGATAGGGGGGATTAAAGGGAAGAAAATGGAGAAAGAAAAGCAAAGAAGTGGAATCCGGAGGTTCCCACCTGCTGAAGAATGACTGACATGAATGTAATGGAACACTGCTGCACTGTAAGAAATGAAGAGAGACGAGCTGAGATAACCCAGTGGAGCATGAACTGATGCAAACTAACGTAAGCAAAACGAAAAGAATCATTCACTCAAAACCACACCGCTGCAGACGGATCAATGCAATAGCTAACCACGTCCCAAGAGCACCAATGATAAAACCTATTAGGCACTTCCTAAGAGAAAGGTACAGAAAAAGATACCTGCTTGTGCACATGGCCTTCGTGTAGATTTGCTACAAGTGTTTTGTTTTTCTTTTTCATCTCTTGGTTTTAGTTGGGAGGATTAGTAGTAGTGATGTCAAAAAAAAAAAAAAAAAGAGGGCCACGGAAACCTTTTTTTAATTCATAGAAGATAATGAAGGAAGTTCAGAAGGAAGCATAGACAAGCATAACAACTTCTAAAATTACATTATAATGGACTATATTCTATCATGTGTTATGTAAAGTTACATATATATGTTTATTATATTATGTTGGAATTTATGATATGCTTTTATTAAAAAATCAAGCACTACAGATGATCCATGATTCTGTATAACATTTTCTTGTGTTCTGCCACGTATGTGTAAGTATTTTTTTGGTGTGTAAATCCAGGAAAAAAATAAAATTAAAAAAAAAAGTTGTCTGAGTTTTAGAAAGGTTAAGTAAGATAACATGTACAAGGTCACACACAAAGTTACTAAGTGTCAAAGGTCCAATATTGCTAACTCTGAGTCTCACCTATTATCTAGGGGCTGTGTTTCCTCTCTTACCTAATGGAACCAGCCAACATAAAAAATGTTTATGTAAAGTTCCTGCACTAGTATGTTATACCTCCGCCTCTCAGAGGTTGATCACCAGAAAGGTGGATAGCAGATGATAACCCATAATGCCTGTTGACCCAGGCTAGTTAAGTCATGGATCTTTTGAAGTACTGACATAAATATTTAATGTCGGGTTGATATATTTGGTCACATTAATGTAAAATAAATTTAGAAGGTAGGTCTTTCCTGACTCTCATTTTGCTGTAACCTTAGCTTTATTATCTTCAATACCAGCAAGATCTAATACAAGTTTTCCATTTCTATAAACTTTCCTTTTCCTTCTCAAGAATAAAGCAGAGTTTTTTTAAATATAAATTAATTTATTTTAAATTTAAATGGAAAAACATAAATATACAATAATAAAAGTAAAAGAAATATTATAAATATGAAATACAAAATAAGAAAAAAACCATTGCCATATGCAGAGGAGAATGCAGGAAAGGATTTAAAATGTACAGCAATAAGCTTCCATTTCAAGAAAGCCTGAATAATAAATACTATACTTTGTATTCAGAGCTGCCCATCTTTTCTTTGCTTCCCTGTAAGCCTTTCTATTCTCTGCTGTGTATTTTTCACTTTGTTCTTTTTTCCCCTCTTTCTTTCTCACCCCTTATTAATATTCATGTACTAATACACATACGCCTGCATATATGTATATGTCCATATAAACATACGTGAATACAAAGACAGAGACATACATGCATATACTTACATACACATACATATGCTCAAACGTCTATAATCATGCTCATATATAGATATACACATTCACATGCATCTATGTAAGACTGAACTGTACTTATTTGTCCTCTGTTTCCGTGAGGATGGATAACCACTTCCTTCATAAGTCTGAGTCTTTCCATACTTTTCTGAGTCCACCAATTCATCATTTTTTACACCACAACAATAGCTCAACCTTATACTGTCTTGTTATGTTAAACAGTCTAAAACAATACTGACTAATATGGCTGACATATGGTGTAGTTTCTCTATTTTTCTCTCATGATTAAATTTATTTTAGCTTTAACTTTGCCTAAGAACATGATTACTACCCCATATTTTTTCCCTAATAAATTCTACTCCTGACCTTTATTTTATGTTTGTGTGTATCTCTTATTTCCTATTCTTCCTGACTCTACTTTATTTCTACCCACCAACTTTCCCTCCTATTACTTAACCTATGCCCCCTCCAAGGATCCTTCCCTGATTTTCCCAGTAATCTAAACACCTATCCATTGCCTTGCCCCTTATCCTTTTCCCTTACCTTCCAAAAATCCTTCTCTTATCCTCTCCCTTCTCCCTATACCCTTAGCTTTTTATTTCTCTCTGAATTTATAAGACTTTTATACATATATATGTATATATGTTTATCTCTATCCATCTGTCTATCTATTATCCATTCCCAATGAAAGTAGGGTTCTAGAACTCCCAGTCCTCCTTCCCCATCTAATTCCTCTGTCAGTTTTCCTCTTACACCTCATTTGTATTTTTACTGCTCCTATGTAGTTTTATTTTTTAAAAATCATATCATACGCAAGTCTACCCCAATCTTTCTTATGAACTACCCAATTATTAATAACCACCTTAGACATATTTTTTCATATTTCCTCATATAAAAGATAACTAGTCCGTCCTTATTGAGTCCCTTGCAATTAGTCATTGATAATCAAGTACTTTATATTTCTCTTGGATCTTGTATGTCAAATCTATTAAGTTCAGGTTGGTTTTTTTAACCAAACCGTGAAAGTCTGACAACTGACAAATGTTCAGAATATAGCAGTGTTAGCATTCCCACTCTATATTATACACTTCACAATAACTTAGTCATTTTGGTGTGCTTTAGTCTCAAATATACTAACTCCATATGATTTGCAACACTACAATGAAATGAATGTGATATCCGTTACATAAAGGAAAGGGAATTCACAACAGAGTTTATATTCAAAACTGAATCTTCCAGGTAAAATTTTTGAAAAAGAATTTTGAGGAAACTACATATGATATGGGTAAGAAAAGATATTTTTACACATGTAAATTCCTAAATATAAAAATTTCTCCCCATGATATTAAGTGAAAGCAGTAAGATCTAAATGTTCACTAATTTGAATGAGATTTTGTGAGCATTTTCATAATAGATGATTACTAGGAAACCAAGATAAAGTAAAATCACATTTCTAAAAAATTTATATAGTATTTATCATTGAAATCATACATTGATAAGAATGTCATTTTTATTGTAGAATTTTACAAGTAGAATCACTGAGAGAAAAAAATGAAATTAAATAATATGTACAGGGTTTCACAAATTCTTAAAAGTGGCAGAATTTTGTCATTTTTATCATAAGAACCCTATATATAGCCCACTATTCTTTTACCGATAAGAGCAACCTCTCATAATTCACTCTCATTTGGTATAAGTGAGTTGACATCTCAGAGAACCTCTGGTTTGGCGACTCATAAATGGGCATGAAGGAAACTGAACTCCAGCATTTGTGAAAACTGCAAGGCCACATTTTTATGGGCATTTCAACTGCAGTCCTCACTAGTCAATGATCTGTTTTAAAGAGAGTCTGCTTTATAATTATTAATTATTATGATGATTACTAATGGTTTGAAAAGCCCACATATGGTATTAAAATGGAATAAGAATAGAAAGCTTTTTTAAGCTTTGCAAGAACAAAATAAAAGTGAATGGATCGTGTCTTATCAAAATAAAAATAAAGATTTAAAAATAACAGTAATCCTTGACATTTATATCACGCTTCATGTTTACCAATCTGTGTACATGATCTCATTTGATCTCCATAAAAACCCTGCAAGATACGTACGTCAAAGTTTATTATCTCCATCTCACAGAGAAAGAACATGAGGAGTGGACACGTTGAGTCGACTGATTAAGGTCACGTCGGAGGTGGTGCGACTGGAACCAGGCCCCAGGTCTTCAGATGTCATCCATAATGCATGCTGCCTCCCTTACATAACATTTTCTTCCTTTAAAATTTTTAATAGTTTAACCTGTATTCTTAAGGACTAATAAATAAACTAATGGAAAACTGTTTCCCAAAATAGTGCTACATTGTTTCTTACCTTATCCTTAGGCTTGCTGCTCATAACCTTGCAATAAATTTAATAATATTACAATAAGATTCTCAATTTTTAATGACAATTAGTAAGTTTAAGAGTTTCCTCATCAGTAACAAATGGAGTTTGGACTAACCTCTTCTAGCTCTAAATCTATGACCCGGAGATCCCAATACTACATGGTCCACTTTCTTATGGTGCTTTAATCCTTACAAAGTGCCTCCTCCCAACTCCCCTCTGAGGTATGTGAGCAAAACTATCATGTATTCTAGTTTTACAGCTTTTGTTCTTGGTGAGTCATTTCAGTTAATTCTGACTCCTTATGACCCCACTTGGGGCTTTCTTGGAAAAGATACTGGAGTGGTTTGCCATTTCCTTCCCCAGCTCATTTTATAGATGAGGAACCTGAGGCAAACAAGGCTAAGTGACCTGCCCAGGGTCACACAGTTAGCAAGTGTCTGAGGCCAGATTTGAACTCAGGAAGATGAGTCTTCCTGACTCTGTGCACTATGACACCCTCTAGCTGCCCTTATGGCTGAGGGAACTAGAACTACAAGATAGCCCACCTTTACATGGCCAGTGCTCTAAGTGCCAGGTCCAGAACTCAAGCCTCTGACTCTGGAATTAGAAGACCTCAGTTTTAATTTCACCTGTAAAATTCATCATTTGTGTGAGCTTTGCCAAGTGACAACTTATGTCTGCCTCAGTTTCCTCATTTGTAAATGGTGATGATAATACCACTTACCTCCTAGGATTGTTGTGAGGACAAAATGAGATAATACTTGTAAAGTGTTTTGAAAACCTTAAAGCCCTATATAAAATGCTAGCTACTATCACCATGATCCTGTGACTCCAAGCAGAGTACTTCTTCCTCTATGCCGTGATGTCTTCAGTAAAAATGCTCTTTTGTAACGAATGCCTGGGTAAATTGCACTGTTCTATATTGTAAATTTCTTCCAAACCTCCTAAAGATATTCACTAGAAGAAGGAAATGACTTAGCACTCCACGCTACCAGGATTTATCACGTTTGTGATTGATTCACCTCATTGATCCTAGTTCCTTTGTAAAGGTCACTGAAAAAAAATGAACTGTATAGTAGATAATTCAATAACTACCTTTAGACATAGCCCAAGGTACTCAAAGTGAAAGGGAAAGCCAAAATTATCTAATGGATCTGACGATAATTTCAGTACCAAAGGATCCTAGGAACACATGACATTTGCCAGCTCTTTCTTCACTGTTTTTATATTATTAAAAAAAAAAGATTTGAAAATCATTTGTGAAATATCACATACACATAAAGAGGGAGAGGGAGAGGGAGAGACAGTCTCCAACTAATACAAACACCAATGTAGATATTGTTAGCCAAGATGTTAAAACCTAGCTTTTCCAATTAGCTGATCTCACTTTTCTCTTTATGTAGCTCAAACAAAGCCTTGTAATAGTTTTGTTATGTTTTGGACCAGATGTTACATGTTCATAAACTAATGACTTAAGTATGGCTATTACCTCTGGAAAATGCACTGACTTTCATGGAATCTCCTCTTATCTAGAGAGCAACCTTCCAGAATCCTCAAGTATTCAGGGCCATGGCCCTGAAGTAGGTCAAAGAAATGAAAAAAAGTCTTCCACTGCAGATGCTAGAGCATCTACGAAAATAACAAAGAAGAGGAAAAAAAACTAAAGATTGAGTGTCTCACTGATGGAAAGAAAATAAGTATTTTGACAGGCTATTCCTATCTCTACAAAGTCAGACTGATCTTCAGCAAACTATGAAGGTCAGGAGAAGTGACAGAACACATAAGCAAAAAAAACCCCCAAAAGTAGAGTGATAAAGGTAATAGAAGCGATCAGAGGGAGCAAGTGTCAGCTTTTGTGATCTACTTAGAGAATATCTCTTCAGAGAGCCACTTGTGTCACTCTAGCCCCTGACAGCAGTCATGTGATACATCCCCATAATAAAAACAAAAGTTCCTTCGTAGATTACTATTTTTTTAACCAGATCTGTGATTTCAATTTGTATAGGGAACTCCCAGTGAGGAAAGTCCTCCTCCTGAGAGCGACATTGCTTCTACAACTTTCAGTCTTAAGAAATTATCTGGGGGCACTGAGAGGTTAAGTGATTTGCCTAGGATCCAACAGTCAATATGCATCAGACACAGAGCATGAACAAAGGTCTTTTCTATTCCAAGGCCAGCTCTTTATCTACTATGTTGTCTTTCAGCATGTCTTATCATAGGTGTGTATTTATTATATGTGCGTATTTATATATTAACATATATTATATATTAATTTTGGTCATTCTTGTAAATTTTTGGGAAATTAGTAAGCCTCACATTTTATAGTATTTTAAATCCTTAGTGATATATATGTGTCAGTATATGTGTGTATATATCTACATATACACATATATGTATGCATATGTGTGCATATCTATACATAGAAACCTATCATCTATTATCTGTCTGTCTGTCTGTCTATCTATCTATCTACTCTTTAGTGACAAGATAGTTGTGGTCTAAAGGTAGAAAATGGCATTTGAGCTTGAAGTAATTAACATACCTTCAACAAAGCAAAGAGAAGGGGGGTGGAGCCAAGATGGCGGAGTAGAAAGACGCACATATGCTACCTCCGAACCCACTGCCCATAAAATACCTGTAAAAAAAAAAAAGAACCACCGGCGAATTCTGGAGCAGCAGAAGTCACAGAACGGAGCGGGCGAGATTTCTGCTCCAGAGAGCCTGAAAACCTCTCGCAAAAGGTCCCTCGTGCCCCGGACCCGGAACAGAGCCCAACCCTGCCTTGGCGGAAGGAGCAGATCCAAGCAGGCTTCAGGGATGGAATCTCCAGCAGCCCCACAGGTCCCTCCACCCACAGGTGACAAGGGTCGGTAAGAGGGTCTCTTTGGCGGGTCAAAAGGGGAGTGGGGTGCCCCCATAACTCAGGCCCCCTTGGGAGGCAGCAGCGGAGGTGGGAGCAGACCAGGGCTCCCCAAGCAGGCAGGACCCCAGATCCATTGTTGAAGGTCTCTGCATAAACCCCCTGAGGGAACGGAGCCCCTGAGGCGGCCCTGCCCTGACCTGAGCACCTGAATTTAATCTCACACTAACAGCAGCCCTGCCCCCACCAAAAGCCCTGAGGCTGGGAAGCAGCATTTGAATCTCAGACCCCAAGTGCTGGCTGGGTGGATCTGGAGGCAAGGTGGGGGTAGAGAGGACACTCAGAAGTCAAGTCACTGGCTGGGAAAATGCCCAGAAAAGGGAAAAAAAATAAGACTATAGAAGGTTACTTTCTTGGTGAACAGGCATTTCCTCCCTTCCTTTCTGATGAGGAAGAACAATGCTTACCATCAGGGAAAAACGCAAAAGTCAAGGCTTCTGTATCCCAGCCCACCCAATGGGCTCAGGCCATGGAAGAGCTCAAAAAGGATTTTGAAAATCAAGTTAGAGAGGTGAAGGAAAAACTGGGAAGAGAATTGAGTGACATGCAAGCAAAGCATGAAAAACAAGTAAACACCCTGCTAAAGGAGACCTAAAAAAATGCTGAAGAAAATAACACCTTGAAAAATAGGCTAACTCAATTGGCAAAAGAGGTTCAAAAACCCAATGAGGAGAAGAATGCTTTCAAAAGCAGAATTAGCCAAATGGAAAAGGAGATTCAAAAGCTCACTGAAGAAAATAGTTCTTTCAAAATTAGAATGGAACAGATGGAGGCTAATGACTTTATGAGAAACCAAGAAATCACAAAACAAAACCAAAAGAATGAAAAAAATGGAAGAGAATGTGAAATATCTCATTGGAAAAACAACTGACCTGGAGAATAGATCCAGGAGAGACAATTTAAAAATTATGGGACTACCTGAAAGCCATGATCAAAAAAAGAGCCTAGACATCATCTTTCATGAAATTATCAAGGAAAACTGCCCTGATATTCTAGAACCAGAGGGCAAAATAAGTATTCAAGGAATCCACAGATCACCTCCTGAAAGAGATCCAAAAAGAGAAACTCCTAGGAACATTGTGGCCAAATTCCAGAGTTCCCTGGTCAAGGAGAAAATATTGCAAGCAGCTAGAAAGAAACAATTCAAGTATTGTGGAAATACAATCAGGATAACACAAGATCTAGCAGCTTCCACATTAAGGGATCGAAGGGCGTGGAATAGGATATTCCAGAAGTCAAAGGAACTAGGACTAAAACCAAGAATCACCTACCCAGCAAAACTGAGGATAACACTTCAGGGGAAAAATTGGTCTTTCAATGAAATAGAGGACTTACAAGCATTCTTGATGAAAAGACCAGAGCTGAAAAGAAAATCTGACTTTCAAACACAAGAATGAAGAGAAGCATGAAAAAGTAAATAGCAAAGAGAAGTCATAAGGGACTTTACTAAAGTTGAACTGTTTACATTCCTACATGGAAAGACAATATTTGTAACTCTTGAAACTATTCAGTATCTGGGTACTGGGTGGGATTACACACACACACATGCACACGCACACGCACACACACACAGAGACAGAGTGCACAGAGTGAATTGAAGAGGATGGGATCATATCTTAAAAAAATGAAATCAAGCAGTGAGAGAGAAATATATTGGGAGGAGAAAGGGAGAAATGGAATGGGGCAAATTATCTCTCATAAAAGAGGCAAGCAAAAGACTTATTAGTGGAGGGATAAAGAGGGGAGGTGAGAGAAAAACATGAAGTTTACTCTCATCACATTCCACTAAAGGAAGGAATAAAATGCACACTCATTTTGGTATGAAAACCTATCTTACAATACAGGAAAGTGGGGGAGAAGGGGATAAGCAGGGTGGGGGTGGATGATGGAAGGGAGAACATGGGGAGGAGGGAGCAATTTGAGGTCAACATTCATGGGGAGGGACAGGATCAAAAGAGAGAACAGAAGTAATGGGGGACAGGATAGGATGGAGGGAAATATAATTAGTTCTTACACAACACTACTATTATGGAAGTCATTTGCAAAACTACACAGATTTGGCCTATATTGAATTGCTTGCCTTCCAAAGGGAAGGGGTGGGGAGGGAGGGAGGGCAGATTGGCAGACAGGGGCAATCAGAACGCTCGGTGTTTTGGGGTGGGGGGAGGGGACAAAAGGGGGGAAAATTTGGAACCCCAAATTTTGTGAAAATGAATGTTAAAAGTTAAATAAATTTAAAAAAAAAGTATATTTCAAATAAAAAAAAAAAAACAAAGCAAAGAGAAGCAAAAGAATATACAGTGACCACAACGATATAAAGGAAGTCAGCACTAACTACCATCAGAATTCACATCAATGCAAAGACCGATCTAAACCTCACAGGGCTGATGATGAAACCTACTGACCTCCCTCTTAGAAGAGAATCAGCAATCCTTGAAGGAGGAGACCTGGATCATAGAACCTAATAAGTGTGCTGTTTTTATTTGCTTCCCCTCTGCTTATTTTCAGTAAGGAAGAATTTGGTGGGGGAGAGGTAATGAGAAGTGCCAAGGAAAGTAAAAAAACAAAAGAGGCAGTGTGGGCATAATGAATAGAGGGCTTTTCTTTGAGTCAGGAGAACCCTGGTTCAAATCCTACCTCTAATACTTACTGTTTCACCATAGGCAAGTAACTTCCGTGAACCTCAGTTTCCTTAATGATAAAATGACTAACCACTTTACAAGGTTGTTGTGAAGATCAAAGAAAATATAAGTGTGAGCGTCATTATTTTTTTAAAAAGGAGAATACATAAAACATTACCAAAGAGTTAGTAAAACTCTCCAGAAGCGAAGAATTTTCACTTTTATGGAAGTTTATATATATTGGGAAAAAAATCTGCTTTAGTACACTTGTGATTAAAAAGATTAGTGTCAATGAAGCTTGCATGCTCATTGTTATTTTTAGTAAGAACTTACATCAGGAGCATCCTTTAATGTCTGAGTCATCTCTTCACTGTATAGAATACTCTAATAAATGTGTTCATAACCAGGAATCCATGGACCTCCCAAAGGATCCATAGATAGATTTCAGGGGATCCATAAATTTGTGTTTTTAAAAAATATTTTGATCACCGTATTTCAATATAATTTATTTCCTTCAAGACGCTATGCATTTGTTTTATGCTGGTAATAACTTTATCTGGAAAGAGGCTTTACCAGATGGCCACAGGAGTCCACAACACAAAAAAGTTAAAACCCTCTATTCTAAACAAATGTCTGCAGGTGAGGTAGGTGCAGCATGATTCAATGTCCACTGTACTTGTCTTTCTGGGATTGTAGAGTATTTTTGGAGTTTTTGTATATTGATACTGAAAAAGCAATTGTCGAGGGAGAGGGGAGCTGAATAACAGAAATTATGGCTGGTGTTGGCATGTCATGCTCCTCATAAACCATGAAGTTCTTACTTAATAAAGGAGGCACATATTGATTTAATTACCACCTCTCTCAAGCACATGGCCTTAGTTCTCAGAAATTTCATCTTCTGCTGTGCTGCTGATCACATACTGTACTGTGCTCACTACTTTTTAATTCTTCTAAGAAAAATCTGAGGACTTACATTAGCAAGGGCCAGTGTGATAAATGACATATCTTGTTTTATTTACTTTAAGGTTCACAATTAAGCTTTTACTTTTTTCCCCATTGTGTAATAAACTTGTGATTGATACACAGAAACTTAAATTAGGACTGAATTCAAATAATGATACCTGTTTTAACATCTTCTAAACTGAGCTTAGTATATCCCAGTAAAATTCCCACCCCTAATAATACCTGACATTTGTATAGCTGTAGTACTTTTTAAGTTTCAAACTAGTTTCATATGTATTATCTTGAAATCAGTGGGTCATAGTGAAAAGCATTTTCTTGGTTGAGTGGCTCTTCTCAATAAACCGTACTACCCTTTTTCCTCATATGGCTATGATTTTACAGGTTGAGAAAAAGATCCTTGAATTTTAGGAGCATGAGCATTGTTAAAACATTCAAAAAATATAAGTCAACTTTAGTATCTCATGAGAAATACCTCCCTACGTATGATAAAAGAAAGGAACAGAAGTAGCATTTCAGGGGTTTCTCTGTAAATGACATGAACATGGATAAGGAGGCAGCTGAAAGGGGCATTGTATTAGAAATGTTGAGAAGGTTAAAACTCAGCAATTTGTACCAAGTTGCCTTGGTTTATCTAAGATATTCTGGGTTATGGACGATTTTAATCATTTAATAAAATCCCTTTTACATTATACAGTGCACACTTTGAAAGTGTATTAAGTAAACAATGACTTTGCAATCCCTCTTTGGGAACATGAGCACCACCAAGGAATTAGCAAACATTTCCTACCATCAAACAAGAGTCTGTAACACCTTAAGGCAACACTTTGATTCTGTACCCCTCTCAAAAAATTTTTCAGCACTGACTCATTATATGTCCATTTTTATAAATTATATACATGTACTATTATGCTAATAATTCTAATATACAACAAAATTTACACAAAAACAGAACTTTTAAAAATATTCAATAAATATCAAATAATATTTGGTCCTAGAATCAACACGGAGTCACTGGAGTTTATTGAGTAACGGACTGACAAGGTTCATTTAGCATGGGCCTGCACAACATACAGCCTGAGGAATGCTTCTGGCCTGCCAGAGGATTTCGGGCAGCCTGCAAAAAATGTAGAGGTTGTAAAAGAAAGTAAAGATGTATTATTGAGCGCTTTGTCCAATCCCCACTTAACCACTTTCCACTAGTCTCTACCGTGCCTGTCCTGTAATCTGGCAGGTGGGTTACCACTGCCTACTCTCTCCCGTTTATAACATGACCCAGGGCAACCAATCATCATCAGTCTGTCTCTAGTCTGAGAGGAGCAAGAGTCCTATCTTTTCTCTGTGTTTTTGGTTGTTACAGGGAAAGTGAGCCACCTCAAAGCCTATCTGTTGCACAAAGAAGTTTAGCCTATTTTAATTTTGTCCCCAACCTACTGTCAAGTTGTATAGGTCTGATTAAGCAGCTAAGTGGAGGAAGGATAAGAGAAAGGAGAGTTGAGGCAGGGAGATCAATTAGGAAGCCACTAAAATAGTTCAGGTAACAGTTGATGAGGACTTGGAGGAAGGTGGTAGATGTGTGAGAAGGGTTGAGGGTGGGGGGGAAAGAAAGAGATAGATAGATATGAGAGATGTTATGGAAACAGAACTGAGAAGCCTAAACAACTGATCTAATATATGGAGTGAAAGAGAGTAAAGACTTGAGGACGAATCAATTAATGATCAAGTACCCAGTAGACCTTGCAATTGTCTGGCTATGGGGATGCTGAAGTCACAGACTTGAATGGGGAGGAAATGAGGACTGTTGGGCAATAATGGGTGAAGATGGTAGGATGTGACTCATATTCCTACCCTCTGACTGGATATATCTTAGAGTCATGCCACAGTCACCTTGGAGTTATGCCACGTCCCAATGGGGTAGGGGCTGCCACTTTGATGACTACAACTCTAAGGAAAGCAAACGAAATAGAATCCAGTTTGGAGCAATTAAGAAACAGGTTTTCCTTTCAGGTTTCCCCAAAACTAATGAGACATTCTTGAAAAGGTAGTTTGTCAAAGTAACAACAAATAACCTTACTGGTTCCTGAAATCTGAGGTAATGGAAAGATCAGTGGTTCATCTGCAAAATGCGGAAAACAATATTACAAAACCTGTGTCTGCCATCGAGTCTTCAATAGTTTGCATGGAATACTGCGGGTTAAGCCAGCGTCAGAGTAGGGATCTAAATGTTAGTTGTCCAGACTCTGAGGCTGGCTCTCTATCCACTTTTCCACACTGCCTTGTATTTTAAAACTAAGACATTCAGCCTGCCACACTCGCAGTGAACAAAGCTATTCTTAAAGCTGCCTCATCATTTCTATGTGCAGCCACTGTTTCCAAATCTACACCATTGTTTGGATGGAAATATTACCAGGAAGATTAAAGTATTTCCTTCTAATGACAGACTTGGATAGAAAAGTTTCTTTGAAAAACCCACACAGCATGTTTCTTCACTAGTGATCATCATGGAACTCGCACAGCTTTGTTATGTCAACTGGCCTTAAAACTGTCAATCTCGGCAAATTTAACTAAGTTACTACATTTAACACGTCCACAAATGTTGTAGCATCTGTCATAGGATCACAGATTAAGAACTGAGGTCTAGCAGGAACTTCAAAGGCTGTATAGTGCAATCCCATCACTGGAGCAAACTGAGGCGCAAAGGGTTAAGTGACTTGCCCAAAGTCACATAGGAAGTAACAAGAGAAGACAATGTAAACAGTGTTATGCTAGTAAATGCTTAATAATTGGCTCTCCAGCAAAAAAATAAAAGCAGGTGCAACATACTTTTTAAAGTTTAGTTTGCATTATTATTATTATTTTTTCTATTTTTTAAAATTCTAAGTAATTAACAAAACAATAAGTTAAGACCTACTTTGTAATGTGCATCAATTTCTAAGGTATAAATGCCCACACTGAAAATTTAAAAATCAGATCTCTCATGAAGGTTCAATCTGGCTTCAGCACACCCCTGTATGTCTGCCATTTCCACTATACCATATGTTTATTATGTAGATTAGCTACTGGACAAACATGATCAATCCCTGTCCTAAATGAGTTCATTTTCTACTCAGGATTATCCAAAGGCATGCTAATCATAGCCACTATAATGAAGCAAGCACTTACATGCCTGGTACCACCTATGATTAGAAGTCCTACATAATTTGACATCATTTTATTTCTTCTGTCTTATTACATGCAAATTCCCTCCGCATGAACTGTACTCCAGTAGTCAAATTGGACTACTTTTAGCATATGGATATGGATACATGGATACCTTATGTCTGTCCATCCACAACCCTAAATGCCTTTGGTAACTTTATGCCCTTCCTTGCCTTTAATGAATCCCTAACCTCCTTTAAAGCCCAGCTGAAAGCTACCTCATCAATTCATTAAACCTTCCTTCAAGCACACAACTACCTCTCTGCACCTGATATCCTCTGTCAAGCTCTCTTCATCCTCTTGGCTGGAAGACACTATTGTCCAAGCAGTGCGTAGGGACCCTGAAAGGAAGTGTTTCCTTAGAATGTGTTGTAAGCACATAGGGAAGCAGGAGGGTTAGACTACGATGTGCACTAGAATCCCATAATTCAAATTTCTGCCACTGTTTACACACATAGGTGATCTCTTTTATGAAATAATGAGGACTCAAGAGGAATTACCTCTGAGTGTTTTTCAAGCAAAACAGGAATTTCATAATACAAGCCAGTTGTGTTTTGAAAGTCAGAAATTATGTAAAGTGTGCCTGAAATCAGGTTTTATGATCTTGTCTTTCCTATCTTGAGTCTCCCAGGGAACATAGCAATGAGCTTAACAGAAGGCAGTATCACAACCAGAATAATTACACCTAGAGCAAATTTTTAAATATTTAATTAATGACTTCTAATGAGTTCCATCCTTGCAGTATCCAGTGGCTGATCAAGCTCAGCACTTTCCTGTTAATGTTTGTTCCCTCTTGATCAGAGCATGACCCAAGTGCCCAGGAGGGATATTTTTCATATTATATGTCTCTGGGTAGGTGTGATTACCTGTTTGTTGTTCTGCATCTATCTGTTCATGGCAGGAGAAAGTCACGGAACATGTCTGAATTGGTCACATGCCCAGAAAAAGTAGTTCATCCTTAAACAGCTAACGAGAACAACCAGAGAATAGATTTCATCCTCACAAGATATCTAAGAGAGGTTGACAATACTAGTATAGATCTTCACAGAAAATGGATAATATACCTCTACCTATTGGATATGAATGAATCTTGAGTATGTATAAATTCACCTTTATATAATGTTCTACAGCCATAAAACATTTTTTCATACATTATCTCATTTGATCTCATAAGAACATAGATTTAAATCTGGAAAGGGACATAAAAGTTTTTCTAGTCCAATCCCTTCATTTACAGATGACAAAACTAAAGCTGATAAAGGATAAATAATTTGCTCATGGTCATACAAGTACTAAGTTGGAGTCAAGATTTGAACTTAGGTCCTCTGACCCCAAATCCAATACATGTTCCATCACACCATCTATAGCTAACCACTGAGATAGGTCATACAAGAATTATTATCACCCTTGTTTTACTTATGGTACTAGCCAAGATTATAAGGCAAATAGTAAGGGACAGATCTAAAGCAGAACTTGAGTCTCTGACTCCAAATTATACTTGATTATATTAATATACAAATTGCTGCTGGTAGTAACAATCATATAGTTCTACCACAAAGATGAATTTTATTGAATCAATCCAACTGCCTTTTGCAACCTCAATCTAATTCCTTTGCGGCTTATAAATATTAAATGGAGATAATACTTGAGACTAATATATTTCCTAATGTGTTCTTAATGAATGTTTTTCCTCTCTCTTTCCCCAGAGGTCAAGACTTCTATCTCCCTTCCCCACCTTCCTCTACCCACCCAAACCCACCCATGTTCCCAGTGAACTGCCCCAACATTCCACCCAATAGGTTTCACATATAACATACTTGTAGAAAACAAACTTCTATGAAATAACCATGAGAAAACCACTCTTCACAAATCACACCCTTCTGTATGGGATAAAATAATAATGCATGTTATAAATCAGGTTTCTTATGTTTTGAAGATGTAATGAAGACTCAATCACATGTTTTTGCCTTTCTAAAAGCTTTGAAATTGATAATTCTAGCTAGTGATATATACTGTGTAGAAAGAGCCAAAACCAAATACTTGTTATTACATAATTATTATCATTTTGATTCCAAATATGATATGGAAAACTAATGTAAGCTTTACAATAAGCAAAAATATAGATTTAAAATCAGATTGGTTCAAGTGATCTAAAATCAAAATTTTGATTTGGACAATATCAGATTTTAATATCTGTTTGCCACTGGAATTTCAAATGATATTAAAGTTCTTTATAAATGTGTATGCAGATTGAATTGACCTACAGGGGCCAAAAACTTCTGGGGAACTCCAAGGACACTATATCTTAGTTATGGGACACATTAGAGACAATCAGCTTCTTGGTTCCTTCTGGTCATACAGTGGCTCAGTGGTAAAGGACATGAACTCTGGAATGAAGGCTTGATGCCTTTATTGGCTGTTAGCTAGCAATAAGGGATAGACCTAACGTAGACCTTGAGTGTCTGACTCTGAATTCAATGCTTTCCATTCATTACACGTGCTTGTATTAATTTAAAAAAAAAAAAAGGCAAATTACCTCTACTCCAGTTCTACCACAAATCACTGAATACTAAATAATCCTATCTTTTACAGCCTCAATTTATTTCCTTTGCTGCTTGTAAATATTTAAATGGAGATAGCACTTGAGACTAAAAGATTTCCTAATTTGTAGACCTTTAAAAAGGAATGACAATAGTCTGTTTTGCTTTGACTCCCCCATATAGCAAGCAGTATGCTCTGCTTCTACACCCCCAGTGAAGGGGTGGGGAGATCTGCACCAGGAGATCTTTCTCCAGATCTTCTTACCTGCCTTCTCTGCTTCTCTACCTTTTTTGTAGCTAAGTTACTGAATTTTGTATAAACCTACTCTTAGTGGATGCTTGTGATTTTTTGTGTTTGAAAATTTCTTTTGTGAGTATGAAAAATGCCTATCTTATATTTTATTATAAGGTTTATCCAATTCATATTATATATTAAATATTTTTCTACTTTCCCTTTTGGTAAAACCCTAAAATCTGAGCTTAAAAATAATGTGTCTCTGGAGTACCAGTGTAGTCAGTGGAATGTAAGAAAAAGGAAGTCTAGCCCCTCTCATTAGAGGCCAAAATCTTGGATGGCTGAACCACCTCAGACTCAAGATGAGCTCCACAGCAGACAGGGCCTCCCTAGGGAAGACAGTGAATTCAGTCGCCCAGCCCATGTGGACTCAGCTCAGCAGTCCTCAATGTTAGGACCAAAAAGAGGTAGCCATGGTATTATGGACGGAAAACTGACCCAAGAGCCAGGAAGACAAAGGTTTGAGTCCCATCATACACATACTGGCTATGTGACCAGGGACAAATCACTTAACCTTTTTAGATTAATTAAGCAATTAGGATAATTAAGTCTTAATTAAGATTAATTAATTCATCTTCATTAAGATAATTAAGTCTTATAGAAGCTTCGGATCTACACTAGTACACATAATTTCCTTATTTTGGAGTTCATTACATCAGTGAAATCACAGGTCTGGTCCCTAGTCCTTTCCTACTTCTCACGTTGAGAGACATGCTGAAAAGCATAGGTTCTCTTATTACCCATTTACAGAGAGGAAATGTGTGGCAACTTGCTCAGGGTAATGAAGCAGGCTGCTCTGAAACAGAAAGAAACTGAATTCAAGATTTCTGATTACTAATCACTAGCTTCACCATGACACTTTTTTTCTTCATGACACTATACCCTCTAGAAAAAAAAAAACCTCACCTTTTCCAAATATTTCTACCATACTTTGTCAAATTCTTTGCATATTAAAGCCATGATCTACACAAATGTGAGTTATTATTAGTAATATCATAATTATTAGTATTATTATCAATGATGATGATGGATAATTATTAAAACTTGAATATTCATAATACAACCATTTCTGGAAGGCAATTTGGAATACTCTGTGGACGCAATGGTTAGTTTTTTCTCTTTATCCTTTATTACAAGGGATGGTTTACTGGGAAGGGGTAGGACTATTCCTATTTCATCATTCAAGTTACTGATGAAAATGTGAGTGAGACTATGGTTAGATGAGATACCAGCACTACTGCCAGAGGAAACAATAAGAAAGTGGAATATTTGGGGAAACATTTCTTTTGGGGGGGACACAATGTTGATGGAAGGGAAACACTTTCTAAGTCTATACCCCTAGCATCATCCAACAGCCTGTCTCCTATAAGCTGTGGGGAGAGATATTCAAAGAAAAAGTTCTCATTACTAATTTACAGATGGAAAATGTGCAGGAACTTGTTCTGTATAATGAAGCAAGTCTGTCTGAAACAGAAAGAAACTGAATTCAAGATTTCTGATTACTAATCAACAGTTTAACCATGGACTCCTCATCCTTATAACTTTGGATCCTCCAGAATAACACAAACACACATTCTTTTTCCAAATATTTCTATCGCTCTTTACCAAATTTCTGCACTATTATTTTAAAATCATAATGTGATATGTAAGTGTGAGATATTATAAATAGTAACATCATAATTATAAGTCCAAAAGGCCTGGGACAAATCCCATCTTAAAAATGAAAGAGCAAGAGGATCCATCTGATGGAATCATGAAAACACAAATCTTCCTGACTTTGACAAGAGTTGTTATGGTTATGATCTACCTGTACAATTTAAACTTTTATCATTTATTAGGAATTCTGTTTAGTTCTAATTTAGACAGGAATATTTACTTGTATTGACAAGATGTATTGTGGAATAATGAAAAGAATGCTCAACTTTGAGTCAGGAGATCTGCATTCAAATGACCTTTAAGAACGCTTCCGGCTCTAAATCTATGATTTTAGCGATGCCTCTTTGTTTACAGAAAATCATTTATCTTCATAGTCTGAATTTACCCCTTGGTAAAATCTACCTCACAGGGATGTTGCGAGGAAACCATTTCATAAAACTTAAAGCAACTTATTTATTAAAATAATTTGTTTTTTAAAAGTTAGTTGCGAAATGAACCATGTATTTTCACTAATAATATTCACTGATAGACACAATCTAGATACACTATCTAGACACAATGAATGAGATTGATTTATCTTTGAGTTTTGATTTCAAATTGGTTGTAGCTCTTAATCTTTAGGTCTCTCTTTTCTGTAAGTAATTAGTACATGAATATGTTAACCAATACTTAAATGAATTAGTAGAGCTACTCAGAGGAGTCTCCATAGTAAATTATTTTACAAAGTATAGACTATTTTTGTACATTAAACAATTATCCCTTTATTATATAGACAGCTACAAAGGTAGAACATTTATTAAGCTCTTACCATGAACCAGGTATTATGCCAAGCATTGAGTATACAAAAGTAAGCAGACAAGACTGTCCCTGCCCTGAAAGAGCTCACATTCTAATGAAGGAAGACAAAATATAAAGGAGTGTTAGAAGGGGATAGGGGAAAGAGCAGTAACATGCGGAAGAGTAAACCTGAAAGTGAAGGCCTGTGACCTGGCAAGATCAAAGTTCACTTATGTACAAGCCATATGATCCAGAGAAAGAGTCCAGGGTTCTGGTAGCAGGGAAATGAAGATGGACCTAGAACAAAAGGCACAATGTGGAAAGACACTTTGGGTTTGCATGTAGCGTCATTTTAGGAGCAACTTAAGCTGTATATACTCAGATGTTTAATAAACATTTTGGTTAGTGGTGCCAAGGTTGTTACTAATGGTGAGAATGCAGAAGTAAAGATTGGGCCTTATATATAAACAGTAAATGCAGTAATATGTCCTTTGAAGCAGCTGGTGACCCAACCTCAGGAAATCAGGAAGACCAGGATACAAACGCAATCTTGGACTCTTACTAGCTGTGTGACTAAGGGAAAATCATATAATCAATAACCAATGTTTGCCTCAGTTTCCTCAATTGTAAAATGGGAATAATAATAGGATTACCTCCCAGGACTGCCGTGAGTTTGAAATGAGTTGTTATTTATAAAAAATGCTTCGCACCGTCTCTGGCACATGGTAGGTGATATATAAATGATTCTCCTTCTCTTCCCCTCCTTTTCCTTCCCTTTTGTTCCAAAAACTCTGGCCAGTTGATTACAAAGCTGTAATCAAAAAGAATGCCTTTTAAAGCCCTTTTTCCTTTGGTCTGCCAGAGATACCACCACCCATAGGTCCTTACAGAAGTTTTTAAGTACAAGAATATCATGATATATATCTATAGAGTCCCTGGTTGACTGAGAATACAAAAGAAGGCAATAGTAACAGTGCCACTATTTGCCTTGTATTGGATAGGCCTTGTGATTTTTAGTTGTAGGAAAAGGTCCAGGAAAGTTATCTACCTTAACTTGACTTTGAATCTCCAAAAACAATTACTTTCCCCATTTGGAAAATTAGTGTGGATACTTGCAGGAAGACAGGTATTTATGAAAATAAGCGTAAATTCAAGAGTCACTGACAAAGAAAGATAGTCTAGTTCCTGATGGTCACAAACAAATAGCGTAAGTTAGGCCCAGTAAGTCATTTTTGGAAAAAGTCATGAATGTTAATTAAAAAAAGAAAAGCAATCAACTTTTAAAAATCATCCATTTTCTTACAGTCTTTACAGAATAATAGCTTTTCTTTTCTTTTTATAAAATTACGCTCACAGAGAAGATCCCAGTTTCTTGAAATCTGACAGGTCCTACTAAGCTAGAAAGACTTTAAGGTGAGCCTGTTGTCCGAAGAGGAACATTGCTATGTGCAGAAAGGCTCATGAGCTTGCCCCACAAAATGATGAAGTTTTTAGAAACATGAATGAACTGTGTGCTGTGTTGGTAGAGCAACGTTACGGTGATTAGGGCAGTGAGTGTGGAATCCACAAAGACATGGATTTGATTCTCACCTACTGTGCTTATGAGCTGTGTGACTATTAACAAGTCAACCAACCACTCTGAATCTGTTTTCTCGTCCAGTAAAATGGGGAGCTAATATCTCTAGAACCTACCTCACAGGGTTGTGATCGTTAAAAGTATGTAGGCAATATGCTTAAAAAACCTACATATGCGTGTATTATATATGTGTGTATTGTGCCCACTCATTACCCATGGTGAGATTCTGAATATGTCAAAGTATCAAAGTTCCTATTTTTAAAAACATGAATTATTAACATAAACAGTAGGCACATTTCTGGAAATTCTCTGAAACAGAGAAGGAAGTGACGAGTGAGCTGGAAAGGGTTCAGTGGGAATGTTGTTTATATCTTTCCCTCTGAACTATTGGCTCTATACATAGGCCTTTGAGTTATAAATAGGAAATGAAATCTTTGGGATATGAAAAAAATTCTAATTAAAGACTAACTATTTTGACAGTATGGGAATCTGGAGATCTTTTATTTACATTATTTTTAAAAAGTTTATGGGCAGTTACTTTTCTTCTTCCCAGATGGAAGATAAAAATGATCAAAAGGGAGGAAAAAAGGTAAAAAAAAAACCCCAAAGAACAAAAAGGAAGATGTGGCTGAAATGTGGTCAAGAAGACTGTTGCAGCCCTAGCGACTGGTAGATACTTCTGACCAGAAACGATTCCTGGTGAGCCATGTACAAGTGGATGTATGCAACATCTAGAACCCAGAACAAAAGGAAAAACAAAGAGAAGATGTCTGCGGAAGGAAGGCACCCAAGGGGTAAAGATTCACAAAGTGCCAGGATATTACACTCCTGAGAATGTGCCTAGAAAGTGGTTTTTAATTGTTCGGTCATGTTTCAGTCACATCCAACTCTTCGTGACCCTATTTGGGGTTACCGTAGCAGAGATACTAGAGTACTTTGCATTCTCTTCTCCAGCTCATTTGATAGGATGAGGAAACTGAGGCAAACAGGATTACCCAGAGTCACAGAGCTAGATTCGCACTCAGGAAGCTGAGTCTTCATGATTCTAGGCCAAGCACTTTATCCACCGAGCCACCTAGCTGCTCCTAGAAAGCTGTTAAGCCCTCCTGCCAGCACGTAAGGAGATTTAGAGCTAGCATCACCCTTGGCACAACTCTAATCCATGCTTACTTGCCACCACAGGGGCAACTCCCTGATGGCTTGCTACTGATATCAGAACTTCTGACCATTAATTGTTTTCCTCCATGGCAGCCCTAACAGAAACTTGTAAATGTAAAAATTTCAGATCGTCTTACTTACCTAGAGAAGAAGCTAGGTAAATCTAAACATTAAAAAAGGAGATTTTAACATATAAAAAGAGAAATAGAAGATTACAGAGAAGCATAAGATAGATAAGAAAACAAGAAACTCTCATATCCTGCCCCAAATCCACAAAGCTTCTCAGCTCGGAGGCTAGTCACTACTCCAATGGATCTTATCTTCACAAAATGGTGTTTTAAATGCCTTGCAAAGGATTCTTATTAAAATATTTGGAATAGCAAGTAAACAAAAAATAAAAAGCCATGGATAGAATGAAAATTTTAAGATTAATATGGTAGTGCCAGTCTTGGATGTTGAGAAATTCCTGTCCCTTTACTCATTTAGATAACTAAAATTAATGAACATATTAACTTTGGTACGAAAAGAAAGTTTTCTAAAAAAACAAAACAAAACAAAAAACCCAAAACAAAGACTGTTTCATAGTAACTTAACTGAAATCCCATAAAAATTTTGCTTGCCATATAAAGAGGGGAAAGGGTTCCATTCAGCTTACTTAGGAAATTATGCAGAAAAACACATAAAAAGTAAAAAAACACTTGTCATGTAGTTGAGGTTGCTAGTTTAATTTTAATAATTTTTAGCATATTTACAGTATCACCCACAATGAACATGTAAAGCACTAGAAATGGAAGCAGGATTTCTGAATTATATAATTTCCAAGCTATTTATTTATTTTCCAAACTACTTAATTAAAAATTCCTTAAATTCTCAGAAAAAAAAAGGAAAACGTTTGCCTTTCCAATTTCTCTTCCTACCACACACACCAATCTCCTAAACAAACATTAAAAGCCGAGCAGGGAAGATGGCAGTACACTTGACTTCAAGATCAGTACCTCCTCCTCCCCACAACTCTCCTGAGGTGAGAGATACTCTTACGATGCCCCTGTCATCATTTATTTTCTTTTGAAGCCTTTTCAGTTTGGAGACCTTCCTTAAGGGCTTACCTCAATCCTTACAGAGGAGAGAGTCCTGGAAACCTATAAAATCGTAAATTTTCAGTAGCATCTAATTGAAGCTCGGGCAACTAGGTGGTGCAGTGATTAGAGTGCCAGGCCTTGAATGAGCAAGTCCCGAGTTCAAAACCAGTTTCAGACACTTAGCAGCTGCGTAACCCTAGACAAGTCACTTACCCTCCATGTCTCTGTTTTCTCTTCTGTAAAATAGGGAAAATAGCAGTGCCTACTTTCCAGTATTGTTGTGAGAATGTAATTGTAAAGGGATCAGCAGAGTTCCTGGCACAGAGTAGGCAACTATATTAATGTTAGCTAATATTATTATTATTTTGCAACTAAAACAGCTGGAAATTGTTGGTCTACAGGACACCTCCACTTAGACACAATATTTAAACAAACTCAGTTTGTTCAAAATCAAATACATCTTCCCTCTATCCCCACCTGAGTCTATCAATGCAGTCTGCATTCTCCTAGTCACTTAGGTTAGAATTTTCACACTTAAAAAAAATCCTTCCCTTTCCGCTAGCTCGTATATCCATCCAAACAAATAAATGAGTGAATGCATGAATGCATAAATAGTATTTATACAGTGCCTTTGTGTTTCTAAAATGTTTTATAAATATTATCTCATTTAATCCTCACAACAGTTGTGGGAGGAACATACCCATTAAATAGATGAGAAAACTGAGAAAGGCAGTGATTAAATGACTTGGCCAGAGTCGCTCAGCCAACAAATGTCAGAGGCCAAACTGGAATTCAGGTTCTCCTAAATCTATGACCAGTTTTATATTCATTGTCATGGCCCAGGGAAAATCCTTTGTTTGCCTCAGTTTCTTTATCTGTGAAATAGCCCCTCCCTCTTAGAGAGGCTGTGAGGATCAAATGAGATAATGATTGTAAAACGCCTAGCACAGTGCCTGGCACATAGTAAATGCGATATAAATCTTTTTCTTATTATTCCAGAAGATAATTTTCATTTTTACCATTTAAACTATCACCACTGATATCACCGTTTCCTATAAAATCTTAAAAAATGTAAAACAGTTGGCATATCATGGAGGCCAGGCTCAGAAATGTCCTTAGTCAGCAAAAACTTGGGTGTTTTGGTTTATTTAAAGCCTGTTGTAATACAATCACATATCATCATAGAAGCATTCGTAGATAAAACTGGCAGGAGGAGAACAAGGAGATGGAACAAACTTCTTACCAGGTCTAACAATCAGTTTTCATCATCAGTGACAGAGAAACTATATTTATGTGATATATATGTGTGTGTGTATAAATATATACACACACACATATATACATATTTATATATCATTTCCAATATAATATATGAAAAAAATCCCTGACTTCTTAAGCAGGCCTATTCACTGAATGGGCATTACCGCCGTCTAAGTGAGTACCTGCATAGACCTTGGCCTGAAGGGCCCAAGGCCTCCCACTACATCCTGGGTCACCTCCAGTCATCCAGATGACTCAGGAGGAGAAGTGAGGCTGGTGACCTCACTCAAAACAAAGTCAAGTGCAAGTCATGTCATCATTTCTCTGATGGCGTGGCCTTCTTCAGCAATGAAGGAGGAGCACAACGACCACAACTCATCAGAGGCACACAGTTCTTCCAATTATTCCTTCAAATACCTTTGGGTTTTCCTTTCCATTCCTACTGTTACCACACTAGTTCAGCAATTGCTTTAAATCGGCAATACTGTAATAACCTTCTGATTGATCTCTCTCTGACTGCTCTCTCTTTCAACCTATTTGTAGACAATATACTCTTCCAGATTAATCTATCTAAAATACTGCGTGCTAACAGAAGGCCAAGAGATGAGGGGAGACCAGCAACTTCTCCAAAGTGCCTCTAATTCATGATACGACTACACATTTTCAGCAGCCAGTTCAAGACCTGGCCAAATAGCACCATTCCTACTTACCCTGACTTTCCTAGATTTGCTTCTGTATGTGTGGGTGTGTGTATGCATATGTGTGGGTGCATGTGTGTGTGTATGCGTGTGGTATGTGCACGTGTGTGTGTGTGTGTGTGTGTGTGTTCTGGGGAAAGTACTGCAGAATTTCTTCTCCTAACTTTTTTCCTTCTTTCCTTCCCAATATATTAACTTTTTAGCCATTCAAAAGAGGATTCACAACCAAGTATAAGAAGAATTATTTCTGGGGCTAAAGAGAAAATGAAACTGTTATAGATGAACAGAATTCAAAACTAAAAAAACTTTTTAGAGGTTTTTATAGTCTGAAGTACCAAAAACTAGACTTATTGCGTGACAGACGAATGACTGGTTCATACTATTAATTAATGTCCTGCAAAGCCTGGCTTCAATATTAACTCAGATCTATTTCCTTTGCTGAAGATTTGGCTGGCCAACCTGCTGGGTTTCAGCCCACCAGGATATGCTTCTCTGGGTATAAATTTTAAATGCAAGAGGGGTGAGGGGCAATGGGCTTCCTACACTTCATATACTCTACTCAGCGGATGCATTGGTTCATTTTGCTGCACTACTTCTCCCCCATCCCCCCATTCCTTTTAATGAGGACTGGCCCTCTGGGTAAAGGAGGGAAGGGGGAATAAAGATCACCTAAGAAAGGGATTTGCTATTGTATTATCCTTGTGCTTCTTTTCATTTGCCCCAATCAGTTCATGCAAATCTTCCCAGGTCTCTCTGAAACCATTCTCTTTATCATTGTTTTACGGCAAAATAATACTTCATTACATTCATTTAGCACAACTTGTTCATCCATTCCCCAACTGATTGATAGCCCCCTGAGCTCCAGTTTGGGTTCTATTTATTTATTTTTTTGCCACCACAAAAAGAAATGCTACATGTATTTTTGCACAAGTTTTTCTCCTCTTTCTCTGATCTCTTTATAGCACGTATCTCCCAGGGCTGTTGCGATAAAATGAGATAGAATTTGTAAAATACAGCACAGTGCCTGGCAGATAGTAAGTGCTTAATGCTTGTTAAAATTGAAAAAAAAATTCTTTGACACAGAACTAGTATTGGTGTCGCTGAGTCAAAGAGTAAGCACAGCTTAGTAACTTTTTTGACCTGAGTCTTAAAGGAAGCCAGGTTAGTCAGGAGGCAGAGGGGCACAGAGAGAACATGGAGGAAAGGAGACAAAATGGCGGCATCCGGAAGTGGAGTGTCTCGTGTGAGGAACACCAGGAAGACCACTGTCACTAGGTCCACAGAGAAATAAATGGTCTTCAGACTATGAAATATAAACAAAAAAGGCATTTATTCAAGTTCAGCGTCTAACAAGTAAAGACGTAAGCAAAGAAATGGTAAGGACATGAGTCCAGGCCAAAATTAACTATATCTGAGAGTACTTAAAAAACTTATGGCTGCTATATAGGAAAAATCAGGGAGAATGAGAATGGTGCCAAGGAAAGGATGAGCTACGAGGGACTGAGTTTTCAAAAGAGACAACAAGGTGGGTTTTTTAAGGAAGAGGCCAGGGAGTTTGGTTTCACTTCCAGGCAAAATTCTAGAATTCACTAACGGACTCAGTGGCACTTCTGCAGAGCTGCTTCCTCTACATGGGGATCCAAGTCAGAACTAGCAAGGGCTAATGTCACACCTGCTGCCTCTGCTTCAATAGCCAGAACCTCAAAGTCTACTGAAATTTCTGGAGATATGAATTGCAGAGGCAATCCAGATCAATCCTGAATCTCAAGACTAACAGCTACTGTGATTCCTGCCAGGCTGCTAAGATGAAGAGGAAAACTACTTCTTCTTTCATGACTCATCCTCTGATATCCCCTACATAACCCTGCAATGGATTCTAGCTTTGCTTTAAGGTAACCATAGAGATGCAGACACTCTCCCAGGATTCCACTGACCACTAACATTATGAAATGGGTGGAGGTGTCTGTGATTGTCAGAGGAGAGTGAGGAGGAGGCAGAATTTGGTATGTGGAGGCGTCTTCCATGTTGGGAACACAAAGGGAGCCGCTGATGCCCAAAGTACCCTGGTTCTTTCATTCAAAGAAACTCTGATGAAGAGCTGATTGGTTGTAGATGTGGGGAGGAGATGCTGTGATGCTGAATGGATCTGGTTTGGTGAAATCCTTTGCTCTCTCCCCCTTAGAATCTTCCAAACACCCCTCTCTCCCCACTCCCCCCCTCCCCCAGCCAGACTATGATCTTCTCTCAGAAGAAAGCTGCTTTGGTAACTGCACCTCTCCAGTATCTAAGCAGGAAAAAAGCCATTTCCTTCCCTCTCAGTCAGAAGAGTTAAAACTGGCAGCTGTATTTCCAATGAACTGTGCAGGCCAGTACCTCCCCTCCCCCCCAGCTTTCTGCCATCCCCTTTTATTAGCAGATATTCCACTGCTAGATGTACAAAACAATAAATAAAAACAACAGTGCACCAAATCTTTGTGTGCTTTCAATTCAGTAATAGCTGCTGGGGAACAAAAAAGTGATTCTATATAAAGCCAGAGACTCATTCAGTGTCCCCTGTGGGGGAAAGCAGCTCACAAAGGGTTTTCTTTGGGAATACACAAAGCCAATGGTGCTGCCTGGGACAGCTTTCTGGGACAGCTTTCTAGGCCAGCCTAAGGTGAGAAGCCAGAGAAAGAAAAGCAAAGAGAGCTTTATAAACTGAAACCGTCATTCCCCTAGACTAGTATTATTAGCAAGCTAGAATCCTGGCATGTAACAGAAGATGGGAAGGGCTAGCAGTGTGGGGTCTCCTTCCTCTCTGCTCGCTGCCACACGTGAATTACCCTACCATAGGATCTCTGTTATAGCTGGCACAATCCATGATCCATAGCTGGGACCCAGATACATGGTCTTTCCCCCTCCCCCATCCCTTCTGCATGATGTACAGACTGTAGTCTGGGAGTTCCCCTGGCCATACCTGAAGAACTAGGAGATCAAGAAGGAGGAGGGTTGGGGAGATGGCCAGAAACAAACAGTCCTTTGTGGGACCCTGACATTTTTTCCTTCTCCAGAAATAATGCCCTCAGTCCCAGGAACAGTTAATCCATTCAGCTTTGAAACTCTAGCCCTGGGGCTGAGTTGTCTTGATTGGTAAGTGAATGAATGCAAACCCACCTAGCTTACTCCATACAGCTGGCTCAGTCCACTCCTCTCATCTGATCCAAGCGCCCCACCCCCTCCACTTATACTTTCTACTTACTGCTCAGAGCAATATCACCCTGGTATCTGGAAAGAGAATGCCAAATATCTGTCCAGCTGACCAACTCCCCCTCCCTGACTCTTCAGTCATTCTGCTCCGACCATCAGCCCCTGGATGTGTTTCCCATCCCTATCTCCAGTCCCAACTAGAATATAAGCTCCTCAAGGAAAAGAAATGTAACACTATTGTATCTGTATTCTCAGTACCTAACAATGTTTGGCACTTAATGAGAGCTTAACAAATGCCTTTTCATTCCTTTCTTTCATTTTTATGTTCCATAAAGTATGTTAAATATCTAAGCTATGAAAAGGTGGAAGATTCTGACCAGAGAGAAGGAAGCCTGGACAAAGGGTCAGGGATTTAGAGCTACGGATTTTATATTTCTGAAATACAGAGTATTACTCTATTTCATCCCCTAGCTAATGCTGAACCTGGAAAGCATAGATTTCAGCCATTTAGCAATGGGAAGTAGCCTAGGAACTGCCATGTTGGCTACCCTACTGTGGCTAGAGGGGATACTGTACCATTTAGGAAGTTGTACCACGTATACACCACAATGGAACAGAAGTAGCCACTGGCCTAAATGCTCAAAGAGAGTACCACTTGGTGGGTGAATGGGAACAGATTTAGTGAAAACTTCTCGGGGGTACAGACTCCTCCCTAGAGTAGAAGAGACCTTAGGCCCAGGTTTAGATTCCTCCAGAGTCAGGTGATTTCCATATAAGGCTATACAGTGCATTAGGATCAATGATTGGCTATGGCTCACTAACTCCTCGATACCTAATTTGCATATACGCACACAGTCTGTAGTTCTCACTTTGGTCCACCTGATTTGCATAAGTTCTCAATACCCAATTTGTATGTCTTCAATGCTTCATTTGCATATGTTTTCAATGCCTAATTTGCATATGATGACGTGTATTTTCACAGGCTTTGTAACTGTCAGGAGCGGGAAATTTGAACCCAGTTAAAAAGGGATTGGTTAGATTTCACACCTAGAATGTAAGATCATGCTTCTCAGCCAAGGAGAATAATGGTCAGCAGTGGGACTTCCTTGTCAACGTCTATATAAGTTGCCATTCAGCTTCTGTAAGGTGCCTCCCAACTCCAGCTGTACTGGTGAAGGGACTGCCCGCTTCTCAGGAGAACCGAATAAAGGAGATTTTCTGTTTTTACCTTGAGACACCTCTGAGCAGTCGATTTGAGTAAGGGGGCAGTCATGCTATCCCCTACAGTGGGCAACTGGAATATCTCATTCCGTCACTGGATAATAAATAATATGGCATGCTGTCTCACTAGGCTTAAGGAAAGCAGCGCACAGCCTGATGTGGGCTGCTGATGCAGCAGAGGCCCCACCATTGTACTGCTCCAAGTATCACATGAGGGATATCTACCGGTTACATACATTATTCAAAGTAAAGTATATGAACACTTACAAAGGAGTGACATTTCCATAAAACATATGAAAAAAAGTATTTCATTATATCCTGTGGATATGATGGCGAGATATAGCCTGAATGATAACATGCTAAGGAAGGTTTAGAACTGGTTTAATAAAGAGACAATGTAGTGCAGTGGATAGGGAGCTGGCCTTGAAGCTCTGAAGACCTGAGTTCAAGTTCTGCCACGGATACATAACAACTGTGTGACCCTGAGAAGGTCACTTAGATTCTCAGGGCTCTACCAGCTCTCTAAGAGTATAAATTTCAGAGAAATAATCTGCACTGGTAGAGAATCTCTAATCCAAGAGTTCCCTACACTAACTGAATCACAGCTCCAGTCTCTATCTCAAAATGATGAGAGCAAAAGAATTTGGGGCTGTTATCAGCTTGAAGGGCCAGGTCTAGCGCAGTGTTCTAGTCATCTTACTTGGCCTTGACCAGTTCCACAATTCTATCAATGAGTAATATAAAGGCATCAGTGGAATGCTTATTCAATCTGAGTACAACATGAAGCAAAAAGAAGCAGCTAATATGTCTGGTGATTGAAATCGCTCTCAAAGGGGCAAAACTACGGTGAGAGAGGCAATTAGCCTTAGTCTCTGTGTCCTCTATCTCCAACATGAGCCCTTTACCACAACAGGACTTGGTGAACTTCAGAGAGTAGAAAAGTTCTGCTATCATCCTCCTGGTCCTGGAACAGCTAATGCAGTGTCTACATCAGGAGCCAAAGGCAAACCAAGCAGAGGGAGGAAACGCAGCTTCAAAACTCAACAAGAAGTCCAGGAGAAAAGCTGTATCACATTTAGGGGGAATTCCTAAGGACCCCACAAAGGGGAGTAGAAGATGTGAAGAAACCAGGAGCTCTGAATTACTCCTCAGCCACATGTTCTCTTATCTTGAGCTCATATTCCTCTGTGCCTTGTATGTACTAGTGAAAAATTGTGTCATAGACTTTGAAGGGGGAGGACGTTTCATACCAACTCTTCTTATTAAACTATCTTGGCAAATGTCACTTTCTAAAAGTTAATTAACTCTGACTATCTAACTCTGATATCAACAGATAATCAAAAGAGAGAGAGTACAAGCGTTGGGAGCTTGTGAACTATTACATTTGATAAATACATTCCAAACCTCTCAAAGCTACTCCTAGAATGCTGAGAGAACACCAAGTATCTACCATCTGGGGACCTAACTTGCCCATGCAACTGGAAGTTGGGAGGGTAAATCCAGAGCATATGCTGCATGTAGGAAAAGGAGTGGATCTGTTCTACTTGACTTCAGGAGACAGAAAACTGGGAGCGAATGGTTAGAACCTTCAGAGAGGGAAATTTTGGTTCAATATAGGGGAAAAAATTATTGAATAGCCTTACTCAGGAGACAGTGAGTTCCCCATCATTACAGATTTTCATATGGAGGCTAGACAGCTACTTTTTGTTTATTTTTAGGTAAAAGGCTGAGCTAGATAGATTCCAAGGAAATACTAATATATGAACTATATACCTTACAAATTTATTTCCAGGATCAAATGAGGTGATGCATATAAAGCACTCTGTAGATCTTAAAGCACTATATAAATCTGATTTATTATTATTCTGTAAAGTATCATACAGACTGCAATTAGTTTTTAATATCCTCCTCAGTACTTACCTCACTGCTATGTTTAAGTCTGGTATTCAATAAATGCTAATTTAATATACGCTTGAATAAACATGTCAGGGAGCCCTGTCCAAAGGTCAACTTTTAAAAACTTGCACTGTGAACTTTGGGACCGACTTCTTTCTGTTATTCATCTTTCAGGCATTTTACCACTTACTAGAAAACTGACCAGAGAGTGAGCAGGGGCAGGATGAATGTGTGCAAGACTGGCTAGTCCAACTTCCTTGTGAGCCGCTCTGTTTGGGGGGTGGGGATATGAGAGGGACTGCTAGGCCATGTGAGAGAGTTGAAATAATTGACTCCAACAATGTTATTGATTATCCATCCTTTCTTTGGTCCCAACTACCATGAATAATCATGTGCTGATTATGTAATACTTTGAGTTCCCAAACAATGAAAACAGACATAGCATTGACTTGGCTTCTCCAAGACCAAATGCTATAAGACAATATTAACTTAGACCTAAGTGTTCATTTTTCCTAAGGCCACAATTCATCCTTTCCCTTCAATGAATGAAGGAAATGAATGAATGAATGAGTGAAAAATACCTATTAAGCATTAACTATGTGTACACTGTGTTAAGTGCCAGGGAAATGAATACAAAAAAAATCAAGTTATTTCCTGCCTTCAAGGAGCTTACATTCTAACAAGCAAAGAAAACAGATGTAGGGGAGATCCCAGAGAGGTCACAGGAATGGTGAATGGAGGGGTAGTGCAACATTTAGCAAGCTGATTAATATTACTGTACAGTAGCTCCCAAAAGCTGAACTTATTACAGTCTGACTGAAAGGTATGGAATTCACTAGAATCCCTATTTTTCTCAAAATTGCAACTAAATTCCAAAGGATCTTCTCAGAAAATGAATGTCTTTCCTATATTCTTAGTCTTTACAGTTCCATCTTAGTGTTAAATCCATTATGTAATGATTTCATCTTTCTTTGGACCTGAAGAGATAGAGTCAAATTTTGTGGTCAATCCCTACCTACGCCAAGATCCATGTAGGCCCTTCCCTGCCCTATCACTTCCTTAAAGAGCTAAATGGTTCCAAGTCCTCCAACTATCCTTTATAGAAAATATATATAGCTCTCACTGAACGATAACTTAAGAGAAAATGTGCAACATGGTTTGTAACCTTAAAAGACAAGAACCATTGAAAACAACAACTTACCTTGAGATCTTTATGGTTGGGATTTTAAAAAACATCTCAAAACAAATGAACTTCTATTATCAGCCCTAATAGGCCAGGACTCAGTCAAAAAATAAAGTTACAAAAATCGGCAAACGAGTTACAGAGAACCATGCTGTGATATGATGCCTGCTGCTATTTCTGAATCTCTCTAAGCAGGGAGACTGTGGGAGGGTTTTGCTCATAACCACACATTTACATGAGATTGTCTAATGTGGCTGAAACAGGGAATCACAGAGGAGAGAGATTCTGCTGGAAGGGGATGCTTTCTTGTTCCTCAGAGGGCTCCTCCTCTCCCCTTATCCCACCTCTTCCTTCTCTGTCATTACTAACTGGTGCCGGTTCAGACTGGCTAGCTCCAGCCTTCGCAGCATCCTCTCTGTGCTTCTCAGCTTTTGTTCTCAGTGAGAACAGAGCACTACTTCTGGCTTCTAAGGCAGCTTGTGTAATTAGCCCGCAAGCTGCCAAATATTGCAGCACATCCTTTGATAACCTATTAATGACATGGATAACTAAAAAGGATTTTTTATTCACAAAGCAAATGCAATTGTATTTTAACAATTTCACTTCAGGTACAAGGACATTTTATTTACTCCTCTGGCACTGATGGCTAAAACAACTATTCCCCCGTTTATTTTTATATAATTCTCCCTAACTGTTTACTACCTCTCAGGAGTGGTTATAGGGATATTTATATCAACAAAAGAGGTAAACCAAGGACATCTGGAACACTCAGAAATTATTGTTTTCTTTTCTTCTATAGGCAAGGTAGGGAGAGTAAGGGGTACTTACTGCTCCAAAATCATTCAAATATGGCCCATAGGAAGTTGCAAAATATCACTGAAACCCCTATTTCTTTCATGAACTGTTTTAAGTCCTAAATGCATTTTTAATTGTCTCAAAGGATCAGAGATCCAGGAGTAGAAAAACACCTTAGACATTATCAAGTCCAAACCTCTTATTTTTACCTAGGATAAAATTGAGGTCTAGAAAGGTTCATACCTCAAGGTCACACTGACAGAAAGTAATAAGGCCAGATTTCAAGCCCAGCTTCTTTGACTGCAGAAACAACATGAAGAAGGAAAGACATTTCTTAACTAACAATTATTTTCAAAATAACAAATATGTTTGCAGAAATTCAAGAGTAGGAAGGACAATGTGAAAGCAGCTTATCAGTCGCATTTTAGCTACCTTCCCTACCTACTTTCTGAGGACTGATAATCTAATTTGTTGTAGGATTCCATCAGGATTCTCTCAGCCCCAAATTTGTTAATTTTTTTCCCACACTACAGGCCTATGCAGCAATTTCTAGGCTTTCCTGCCTAGATGGGATTCCTAAGGCTATCTCTACCTCTTTTTTCCCTTAGAGGAGACAGGAGATAAGGATATGGCATGGGAAAGGGGAAGCCAAGAAGTTGTTATGAGTATGTCAGGCTAAGGATGCTTTGAGGCATCCCTATCTACTAACTCAGACATAACTAACTAATCTAGTGAATGTATATATACATATATGTGCATATGTATATGTGTAGACACAGACACACACAGCTAAAACTAATTAGTTGAGAGAGAGAGTGGTGGTGCCAAATCTCAAACCTATCCCAAGAACTCTAACACTAGCCTTGTTGTACCTTCTCCTAACTGAGCACCTGGAGATATTTTCTTTCACTAACAGATGTCAGAAAGAGATTTCCCATGGCCAGAGAGGTGGCAGACAACCCAGAGATGTATGAAACACTTGTCTCCATACTCTGGTCTTTTTATATTCAAGTACAGAACAGTTTGGAACTGAGCCATTGTGTTTGTATCGGGTCCATGTGCAGATAGTAGTCCAGCTCAGAATGAGCATTGGAGCATCATAAAAACCACAGAGGAACCACTGAGTGAATGTCCTTCTCTTAGACTTCTTATTTTCTCTATAGAAAAATCTAGACAATTTTACGGACATATTTATTTCTTGGTGAAATTGCTTTTAGCCTGAACATGCTCCTGTCTGTCACAGTATATAGTCGGGCTCAATTTCCAGATACGGGCACAGTCAAACACAGCCTGGCATGAGATCCAAGTTCTTAAAAAAGAGACAGTGTGGGCTGATGAATTCTCAGCCTGTTTACATTCTTTCCCTGAAGTGATTGCAGTTCTCTGCAGTTCTGCAATACTAGGAGCTATTTACATTGAACAGGCCCTAAAGGAGGAGAGAATTTTGTGGAGCTTCTAAGGTGAAATTTAGAAGACCGAATGAAAATAGGAACATGAAGCAGTTAATCTGGGAACTTGTCATTCTTGTGCTGTGTAAGGAGGTTAGACTCAGAAAGACAGGATCACATACCTGCACGGTCAACCATTAATAGGTATCAGCTCTGAAGACGGGAGATAAGGGCCTTTTTCCCTATCTTTTTTAAGCTCTCCAGAAAACGGATATTAACTTCTTTTCTTGAGCTTTTCCATATATTACCTACCTCACAGGGCTGTTGTGAGGATCAACTGAGATAATAATGCATGTGAAAACACAGTGCAAACAGGAGAGCAAAGAGGAAAGGTACTATTACTTTTTGATTCAATTAAAGGAAAAGTAATGCCCCTCTTTTGGCTCAATATTCCCATAAGTTAAACTTCAGTGAAAAACTGGTTATGGATTTTAAAACATACTCCTTTTTAAAAAAGTTATAAATCATCACATTTATCCTTGATGTCTATTGTACATTATATACCTGCTCAGTTAAGTGCTTTACAGATAAAAGCATGAGTTCCCAGTCTCTCCTTGTATCAGAAGGCAAATTCAAATTACAATCACTGCAATGGGTCCATAATGGCATTCAAATTTCCTCCCTTTTTCTAGGGCTCTGTTCTGAAGGTTACATTATACAAATAATGAACTGAAATTAACATAGTTGTCATAGCCCACTCATCACAATAACACATCCAAACAGAGGAAAGAAAATGAATGTCTTAAAAGTGATGCGTTTCATAAATCCACTTAATTGAGAGATACTAAAATATATACTTTGCACCTAATTAAAAATTAATCTGTTGGTTACTGTTTTTAAAATATATTTTGAGGCTTCAAGTGATAATATGCTTTTACATCTAGTTCCTTATTCTATTTTCCAAGCCTGAAAGAGGTGAATTATGATTTTCTAAAAATTTACCCATATGCTTTCTAGTTGAATAAAACACTTAACCAGTTCTTTTTATTTTCTTTTATTTTAAATTCTATACCTACACAGTAAAAATAATTACCATTGACATGAAACAAGTCACTTGCCCCAAATTCCAATGGTTCTAAGCTTTGGGACTACATACCCAATCTTCTCATTTCAATTCCAGGGCTCCATCCTCAACTTCAAGTGACAGATGGTGTCTTTCGTGTTTTGTAATCTACTAACTCAGTTTCTTCATCTGCAAAATGAGGTGGTTGGACTAGGTGATTTCTAAGGTCTCTTTTAACTTTAAATGCCATGATCTTACATTATCTCCCATTCACTGAGATTCTCTTTCGTGTCACAGAAAATTTCACATGTAAAGTCTGAGCCAAAGGATTTCTTACTGATGAGAAGATTCTCCAAATGTTTCTAATCTAAGACCAGATAGATTCAGATTCCAACATTATGTGACTGTACTATTTGCACTGAGTCCAGAAATACTACAAAGACTTCTCAAAGAGATCTAAAGAAGTAGAAAAAAAGAGATAGTTTTCATTGTCTACATGGGTAAAAAAATCAAGTATGTGATTAATACCTGTTATCAGGACTATGGCTTACAACTATTGTACAGAGACGCAGCCCAATGAGTTAGGTCATCTTGTGTAACTTTGACAGCACTACAGACAGACAACGAGCTAGGCCTAGAAACTGGTATATAGAGGCACTGGCATGGATTACATTTGGGAAATGGAGCAATGCTTTCTAAAAATTCCCCACTGGCTGCTCCTACAAAAGTCCACCTCTTTAACAGGACTATTCACCTTATGGCTGCCAATCATGAAATACTACAGTGTTAGAAGAATTAAAATTACAAATAATCCGAAGGACAATTGTAAACATCAACAGACCGTAGCACATTACTGATGATAAACTGAATGTGAGAAACAGTATAAAAAACACTGTCTAATCCTAAGTAAAGATTTAGGGTTAGAAAAGAAAGTAGGTTGGTCATGCAGCAAAATGAGAGGTAACAGCCAGCTCAAGGGGCACACAGGCAGCTACACCAAAACGATAAAATAACAAAGGAGGTTCTCCAGGGTACTAAGGGGGGTGTCAGTCAATAAGCACTTACCATGTTGACGTCAGTCTGTGAAGAAGCCTAATATATGTGCTGGGGACACAAAGAAATCATCAAAAGATAGCTCTTGCTTTTGATGAGCTCACAGACTAATGAGGGAGATAACATGTAGGAAGGACATGTACTAGCTATGTGCAGGATAAATAGGAAATTATCAACAGTGGGAAAGCACAAGTACTAAGTGCTGAGGAGAGAAAGGCAAAAAACACAAACCCAGCCCTCTGAGACATCAAGAAACATTCATAATAATGGGGGAGAGAGCCAATAAATAATGAGGTACAAACAACATTATGGAGAAAGTGGACATAGGTAAGTTGCCAGGGGAAAGCACAAAAGCTACCTCAAAAAGCTCAAGGCTGGAGAAGCCCTCCATCAAGTCACAGAATGTTAGCTCTAGGGGCCAGTGCCACGCACGAGATCACATTCAAGTCATCAAAGTCCTAAAGAAATGCTACGTGCCTAGCATATGCTTATGTGAGCTTAAATACTTACGGGTCCATTAATGAACCACGAACTTTCTGACACTTTTTAGGTTTTATTTCTGCCCATTTTCTCTAGAGCTGGATTCGTTTTAGGGTAAAAAGACTATGTAATGCTACTCTAGGAAATCAATTTGCCAATTAGAAACCACAATCAAATAGTGTAAATCCTCTAAATAGCACCGAATGACTTGAGGTGGCTTTGCAGCACCTCCAGTAGTGCTAACAGAAGGACTAAAAGGAAGTCTGAGGTCATTCATGTCCCAATCAACATCAGACAAGCCTTTGGAATGAAGGCTTCACCAAGTGCTCCTTTTTCTCATCCAGGAAAAAGTGACTCTTCACTAGAGTCTGTTTAAAGAGTCTGTTTCAAGAGGAGGGCATCAGTAGCGGGGCCACTTTCTTTCAATCACCCTCTAGAGAAATAAGATTCTTATAATAATTGGACACTCACATGGAAACCACACACCTTCTTAAACTCCCAGTTCAAACCTGGGACTGAACAAATACAACATTAGTAGAGAGCATCAAATACAGGGAAGCATCCACTCCTTATAACTTGGGCAAAGGCACTGCTAATTCTGGGGCTACTGTTAGGTCTGTATGGTTAGAAGCCTGGTTCCTTGATACTTAACATCTTCAAAGAAAGACAAGTTGGAAAACCACAAGCACATTTTTTCAGATCCTTCTTGCTGAGAATGCAGAACATGATTCTCCTTCATTAATTTCTGCTTAGGCAAATACCACAATTGGGGGGAAAAAACTACTCTTCTTTTGGTTTGGGATCGTGTCTGTTGTTGACAGAATCTTTCTTTTTGCGAGTATTGCTGAATGAAATCAAAAGCATGTTTTTATCCAGGTGAACATGACTTTTAACCTAGAAACTTTCCCTCTGAAAGGACTAGCCATAGGACTAACATTACAAAAGAGTGGCCGGTTTCAATCTGAAGTATCTTAATGGTTCATGGAATATCCTAGAGATCAGACATTTAAAACCATCTACGAAAGTTGAGTAAGGAATTTCTTCTACTACATTACTAAATATAAAAACTATGTAAATGTAAGAAATTCTTCATGGAAACATCATTAATAGTAATTATATTGAGTACATATAATCAGATATGTGAAAGCTGCATATATATATATAAATAATCTTTCTATGAAGTAATGTGACAGCTTTTGAAGCTTCACAGAGAAAACCAGTCTCATTCTTCATAAATACACTATGCCTGTACAACCCTAACACACCCAACCACACTCCTATTTTTCTGATAACTTTAAAATTCCAAGTTTTGCTCATATAATTACTCCTGTGTTTCCTTTTTAACTGGCTTTCCTTCTTTTGTGTTGTACTCGTAATTCATAACTCCTTTTTTGAGGCAGGGGAAGGGAGGACTTTAAGAAGTAGGGACCAAGAGAGACAAACTCAACCTCACTTAAATCCAAGTCGCACACATCTCAAGACATAGCCAGATGATGCTACTGGTCCTCTTTAAAAAACGAAGGATGAACAATAGCTACCATCTATCTATCTATCTACCTACCGATCTATGACAATGACTTCTCAAGTGTAACTAGAATTCTTTCATTACCCTTGGCAGCTGCATGGATTGGACGCTTCTAAAATGTTAAATTTATGTGTCTGTAAGTACACACATACATAACACACAAGAGTCAGGAAGCCTGAGATGCTCATGAGCCGTGTGACCCCTGCCTGCCTCAGTTCCTTGTCTGCAAAATGAAGCGGAGAAGGAGATGACAACCGGCTCCTGTACCTTCGCAAAAACAAATGGGGTAGAAAGAGCTGAAAACCACTGAAAATGATGGAACTGAATAAATATACACACACAAGCAAGAATCCTACCAGTCTAATAAGCAAATTCTGTTATTTCTATCAATGACTACAGCCATTGGGAAGCCAGGGGGAGGGGGGGGAAGCACCATGCTACTAAAACGAAACATACAAAAAGCCACGCAAGAACATAGGGCTGATTCTGGGAATTTCTCAAACTTTTGAAGGAACATAGTGTGGAAACAGCTCCCCTTAGTGGACACGTGTACTCAATGCAAAAATCTGAATCCTAAGGAGAACCAACATTCTATGGATTCAAGATGACTTTCTCAGGACACCCCTGTACATGACCATCATCTTCCCCACAAAACAGACTCCATTTATCTTAGAAACCTGTCCCAAAGCAATGTAAGTTAAATTCCATGACAGTTTCTAAAAACAATGTGAGTGGAATCATGCATATATAAGTACATATATATATATAAAATTAGTGGCAATAAAACCAATTTTAAGCGCTCAGGATAAAACACGGGCAGAGCACACCTCTGCTCTGGTCTACAAGTTCAGCGGTGCATGAACACAACATACTCTGTCCCAACTCCAGGCTTTGGTTCAGTTTTACTGCTAAATCTTGCCATCCTTCAAGGGTCTGCTCAAGTTCAGGGTCTCAAAGAAGGCTTCTCTGGCAACTTTTACCCATTCTTTATAACTTTCTAGGACAAATGATTTATACAGCAGCATGGAACAATGATGTACAGTCTTTGATTGCCCATTGATTGCTTCATGTGACTTCAGTTTTGTTTTTTTCCAACCTAATGTTTAGTTCCTCAAGGTAAGGGGTATCAGACGAGACAGGCTCTTACAGCTTTAGGTCTGTGACTGGAACAGAGCAATTATCATATATACTTGTTGGCTGAATTAACTTGTATGATGATCTCATACAAGCATTCTCTCTCTGAACCTCTTCCTTTACTGATAAACCATCTTCCTCAAATCCCTTCCTACCTCTTCCTTTTGGTCTCAGAGGATGAGCCTCTCCTAATCATTTGCTCTCTTGCTCTTTTGGGGGGGGGGGGCCTTCTTCCATCACTCATTCCCATAATTATTCCCATTCTCTTTTGCATTTCCAACTCTAGTATTTTGGGGCTTCTTGCCTTCTATCTCTAAATGTGTTCAAATCTCCCCTATTCTATTGGTCCCCTTCCTTCCACTCTTGCTTTCAGCAGTCTAATTCAGGCCCAGTTTCGCCATTGCCACAATACCAAATTTCCAGTGGCTTTTCACTAGACATGTATATAGATAAAGGTTTCTTTTTCACTTTAGGAATGTGTTTCAATAATTTCTCTTTTCTTTAGTTTTAGGAGACTATCATAATTGTGGGGCATAGTTAAAGAATTTGTCATGTCTACCTTTTGGAAACTGGAAAGCCCCTTAGGCACAGAATAATTATCAAATTAATTACCTAGGTTCTTGTTTATAATTCAGCTAGGTGGCGCAGTGCATAGAGTGCTGGACCTGGAGTCAGGAAGACTTCTCTTCCTGAATTCAGATCTGACCTCAGACACTTACTGGTCATGCAACTCTGAGCAAGTCATTGTCACAGAGAGTCAGACATTATAATTCTTTGTTTCTGGTGTTACCAGATCAGAACATCTTTACCATCCCTTTCTCTTACCTCTACTTACAATTTCACCAACCTAGCTCAGGCCTCCACTGCCTCCTGGTGCTTCTATCCCCTATGCCCAGAACACACTTCCTCCTTATTTCTGCCTTTCAGTCTTTCAAGCCTCCTCAGGTGCCACCCACTCTGGGAAATAAGACTTGCTATCCCTCTGTTTAAGTATTTCTAGAACACTAAGTCTGGATCTCTCCTCGGCCCTGACTGGTTTGCTCCCTGCCTACTGGACATTATCATACATATCCCTTTGATGTGTTTATGATGTTACATAATGAGAGTTGTACTCATTGTTTTAGGTAGCAAAAGGGTTTCAAAAATGTATACAGAACTATAGCAAAATAATTAAAAAACATTCAACAAATATTTAAGCACCCACTATATGGCATCCAAACACCTAAATCAAACATAGTAGTTTTGTGAGCAAAGTCTTGACTATATAACAAAACTTTGGGATCTTAAGTCTGGAAATTATTTACAAAGTATTTAATTTTTGTTTAATTTGTTGTTTATGTTCAAAGTTAAACCTTAACCTACTACTAACATTTTTACTACTTTGACAGTGGTTAGAAAAAAAAAGTTGGCATGGTTCCACTGCCAATAAGCCATACATAAATTGCTAGTCTTCTGAAAAGTTATGTAAAAGGCCACCCTGACAAAAAGAAACATTGATGCTTGGTCATTTTGAATTTGAGAGAAGGAATCTGCAATAATATTCCTAGTCTGTTTAATTGTAGGATAGACATAGTTTAAAATAATTAACATTTATATTGACCATGTTTATCATTTTTGGTTTGGTATCTGCAAAATAAACCTATCATGTCTCTGGCAACACATCAGCTTTGCTGGACCAACACTAGAACAAATAACAGCGCTGAGAACGTTCCAATGGGAAAGCCGTGCTTCTGACCCGTAGCCCAGGAAGGTGCTGCATCAGTCACACCATGAAAGAACTTAAAATAGCTCTGTTTAGGGAAGCTACTACTTTGCCAACTTTTTTTTCAGGCTAACTAGACACTTAAAAGAGAGAAATGGAGACACACACACACACACACAGAGACAGAGAGAGAGAAATCTTTTAACGAGTGGGGTCACTCATCACTAGCTTAGGATACTCAATGCCGACAGCTGAGATAAACATAATTCTGAACAAAGATCAATGGCAAAATGTTTGTCCTCTTTTAAAAACGATGTTGGCTTTGCTCTTTGTCCAGAGCTATCTATCAGTCTTTCTTAACCCTAGGAGGTGGGAAAAATCTGTTAAAATTAAAAATTTGCTTCATCTCCATGACTGACTAACTACAGATATAAACTCTAGATACATAATGTGTCAAATGAGACATTACCAGAGAATGGAATCACAGTTGCTGACTGTTTTGCCTACGTTTTAATCGCTGTTATGCTTTATGCCTCTTTCCCTCTAGATTATGCTTATTTTCATATTCTTTTGGGATGATTTAATGCCTCCTGGGGATGCAATGAAAAAATGTGAAACTTTAAACAGAACTTTAATGTGTTTATTAACAAGAAAAAACAAACACCCCTATGTCTAGAAACCTACAATATTTTAAAAGTTTTCCACTTCTTCTAAGCAAATCTGTCTGGAAGAATAAAATATCCCTTTGGCAATGGTTCCCATTATATAACTGCTACATAAAAGAGACCCATCACCAGTACAACTGGCATCACTCGCATATAATGCTAACACGTTAGGAACACCAGAGAAGGGAAAGCAGTGTGGAGAACGCAATGACAAAATCACACAGCTTCAGAAGGAGACCGATAAGTGGCTTGTTTCGAAATTTTAGAGATTCTACTGTGCACGTGGAGAAGACGTGATTCCTTAATAAGTTGGGAGACATTCAGATTTTTAAAAGGTATAACGCCATGTTATCCCAATCTTCCAATGTTCACATGTTAATCACTCAGTCCTAAGAGCCTATATATTTGTTACTTCTCATTACAAAGAATTATATAATTCATTTGTACATTCAAAAGGAAATTCACCCAGACATTTTTGATGTTGTGGACTAAAACTGATTAGATTTTCATATGTAAATTGTTTGAATAATTTGTAAGAATAAACTCTAAGATATTAAATGATTCATCACTAACCCATAATATATAACATATCTAAAATTTGGTAACGTTAAATTTGTATAACTATACATACCTGAGGTTAACATATTATTCTTGCTTTTTAAAAAAAGGTAGTCCCTTTGTGAAAACAACAACATACATTGTATTAGCAAAATTTAAATATTGTAGGCTTTCTTTTTCACCCAAATTATCTTGATATTTAAATCAACAGGAATCATACCAGCAGCCCCCCCCCCCAACTGATTCTAGGCTTTGCTGTTTCTCTTCCCCTTAAAACCAAAGGAAAAGTCCTATTTCCTGTGGAAAGTGGATTGGAGCTGCTGAATATATTTTTAATGGTTTACACTTCCTTAATTAGTTGCTCTACACTCTTAAGGCTTTATCTACACGGTGACCTAAAACAAAGCAAAATATGAGCTCCAGTTCATTTTTAGCACCAAAGAGATTACTTGTGGAAGAACTTTTATGATTCATTCAAGTTTTCCCACGGCTGGGGGTTGGGGGGAATAATTTTTGTGATTTGAGAGTTCCTTTTTAAAGCACAGTTGGTTCAAATCCTGGTTTAGCAAGCATCTTTCTACACTTATGTCTCTATAAAATACAATGCTTTTCCAAGCCCCAGCTATTCTCTTCTTAGAAACTATTCAATACCAAAAAAAAAGGTGAACAGTTCCTTTGAGTTGACCCATATTAACCATATTTGGAGATTCATTTTACTTTAAAACTGAATTCTGAGATGAATAATAAGTACCACTCCTTAATTTATTGTCACATAAATTGTGAGTGTGCACCTTCCCTCTAAGTACAAGACTAGAATTTCCAACTACCTATGGGGTGTCTAGATAGTACATCAAACTTGTGTCTAAAACCAACCTTATTTTCTTTCTTCCAAAATATAAGCTTCCTTTTGCTAACTGAATTTTTTAAAAAATTAGACTAGAAAAATTAATTTCTGATGAACACAGACTTCTTTCTTCCTGAAAGTATAGGCTCAACAAGCTATTATCACCAAAACAACTAACCAAATTTTGGGTATCACCAAATTTGGGTACCAAAAGAGAAAAAAGTTCTTGTGTTTGTACAAAACCTCAGCATAACTACAACTTAAAGTGCTCAAATAAAATAACTGAGGGACCTAAGAAGATGATATTTGAGGTCTGGCTAACAAAGTAAGAATTCTTCAATATGTAAAAGGAAAAGATTTGTAGTCATACAAAGCCCATAAAAATCACAAAAAGATACAGCATACATAGAATTGTTCCATATTCAGATGCAAACCCTCTGAGATAGATGAAAATGAGATCAGCCTTAGAAACCCCATTTTGGGGACATTTTCAGTTTATAGATGTGATAAGTGGAAACAGGTGTTCCAACTTATTTTCAAATACGATTCAGGAACTTAGTGGTTTTCTTTAAACATCTTAAGGATCTGGCTAACTGATCAATTAATATTATATTCTCCACTTTCAAACAATCATGACAAACATAGGACTTGTTAGTTTCAAATGTAAAGACTTAAGGACGTTAAGTTTCTTAGCAGCAGGGCTTCCCACTTTGGAACTATTTCCTGCTGCAGCAGCTTTCCAGATCCTGAGTGGGGAGAAGTTTCACACATGAAACAAGCCATATTTGACTGTCTGGTTTGGAGCTGTTGCACTCTCCTTTGTTTAGTGCTAATATTCTCATTGTTGGCATCAGCAATGGTAGCTTATCCCCACCCCCTTTTCCCCTAATCTGGATAGTTATATACAATTTGCATTTTCCTTCTGATTTTGCAGAGAATGACTTATCCAGCCAAGTATGTGCTAGAATAAACTAGCTGTCACTGATGCCACCACAGACTCAGCAGCTGCCACTATATACTATAGGCTGGGCTCATGTTTAATTCTGAATTTGTATTGGTACTATCTGTAAATGCAAACATTTATGACATCTATATTTTTGCTCAGTTTTGAAAGCTTTATGCAACTAGAAGGACTGGGGGAATCCTAGAACCAAACTGTTTCCTGAACTTCCAGAACTTGAGAATGACCCTAAATCTAGACAGGCCTTCTTAGCACAGCTGGAGACTAGACGAGGTTCTGTATCCATCTGACAAGCCAAACCTATAATGCTAGAAAGGGTCTGAAGATGTCATTGAGAGCTTGGGACCATGAGCAATCTGGTAGTGCATAGTCTATGCTGAAGGTTTATAATGAGTTAAATCACTTAAATGAATGGGCCTAATCAACACATCAGCCCATTTGCTATTTTAAAATCTAGCAAAAGTAAACATCCTTAAATTGCTGTACAGTACCATGTCCTTGAGCAGAGTGCTCTGCTTTAAATGCCTGGTAGCACCACTTCTCCTGCCACTGCTCCTGGGGGGGAAGGGAGCCAAGAACTGTCACCTTCAGCCAAAGACCTGACCTACTGCCTCGCAACACATTCATAGCAATGTTTGATTTTAGAACTTGAAGGGCATTTTTTTCTTTCCCTCTCTTACCACCCACTATTTTCCCTACCTTTCTCACAGTCAATCATAAACTTAATTTTTGTCATGTATATTTTTGGTTCACAGAGAGTGAGATCTTCAGACATGGAGAAAACAAATAAACAAGGTCATGGTACTAGTCATGCTCAATTCATGTGCCCGCTCCTCAGACCTCTGACCAAAGGCCACCCAGATTAATAAGTAATTCTAAAATCACAGAGATTAAACAACATCTAATTCTCTGGCCAAAATAGACTCGCATGTCTGTAATACACATTCATCTTCCCTAAACCAATTCTTCTACCAATTTCTTCCAGAATATTTTTAGAATGTTGCCTTGAAGTGTTGCTTGAAGTGTTAATATCCCATAGACCTTATTTAGCTACCATTATGTATTAACAAACATCATAATTTATTCAATTCTATGGAAAAACCATAGTCTACTTCTGTCACCCCATAAATCACACATATCCATTTATGGGGATTCCAATAATTATGTTAGCTGAGAGACCTTACCTGAATTTAAAATATATACAGGTAACTGGTACTTTTGAGGAAGACAATATATAAGACCATAAACTTACAAAACAGATCTGGCAATTATCAAATTTAGAAATATTTCTTCACAAAATGTCATGGTTTCCCTAGTATACTTAAATGCTTTTAATACATTTCTAACCATTTGCTGAGGAAATTACTAACATTTTAAAGATCACTACCAAGTGAATGGATCCATTTCTATGAATGTGCATTTGTACGTATATATACATATACACAAATATATACACACACTCATACATATATATATATGTATACACACACATGTACATGTATGTGTGTGTACTTTGAATAGATGCCTCAAATAGAAAACAAGGTGGGCCCCAGAACTGAACAGGTTCAAGACAATATGGGGGATAACTAGAAGGAAACTATACAGTTCTTATGCCCAAAGGGCTGTAAAACTGTGCATACCCTCTGGCCCAGCAATATCACTACTTAGTTTGTATCCCAAAGAGATCAAAGAAAAGGGAAAAGGACCTATCTGTACAAAAATATTTACAGTAGTCCTTTCTGTGGTGTCAAAGAAATAGAAGTTAAGGGAATGCCCATCAACTGGGGAATGGCTGAACAAGTGGTGGTATGTGATTGTGATGGACTATTCCTGTGCTCTTAAGAAATGAGTTATAAAAACCTGGGAAGACTTTAATAAACTGATGCAAAGCGAAGTGAGCAGAACCAGAAGAACATTAGGGTACACAAATCAACTAGGAAAAACTTAGCTCCTCTCGAGACAGTTTCAAAGGACCTGTGATAAAAAGTGGTGTTCACCTCTGGAAAGAATGATGAAATCTGAAAGGAGATTGAAGCATACTTTTAAAATTTTATTTATTTTGTGTGTGTGTGTGTGTGTCTGCTTTTGCAAATGCCCAATGTGGAAATAGTTTACATGATTTCATATATATAACTGATATATATTGCTTGCCTTCTGAAGGGGTAGGGGAGGGGTAAAGAAGGGAGAGAATATGTAACTCAAAATGCTTTTTAAAATGAATGTTAAAAATTTTTTTCATGTAATTAAGAAATATTTAATAAAAAATAAAAACATTTTTAAAAGAAATTATAAAGTTCTTTTAACTCAACTTCTTCCTGAAAAGCTCATCTTTTTTAATATCAAAAATCTTCCCAATAATCTCATCGAGGGATGGTCGGTTTTGAGAGTTGGCAGATTTCTCTGCCTTAGCTGTCTTCAGGTAAGGGTTGGACAAGATTGCTGCTGAGATTCCTTCAAAGTTGCAACTTTTCCGAGGTCACATGACTAGGAAACAACAAAGTCGGCACTAGAACCCAAGTCCTTTCACTTCCAATATAGCACTCTTTCACTACACTTTGCTGTGTCTCTCTGATCTTTAAGGGAAAAATAAAGGCAATTTTTTTGTAGCTGTCCCTTATTCTTTAATATAAGTATGGCAATTATGCTTCCTAGAAGGAGGTTTTAAGACTTAGAGCTAGAAGGGAATCTTAGCGATAATCTAATCCAGGCTCGGAGAGGTAACCAGCCTCCTAAGCCCACATACAATCCAAGCCCATCACAAGTGGGATTTAAACTATGGTCTTCTGATTCCCAATCCAGGGTTCTACCCAATATATTATGTTTTCAATAGCAGAATTCAATACAAATGGAATTTATAATTGGAGATAGAACTTATACTTGGAGAACTTAAAGCTGACAAAAATGGTTAGTCGAAGACAAAGATTTCAGAAATAAAGTTCACCACCATTTATTTTTAGATTGCAGCTTGTGGGAAATATGTACACTGGGGAAAAAAAGAAATAAAGCATCAATAAAGATTTCTGAGACTCATTATTTAATTTACTTATGAGAGCTCTGAACTATGAATTCTTCTTTCCCACATTTGTTTCAGAGTCTCTGGAAAAAAATGAAACGTCTGGAAGGCATTTTTTAACATTAAATCCTAAACTTATTTTTGCTAAAGACATGTCATGACGCTAAATGTATCTAAAAAATCAAAGCTGAAAAAATAACTTATTTGATCACTCTTTTCTTCTTCAGGTCATTAATTTACATTCTTCGTTGGCTAGAAAGCTTGGTATTTCTTATTTAAAAACTTCAAAGGTTCATGATTTTCTTAGTATAGGAACTTCTAGCACAGATATTTACTGTATCTTCTCTACATCTTTGAAAATATTCTTTGTGAGTTGTTGGAGCCAAAATATCTTTCACCCTACGGCCAACCTAGTAAGGAGCATATCTGAACTCAGACTACAGACATACGGTCCATCGTCGGACTCTGAGAGCTCAGTGAGTTCACAAGTATTAATTAGAGACTAAAGTGTGCTAGGTATTCTGTTAGGCACTAGGAATGAAAGCAGTTGGTGGTTTCAAGGAACTTACAGTCCAGCTCGGGGAGTCACATACTTTATACGCATAGGTGTACTGAAAAGAGAAAAAGTTAATTTTGGTGGGAAGGCACCAAAGCTATAGTGGTCAGGAAATGTTTTACAGAGAAGGTGGTTTTTCAGCCAAGCCCTGAAAGAAATTCTAAGAGGAAACAATGAGCAAGGAGTACATTTGAGGCATCAGGAACAACTTGTGCAAAAATAAAGAGAAAAGAAAGAGTCTCTTCTATGAGGAATAGCAAATAAATACAAGGGCAGCCTGATGGTGCAGTGGGTAGAGCACTGAGCTTGGAATCAGAAAGACTCATCTTTATGAATTCAAAACTGGCCTCAGATACTACCTGTGTGACCCTGGGTAAGTCACATCACCTTGTTTGCCTCAGTCTCCTCATCTGTAAAATGAACTGGAGAAGGAAATGGTAAACTGCTACAGTATCTCTGCCAAGAAAACCCCAAATGAAGTGACAGAGAATTGATTGAAATGACTCACCAATAACAGCAAAGAAAGATAATTTAGGTGAACAATAATGTGAGTGAAGGGAGTGATGTCATAAAGCTTGAAAAGAAAGGATGAAACCAAGTGGCAAAGAGCTTTAAATGCCAGACAGAAGTGATCCCAGAAGTAACAGGTATCCACTGGGGTATAATGACAAGGAGAATGACATGGTCAGACCCGCATTTTAAGTGATTCACTTTGGCAACTGTACAGAGAATGAGTTGGTATCAGGGGAAACTTGAAACAGAAAGAGATCAGTTAATGTTTCTTCTAACTGAAGATTAGCTGAATCGATGTGAATATTGGAATCTAGGCGGCAGACAACATAAAGGGCAGAACCTGGACTCAAAGATTTGAGTTCAAAACCAGCCTCCAACACTTACTAGCTGTATAACCTTGGACAAGTCATTTAACCTTTGTCTTCCTCAGTTTTCTCACCTATAAATTAGGGATAATGACAACACATCTCCCAGGGTTGTTGTAAGGATAAAATGAGATGATACTGCGTAAAGCACTTTGCAAACCTTAAAGCACAACGTAAGTGCTAGGTGTTCTTGTTGTCGTATGTTGATTTATTGAAATACAAATGCACATTAAATTATTTGCAAAGTCAACTTTTAATTTTAATAAATATTAAATTACTCTAGTTTTTCTTCCTTTTTATTGCTAAAAAGTTAATATCAGGAAAATACAAGCTGTATATCCCATGCTAGTAAGATATTCTTATCTGTTATATGAGGCAAAATCATGGAACAGCTATATTTCCCTGGAAAGATTAAGAAAAAGAAAACAAATCAGACCTTTACATGAACTCCAGAAAAACCAAAGGTAAAAGAGTTCATGAATTCAGCACGCGAGGAATTTATGAGACAACTTGGGTTAGGCAACACATTGATACTTCCCAGTGTTTACAGAGCATGGAAAGAGTTCAAAAGAAAATGTATATATAACTATCTGTCTGCTTTAAAGGACTTTATCAAAGTTGGTAACTCAAAACAAAGAATGACCTAAGTCAAAAATAGAATTCTAATTATACCACCACCCTTTTCCTGAGAAACAGGTCTCAAAATCAGGGCCATAGCAATCTTTTAATTTATAATTAAACTTCCTAGTAACCCAATCATATTAATTGAAGGTGTTACAATTCTCTGTAAAAAATTCACCAAGCTCATTCTTTTACTAAATTCATTTGTAGGGTAGACAGGAAAGACAGACTGGCCTTTAAATTTATCCATATATTATCCATACAAAAGAAAAACGGCACACAGTAAACTCCATATAAATATAATCTATTAATCTTATCATTGTTATTAGATACACATAAAAAATAAAGTAGATAATTACATTAATGCCCTATTGGAATATTCTCTTCACATGCAAAGCAAACCCAAGTTTAGTGCATAAATTTGAATTTGTCTTTTTAATCTGCCAGCATGTACTGAGTTAGATTAATCTTTCACATTCATACTAAGTTTGTCATAACTTTTATAACCTCTCATATAAATTACAGGCATAAACTAGAAGGCAAACAATATTTAAGAATGCTATATTTACTTTCAGAAGACAATTATTTAGCTAATTCACAAAATATCCCTAAAAGATGGATCAATTTCATTATGTTTTACAGATCAAGGATGGAGATTGGATATTCCACAGCAGTTATCCATAAGAGGTAAACCTGGAGTATTTGCATAAGAATCTGATTGTGTAGGGAATGGTGCTGACAATAAGGGCAGAGTAGGTGCACGAGCCTGCCTGGACAAGGAGGAACCTTCATGTTCCTTCTTGTTTTGAGAAAGGACACATATGGTTCCAGAATCTCTTTGAGGAGAGACACCAGAGAGAGGGAAAGAAAAGATCTTGCTAAAATGGCTGACAGCCCTTCAAATGTCGTTGATTTCCAGTATGCTTCCCTAGAGATGCCAGGGAATTTCCCTCTGGGTAAAATTGCAGACCCTATCTTGATTGTTCTGTGATATAGCTCACTCCCAATCAGAAAGTTCATTCACTCTATTTTCTGGTATATCTGTAAACCTTTAATTTCTGTTTGCTATAAATTGGATAAATGGGTTTACTTCCTATTCACTAATCTGTGATAGTCTTTTGTATAATTAGCATTTAGTATGAAGAAGTCAACCTTTTATATAAGCTTGAGGTACATTCCTGTCCTCTAAGGGACAGTGACTAAAGAAGTGGTTTTTGAACCTGAGGGGAAAATCGTTCTCATATAGTAGTAATATTTAGAGGGGCAAATAGATAAAATTCTACATGGGCACTCCCACTCTGCCTTCTATTCTTCTGTTGTCAAAGTTTCCCTTGGATATAGGTGGGTATCCCAAGATATCTATTCATGCCTCCCTGTTAGCTGAATTTGGACATATACTTACATATAATCTATGTAGGCAACACATACATGCTATCCATACACATGTATTCGCACACACTTTATAAATAAAAAAAGAAAAGAATGCTAAGGTCTGAGGATCTTACTTCCAGCAAGCACGGAAGGGAAGAAAAATAATTGGCTTTCTGTCCCATACTATCTATGTTCAAAACCTTTCTTAAAGTGGAGATTGCTACTAACAGATCTGTCTTTTACAAGAGAGGAAAGGCACTGCCCTAGAACATTACAATTCCTCCAGAGTCTTAAGGCAGAACTTGGGAAGGCATAACCTTGTTCTGATTGGTCAATTTTCAGAGTTCTTGGTTGTCTTCATTCAGGTTGAGTTATTTTAATTAGATATGTCTACCAAACAGCCCATTACAATTGTTCAGCAACGCAAGCAAACTAAATACTGCTTCCAAGTATGGCCAATCTCGTGGGATAGTCATCTGGTCTACTTTTGTCACTCCATTATGGAGTTCCAAAAAGTTCTACCATGACAGGTGAGGGGGTAGCCAGGTTCCTACTTCCCATCCATTCCTAGACAACTGTGTTGTACCCCATAACATTTTAACACAACTCAACAGACATGTCCTGTCAAGGTGTAAACTCTCCAGTGTTAGAGATAACAACCTAGCTACACTTTCTCATCCTATGCAACCATGACATAAGATTGACTCTAAGTCTTTCACAGAGAGTCCATCAAGACAAGCTAGCTAGAAGTCTCCTCTAGATGCTCTTATCTGCTTATGTGCAGATAGATGGATTTTAGAGGGGTTCATGAACTTAGATAGAAAAAAAGTATACCTCCTTCCTGAATAATTTTTAATTTCATTTCTCAACTTAGGTATTTTATTTCATTAACTTAGGGTCCATCTGCTACACCAAACCAAGATCCAGGACACAAAAAAGGTAAAGAACCCCTTGTCAAGGCATTTTAACATTAGAGCATGTGAACTGTCCATTGTTATGCCAGGATCACACATTCAGAGCTGAAATGTATCTTAGAACTCACTTACCCCAACCCCCTCATCTTACAAATATGCAAACTGTAAACAAGGGAAATGAAGTGACTTGGCCAAGGTGGTAAGGGCAGAGTAGGGATTTGAACTCAAGCCCTCTAACTCCAAACCCAGCACTCTTCCTTCTATATGCTTATTCCTTTCTAGTCAGACATCTCTCTGCTGATATTCTTTATTTCTGTGCAGTTCCTCACTGGCAGTGTGACATGGTGGATCAGCACTCTTTTTTTTTTTCTTTTTTTTTTTTTTATTTAGCTTTTAACATTTATTTTCACAAAATTTTGGGTTACAAATTTTCTCCCCTTTTATCCCCTCCCCCCCAAACCCAAGCATTCTAATTGCCCCTGTGACCAATCTACTCTCTCTTCTATCCTCCCTCTCTGCCCTTGTCTCCGTCTTCTCTTTTGTCCTGTAGGGCCAGATAGCTTTCTTGACCCCTTAACCTGTATTTCTTATTTCCCAGTGGTAAGAACATTACATTTGATCCTAACACTTTGAGTTCCAACTTCTTTAGCTCCCTCCCTCCCCACCCCTTCCCCTTGGAAGATAAGCAATTCAATATAGGCCAAATCTGTGTAGTTTTGCAAATGATTTCCATACTAGTTGTGATGTATAGGACTAACTATATTTCCCTCCATCCTATCCTGTCCCCCATTACTTCTATTCTCTTATTCAGCACTCTTTTTTGTTGTTTGGGTGACTTTCAATTTTAGTTTTTTAAAGACTAGCATTACATCATTTGCCGCCATATATCACCAATTGGAGAATACTGCTGTGAAAAAAGATGGGTCTCTGTTTCTTGGACAAGCTTTGAGACAATAAAAACATTGCATGATTTCTCAAATACAATCTAGCCCCCTCTCCTATTCTTATTTAAATCTGGGTTTTACCTCACCATCGATGCACACTGACCAATCAAGATATATGTACCAATGGACCATTTCTATGAGCTGTCCACAGAACTGCAAATCATAGTTTGAACAGCAGTCACTCCTTGTTTCCTTGTTTTTTATTGTGTGGACAGTTAGGTCAAATTCCTTGGAATATCTATCAATCACTTTTAGGTGACTGTAATATAAAAATCAAAACAAATAGTTCAATGTTGTCTAAAGAACAACTCACCATCTATTGGGAATCCCTCTTCCATTTGAATTCTCTAGGACTGGAATTCCTCTGTCAAGTTTTTCCCTATCTTTCAGTCTCCCTAAATTTAATAACCAGGCCCCAAATAAGTTATCTTCATTTGTCATTGTCTTTCAAGAAGTCTTGCATGATTCTGACATACACACAGTAGGTACCTTTTCGAAAAGAACCTTTAAAATGATATTTTACTCTTATGAATCATAGAGTGCTTAGGGTCAAGAAACAGTAGATATGATGCTATCTTATATTATCTTTGCCTTTCTATACCTATTAACATACAGTCTTCTGTAAAATTCTATTTGCAAAAGCATGCAAGAATGACCTTGGTGTTTATGAAAATTATTATCCTAAAATTATTTGTAGAGATAGGACAGTAGGTATATAGATTGGTAGTTATTAATATATTATGCAACCTTTTTTGGTAGCAATAGACCTGAGTTTTTTTCCCCTAAGGCTTTGCTATTTTCTCTCTTTCTGATATATTAAGAATCTATCCTTTGAAATCGTCACACTTATGTTGCCTCTAGCATGAACTTCCTCTGTATATGCCTGGTCTAAGAAAGCCATTCTTCCCATATTTTTTCCTTTAGTAGATATTTCTGTTTCCTCATGTAGCATATCTAGAATGTGGTATTACATTCCGAATGGGGTGATTTCACTGCCACTTATGAAGAAAAGAGTCCATTATAAAACTCTCACAAATATTTTCATCTTTTCAGTGCCTGCCTTCGAGATCCTTAAATCCTCTCAGAAAGATTTTCTCAACAATCTTTCTAAAGACCTGCTATATGATGAAATAATGCTGCTGAGAACTTCAACCACCCCCTGTGAGATCTGACAAATGAGGTTATATCTAAACTGTTGCTGTCCTTGGCTGTCACTTCTTTCCACCTGGAAAGAGAATCAAGGATTTACTGATAGAGGCCATTTACAGGTTTCTGTGTCCCCCTCATTGAGGATTTACATAGGCTATTGGACAAAGTGCTGAGCCTGGAGTCACCAAGACCTGAGTTCAAATGTGGCCTCAGACACTTTGTAGCTACATACTCCTGGGCAAGTCACTTAACCCTGTGTGCCTCAGTTTTCACATCTGTAAAATGATCTGGAGAAGAAAATGAGCCACTCTAGTATCGTTGCCAAGAAAAATCCAAACGGGATCACAAAGAGTACAACATGACTGAAATGAGTGGACAACAACAATTTAGGAAATAGCAATAATCTATTTTTTTTCATCTACAGCTTATGTAAATAAGTCAGTTTGAAATTTTCACTCTTGGGTACTGGGTTTTTCCTTATTTTTTATTATAACATCTAATTTGGAATTTACTTCAGTCTTTGCTCTAACAAACTGATGGAATGAATACAAGTAAATATTTTTATTTACAATTAATTCCATATGAATAACTGGTCATTTACTCTATTAAAATATAATGAATTTCATTATTTGACATGTTTGGTGCTTACCATGTCGAGCAACTCCCCACCCTCTTCTTGAAGAACGTGTTCATGATATGTCCAGGTGTGAGGTTTCTGTACAGTCTATAAGCCTTGACTCTTTCATCCCTCTTGTTTCTTATTCCTGAACTGCATTTTCGTACACACATATGTGTGTGCGGACACACAGAGGCTCCGGTTTGGTTCACCTTTTTCATCTGGTTTATTTCTAATAACTCAAGGGTCTTATCAAATCCTTCACAGAATTTCTGTACTTCCTCATCCTGTGACAATACAGATTGTCAGTACCTAACCTGCAGTTATCTTCATGGGGTCTTTCCCCAAATGCTTATCATGAGAGGTGCTCAAATATCCCGAGAAGCAATGTTTCTTACTATTTTTGAACTCAGGACAAAATTAACTCCTCTATTTGCCCTTTCAAGAATTATCTTTAGTTGTTGTTGGGGATGGAAGCTCAATTCCAGGTGAACAGTCTCGGGCGGGTAAAGGTGGGAACTTCTAAATCTTAGAGTTCTCACGAGACCCCCCAGGAAACGACTGGGAATCGAGGTGAACCGAGCTATCTCGTGTATTTCCGCCTCTTCCCGTGAGAAACGCGATGGGAGAGAGCTCTCCCCGCCCTCGAGATTGTCCCGGATCTGGGCACACTATTGTTATCTAACAGCACGGTATTCAGATGCAAACTATGCTGCTGGAGGGTTTAAGTAGGATCAGGAAAGCCTGAAAGCTCTCTTGGCGGGAGGGGCGCAGAGCGGACAGGACAGAAGGCTCCGCTTTTCCTCTCTCTTCTCTCCCCTCCCCCTCTCTCCCCACTTATACTTCTACTTCCAATCTCTTATTGTAAGATCTTTGCCTCCTTGGGAGATTCTTCGCTCCCTCCTAAGGAAGAATTCCCCTGCACTTGTAACTAGACCCTGAAATAAAGCTCAACCCTTGTTCGACTCTGGAACGTCCTTTCTCTCATACGAGCATCCGGTTTGGCCAACCGAAGACCTCGGGATAGAGGTAAGAAGACTCGGGTAGCCCTCAGGCCTCTAGGCCTGGCAAGTTGTAATTTCCTCTTATAGTCTGGTTCCTTTGTATTGAGATTGTAGATTAAAATAATTCATTTCTTCTAGTAGCTTTGTCACTTTTTGGTCTCTAGACAAAAATCTCACATTTCAAAGGTGAACAGCTAAACTGGTGTTTATAGATAGCTTAAGTATTATGTTATTCTCAGCATATTATTGGCTGATGTTTCATTCTGAGCAGTCAACATGGCTGCTGTGTAATCTATGCTAACTCTCCCAATTTTTCTGACTTTGAGTAGTGATAGGATTATCTTTTTGTCTCTAATGTCACTATAACAGCTAACATTAAGGTTTGCAAAGTTCTTTAAATATACAACCTCACAACATCCTCACAAAACTCTGTAAGTTAGTCAGTGTTATTATCCTAATTGTACAGGTAAAGAAACTAAGGATGAAAGAGTTTGGGTGAATTCTGAGAGTCACATAGCTACTAACTGTTTAAGGCAAAAATTAAAATCAGGTCTCCCTGACTCCAAGGTCCACTATTTCAAAGACAACATTCAATTTAGATAGCAGTAGTCACTTTACTCACGTGTCCCTAATGCTAAAACTCCTATTGAATCCATGGCCATCCAACTGCCTCTGATAGGGATTTTCTGGTTTCCTAATCTTCCCTCTAATCAGGCTCCCAATTCATCTAGGCCCTGTCTTGTCCAACATGTTTATTCATAAATTAAATGAAGGTATCTAGAAGATGTGTAGTAAACTTCTCAGCTAGATGACTTAATAGCCTAGATGGCAGAATGGAGATCCAAAATGATCTCAATGGGGCTAGAATTATGGACAAATTCTAGTGCAGTGAAGTTTGTGAATATGATCAGATTACAGGAACTACTACCCTGGAGTTCAAAAAAGCAAGAATATGAGTACAGGATGAGAGATGTTAAATATGACTGGGCGTTTTTAAGTACACGGCCAAATCAATGGGAATCAATGGTGTGATGTAAGTCAAAATAGCCAATCTGCTTTCAGGCTATTATTAAGAATAACAAGACTTGGGCTCAAATCCTATCCCTGATGCTTGCTATCAGTGTCATCCTAAGCAAGTCACTTAACTCACCCTTGGGCTTTGTTTTTCTAAGTTGTAAAATGAAAGGTCTGGACTAGATGACCTCTAAGGTCCTTTCCAGCTCTAGATGTATGATCCTAAGATATGATGATTTGGACTTTAAAAATCACCATTTCATGCACATTATCTTGCTTTATCCTCACAACCTATGATGAAGGTCCTTATCATTATTCCCATTTTACAGATGAGGAAACTGAGGTTCGGGGAGATTAACTGACCTGAGCAAGGTCTTACAGTTAGTAAAGGTCAGAAATATGGTAACTAGAAAGAGGAAGGGGATAGTGCCACAGGTGTTAGGCAGGCCACATCTTGAATACTGTGCTCAGCCTGGGGCACCGTATTTTAGGAGGGACATTGATAAACTGGAGCACAACTACAGAAGAGATCACAGGGAACTGAGATCATGGTACTTAAAAGCTAGATAAAGAAATTAATAGATGCTCAATCTAGAAGAGAGACAACATGGTTGGGAGAAGATGATAGTGGTCTTCAAACACATGAAATATGTCAAATGGAAAGGAGATTATACTTGCTTTCTTTTGCCCCAAATGGAAGAATTAACAGCAATGGGTGAAAGCTGTAAAGAGTGATTTTGGCTCAAGATGAGGAAACACGACTTAAAAACTACTCCTCTCTAAAAGTGGCATTCCATTTTGCTTCTGGAGAAAGGAAGAGTCTCATAAGGGGACTTGATGCCTTCAAGCTGAGGTGAAATAAACACCAGTCAGGCAGGATGCATTTGGGATTCCTACTCAGGAATGGATAAGATTTGCTGACCTCTGACCTGTCTTTTAAAATTTGGGTTCTTAGAGTGAAGTTTTATCTTGAAGAGGGTTTCACACAGAATGGGTTCTGCATAAACAGTTATGATTGACTAAATTAATCTCGTGTTTTAGAGAAATCACTTCAAAGTCTTCAAGCAAAAGAAAATACTAACTATGAGAAGACAAATCTAGATATCTCCTTACTGATGTTACCTTTGTAACTTAACAATAAAGTCTGGGATTACTCCAGGGATAGTCTAATTGCCCACTGAAAAGAGGGAATGATTTAGGTTTTGTTAAGCACATTTATAGAAAATTTTAAAATGAACATTAGTGTTTATTACAAAGCAAACAAAAGAAAATGCCACATAGTTTTTCTCTAGCAAAGATCACAAAATGCACTGCAATAATTGCAATATCATGGAAATATTTTGGAGTGATGAGTTTTAGATGAATGCAGGAAGGACATCATTACAAAAAACAAAGCATTAGGAAATATACTGTACAAAATAATCCTGCTGTGGTGAGGGAACAAGCTCTGTGATCTAATAGGATTTTTCCATTCTTAACTTGGTTGATCTCAGATACAGAGCAAACAAACGACCATGTTCTTTGGTTTCTAGAATCCTATTTAGGTTCTCAAAAGATCTTATTCTCCCTTGACAAATACTGATCAAGAAAATCAATTATTTTAAGAAAAACAAAACTAAGGTTTCTCGTTTATCGATATAATGGAGTAAAATACAACCAAAACCCATTTCCCCCCAAAGAGCTTCTCTTTCTGTTCTCCTGTCCTTTCAGTCAATCAACATTTATTGCCAGGTCCTGTGCCAAGCATTGAGGATGCACAAAAAGGCAAAAGGTAGAACCTGCCCTCAAAGAGCTCACAATCTGATGCCCCAGCACTAAATCTAGCACTCAAAATAGCAAACATAAGAAGCTGGAAGGTTAAAAAAAAGAGAGAGAGAAACTGAAAGTATTTGATCCATACAGAAGGGTCCAGAACTGTTTTTCAAAGATACATAACCTGGTAGATATTTTTGTGTGGAGAAGAGAGTAGCACTAGAGAATACACACTAATAAGATAAAGTATTTGAGAATGAAGTGCAGGGTGCTAGAAGAGTTGGTACTAAAGTCATTATCTTCCAGTTGCAGGGCCTGGGTGATAAGACATATTATGATGCTATTATGGATTGGGTTTGTCCCATATAAGTTTCTGAACATTCCACTGCCACTGACTTTCCAGTCTCCTGCTGAATCAATTGGTACTTCCTCTGTCCTATGACTAGCAAGCTCTTATATCCAGCTGCCAGGATCAATCAACCAACAATTTATTAAACACCTACTGTGTGCTAGGCACTGCACAGAAAAATCCAAAAGAGAGACAATCCCCAACACCAGGAACTTGCCTTCCACTGGGGTGATAGAATATGTTCAGAGATAAGCAAACACAGGACACAAAAAAACAGAGTGGTTTTTGATGAGGTAGCACAACTAGGAAGAGCAGGAAAAGTCTCGTGAGGGAGGTGGCACTTTAGCTGGGCCTTAGAGGCAATAGTAACTAGGAAAAGCATTCCAGGAACTGGGGACAGCCTGTGCAAAGGCTTGTACACGGGAGACAGAATGCTAGGTAAGGGAAACGACAACTAGAATACCGTGCATGAAAGGGAGCATTACGTTATCAGTCAGGATAGAGAACCTGTAGCCAGACAATGGATGAGTATAGATGCCAAACAGTGGGGAGTGTATTTTATCTCAGAAGTAATGGAAAGCCAGCAAAGGAGAAACTCTTTCTCCTTTCTCTAAAGGAGAAACTCTTGAGAAATGTTGCTTTGGAAGACGAATTGGAGAGGAAAACACTAAATGCAAGACCAAAGAGGGAGAATGAAGTAGCAGGGCTGAAGTCGGTAGGGCCTGGTGAAGTACCGAGGGTCAGAAACTGTGGAGAAGGAATCACTGGAGATCTATCCTCTCCACTGCAGCCCAGAGTCTTCCTCTAGGCAGTCACTGTCCTTCCCATGTTCCTCAGATGTCTCAATCCTAGAGCCCCAGAGGCAGAGAGAAACAAAAATATTCCCGGTGTTTCTAAATGCCCTTCTAACTTCAATTTGAAGAGCGTATTTTCACATAAAAATAATATTAAAAATTTTTTTTTACAAAACTTTGTCTGGGTTTCCTAATCTTGCCCAGGATGGAAGTATAGCAGACATTCATGAACCTGATCCCAATGCATCCCAAAGCTTTGAAATGTTTTATTTATTCATCCTAGGTGGCTTTGCCTTTTACTGGTGGCCCTTCATTCGCAGGGATACACCATATTAGTGCCAGACTTGCAATGGACACCCAATGGGTGTTGATCCTACTATATGAATTCATGGGATTCACCAGCCTTAGCCTCACAAAGATATACGCATCACCATGCTCAGCTCCAAGGCTTTAAATAGTTGCTACACAGAATAAAAATTAATATATGACAAATGAGAAATAATATATTGATGGAAAAAATTTTGAGACAGTTATTAAGTCTAGAGCTGTATCATTTTAGTAATACTTGTGTTAGTCAAAAAAAGACTTGGAAAAAATGGAATAGCATGTCTATCCAATCTCTAGATGGAAGAACAATTTCTGATTTCTGAAGAGAAAAATCGATCAAGATAGATTCATTATATACATATATATACACACATATATACACAATGTGTATATATGTATGTATATACTTTTGCATGAATAAATAGAACTATATTCAAAGAAAAGCAAAAGAATAAATGTGCATATATATGCACATATGACAAGCAACTCATATAATTCTAAAATGCAGAATGAATTTATATTAATATATAAGCTTAATATCCATATTTAATATTATCAATAATCAATAAAGATGGATGAGTGCAGCCAATAAAGTATGGAATTTAAAAATGCACCATGACCTCACTAGTGATTCAAAACTACACACTAAAGAACTTTAAGATGCCATCAAATGTCATTCAAACAGGGACTGCTCATCTCTGCAATAAAATGGGGGGAAAGTACTGGATTTAATACTGGAGGCCCCGATTTCCCAATTTTGCCAGTTACTGGCTAGAACACTTGGGCTAAGCCACCATCGCCTTTACCCTCAGCCTTCCTCATCTGTAGAATTATGGTAATAATACCTATCCTACTCACATCCTGGAGTTTTATAATCAAAATGAAATGATTTATATAAAATACTTTGAAAACTTCCCCACAATAGGGGCTATTATTACCTGTGGCCCAACACGGTGTTTTTCACATTGTTTGTACTTAATAAAGGTTTGTCTAACTGAACTGAAGGCTCAATAAACTGGCTTAATCTCTGGGATGCCCAATGTAAGAGTAATTACTCAATAAACAGATCATGCCCTTCAGACCAGTGGTTTTACTCGAGTATATACCTCATGGAAATAACCACAAATTTAAAGTAATTTATTCCAAGATGTTTGTAGTGCTATTGATGACCAAAAAAAGAACAATAAAGAAGAAATAATCCAAATATCCAATGACAGAACAGCCAAGCAAACTCAAGTACATTAAGATGAAAGCTATTTTAAAAGGCAAGGATTCTGATATGTGAAAATCTTATGTAAAGTAATTCCAAGTTTAAAAACTCCATAAAAGAGAATGTACACATGAATTACAACTGTGAAACAACATATGCACATGAGATAATATGACGCACACCAGAAAGACTGCTAGATTTAAATTCGAGAGACGTGGGCACACATCCGACCTCAAACACTTGCTAGTCGTGAGATCATGGATCAAAGGGTCATAGAATTAGAGCTAACCAGGACCTCAAGTCCAACAGCTTCATTTTACAAAGAAACGGAGGCTCAAAGAGGTAAAATGACTTGTCCAGGATTACACAGAACAAACTCAGTTCTTCCTCTTTCCATGGAGTGATAGACCTAATCTCCCTGAGGCTCAATTTTCTCATCTGCAAAACGGGATGACAATATGTCCACTACTTAGCTCTTGGAGTTGTGAAGAAAAGGTCTTTCAGAATTTAAAGTAACACATAGATGTGAATGTGTGTTGTTAATGAGAAGATAAAAGAGAATCTGCAAGAATGGAGCTTCATAATGGTTACTTTTTTGTTTCATAAACTGCTTAAGTTTATAGTTTAAGACAACAGTAGTTAGGTTTCCAGTCTATAGAAACTTAAGCAGTAAATAAGCCACAAGTATGACAATATTGTTTTCCACGATTATTCAGTACAATTGAACAATATTTCAGTTACATCACAAAGAAAACAGCTTCCTGTGGACTAGCTTGGAATTCTAACTGCCATGGCAGCAGCTTGGATTTTTTTTTTTTTTTTGTATTTCAAACAACAGATTTACACATGAGATTTTGAAATGAAAATCATTTGTAAGTTGCAAACCACTATATTACAAATAACAGAAGCAGAAGTGAAAGAGATTCACTCTAAAGGTGACATGTGGTAGACACAATGAGGTAGCAATGCCATTCAATGAAGCTAGGGAAACTGCTGATGACAAAACTTGTGGTTTAGATGATTTCCTGTTTATACCCTTCCCTAATACTCTTTCCTTTACACTCTTAAATTATCTCTGGACCTGTTTCAAAGGATAAAAGACATAGGACTCCTCATTATAACTGAATTAGAATCATAATAATTCAATTAAATATTTCTAAGACATATACCATATGCAAAGAAAGCACTGTGCGAGGCTATTGGGATAAAAGGCTGAAAGATGATTCAATCTCAGCCTCCAAAAGGTCTTACAATATAATTATGGGGGAGGGGAGTAGAATACACATACATAAATGTGATACAAAAGATAGAGATAAGGACAAAAAAAAAAAGATCAGGCAACACCTTGGAAGAAAACGTGAGGAGAATTCACATCCAGATGGAGATATCAGGGAAGTCTTCATTGAGGAGGTGAAGGAAGGATATTTCATTAAGCAAAGATGTGAAGACAGCAGACTTACAGTGTAATGGAGGGTTTGACACATGACCAGAACAACTAAGATGGCAAGTGGAAGATGCTGGAAAGACTTGCTTCTGGGAGACTAGAGGACCAAGTATGTGTGGACACTCTGTGCTGGCCTATGACATGACTGGGAACAGCATTTTCCCACTGGTTATCATCTTTCAAACTGTCTGAATACTATGAAACTTTTTTCTGCATTCACATCGAAGGGGAAGGACTCCTTCACTGATAACCAGTGACACCATGTGGTAAGGGGAGAAGGCCCTAGGGATTCTTTCCTCCCTCCTCCAAATAGGCCAAGGGATACCTGGGGTTCTGACCTTTTCCTTCTCCTTCTACATAGGGTCTCTGACAGAGGAGCCAGAGCCTCGGGAATTGAGGAGTCCAGGAATCTAGGCCCAATGTTGCAGCCAGTCTACCAGTAAAGATTTGGTGAGCAAGGGCTTGGGAACTAGCCCAGTAGGGCTTTGTATGTGAACCTGGAAGAACTAATGTTATGTAGAAATTGAGCTAAGCTCGGAGTCTAATTCCTCTCCCCTCCTCGGAGATTGAGGTGTGGAGTATGGGGAGGGGATTCTGACCCCTTAAGGTGTTGGGGAAAACCATCTGTATGTTTGTTTTAACTATATCTTTGAAGAATACACATATATACTATATATGTATATATATGCCTTTAAAAAATGATAATCAGATGTTAAGTGGATAAGTGGAACTGGGGCCTAAAAATGAAGGAGGAACACCACTGGCATGGGTTTCAGTCAATGACAGAAAAGATATACACCAGCTTTCTTTGGGCACTGGAGAACCCCGTGAAGGAATAAAAGGGAGCAGACTGAATCCTCAGACAGTGAGGGTGCAGCATATACTATGTTATAGTAAGCAATGGGGAATGGCCTCTACTATTCAGAGACAGGGTCATAGCAGAGCAAAGCTAGTTTGCAATTTGGCTGGAAGTTGTGTAATGGAGTAGTTTGAATTGACTGGAAAAATAGATTGGAGCCAGACTGCAGGGGACTTTAAATGCCTGCCCAACTACTTTGTATTTGTTCCTATGAGAGGAAGGGGCCAATGAAGGTTTTTAGTGAAGAAAGTGACATGCCCTGACCCATGCATTATGAAGAAAGATCACTTGTGCAACTGTTGGAACAAGGGAAAAAAGAGTGGAGAGCCTGGCAGGGAGTGAAGTTAGGAAATGAGGAAGCCAGTGTGACAGAGTTTAGGTCGTAGCTGATGAAGTTTCGACCTACAACAACGTCACATGCTGGAGAGGAGAAGCACTGGGGATGTAGACTTGAAAGGACTTGGCATCTGATGAGAAAGAAGTAAGAGTCAGATAATGCTCAAAAGACAGTGGCACCAACAACTCTGAGGAAGGCAGGAATAACAAGAAAAATAATTAAATTTTATATAGCACTTCAACGTTCAGAGTAATAGCTAACATTTACATAGTACCTACCATGTGCCAGTGAGTGACAAAGTTTATCTTATTTGATTCCCATTACAATGCTGGGAGGGAGGTACTATTAGTATCCTCATTTTACACAGTTGAGGAAACTGAGGCAAATACGAGTTAAGTGACTTTGTTCAAGGTCACAGAGCTATTAAGTGTCTCAAGTCACACTTGAACTCAAGTATTCCTAACTCTACGCCCAGTGCTCTGTTCACCAAGTCTCTTAGTTGATCCTATTCTGCAGGAAACTTTCCTCACAACAGCTGGGTAAGGTAGTCTTATCATCCCCGTTTTCACAGAAGAAACTGAGATGCAGGAAATCCCATTTCTTGCCCAGCAGGAAAAGTCATGGCCGCTAGGTGAGTATGAAAAGAAGACAAAGAGAAATGAAGGGGATGTCATGCAGTAAATAGTAAGAACTTGTGCACCATAGGACAGAGCATTAGGATCCAGTTAGAGTCAGCCAGGGCTAAAAAGAGAACTGTTTATAGACTGAAGAATTTAAATCAAGGTCCATGGGGAAATTTTGTGAGATCTGAGTCGCAGTTGTCCTTAACATCCATAAATTCTGAAGTTAAAGGGCCCAGGACGTTACCTTTACTCTGCACCCTTAATTGTGTCAACAACTAAGAACAGGATTCCAGGCAGGAGGTCCAGAGAAACAGCAATTCTTTCTTTTTACTCTGAGCCATCCCATTGCCACATCTGTCTCCACTAAATTAAATACTGCCATCCTTAGTGTCTCAAAGGCCTCTTCATTTGCACATGGACTGGGTTGTACAAGCACTCTGTTTGGCATCTACCTCTTTTCCTTATCAAGGAGTTAAAAAGAACTTCTAAATATGGAAGCCCACCTTCATGGAAAATAGAGGGAGATATTCAGGGCCTGTCAACAATTTCTAAGGAGCAGGCCCTCTACTGAAAAGACAGCCCACCTTTCACATGTGTTTTTGTTTGCTTTGTAAACATTATGTGATCATGGTGTTTAAAGAAAGAGTGGAAAAAAAAGTATTGCTGAAGCGAGGTGATTTTTTTTCTTTGAAATGTGTGGCCATTTGGACTTTATTGTTTATGGAAAGAAAAAAAGACAGGCAGCAGCAGATTTTGTTTTAAACTTTAACTCTATCTTCATTCCAAGAAACAGTAAGATGCATCCTGAGCATCTCTGGGTCAACCAACAATCAATGCTTTCAAATTTTCAAGCATGCCTGAGATCCAGATATGTTTAACAGACTTTAACCTAGAGAGAAGAAAGCTTGAAAACGCATTCACTTGGGAATTCTTTTATTCATGAGGAAGGGGTACCTGTCAAATCGTGAAAGATTGACTTTCTGTGAGTGGGGAAAAAAACAGAACAAAGAAATAAGTCTAATTGTAAGAAAAAAATATTTCCATGTATCTAGAAATCAAATTTTTAATAAAGTTCTTAAAACTTTTTCTTTAATGATAAAGTTCAAAAGTGAAAGATGAACTAAAATAAATCAGCTACTTAAGAACCTAATTAACAATGAAAATAAATGATGTGTGGATTTGAAAAAGTAAATGCTTGGGTTGGTACTACTGTCCTTGATTCAGGGCTTTCTTTCTTTTTTTTTTTTTTAAATCCCAGCAAAGCAGAAAAGACAGTTCAAAAATTCCAAGAGTCCTTAGCTTAAACTTTTGAAATGTTTCTGAAGGGGTGCACCAAACATGCCTGACTTACCAGGGAACTTCCATTAGGTTTAAAAGGCCATCTTGGGACCTGAAAAAAGCCAAAGCCAAAGACACCTGACCAGAAATAAGGCCAGTGGAACTCTGGAAAAGCTAAGGATAGCATTAGCATAGTTGGAGGAAACAGACTAACATCCTTTCACCTAACATGAATGCCAATTTCACTGAATTTGTTATAAATATGAGTACAATATAATATGGCATAATGACATATAAGAATGAGTTGGTTATCCATTACACTTTTATGGAAGAAAGGAAGTACACTGCTTTATCCTCTCTTAAAAATGGATACAAATGATTCATATCTAGACAGATATGATGGATGAGTGGACAGTGGTTCAAAGATTCCACATCAAGGGGGCGGCCAAGAATGTATACTGTGGTCATAAGCTTGCTAAGTTTTGGGGGAGTATATCAGGAACACTTCTGTGTAGCTCCTGTGCTCAGTTATGACATAAAAAAGGGGAAAATATATGGACCTATGTACATTATCTGCCTTTTTCCATTACTATCTCCGGTAACTAATTGTATATGGAAGCTTCTTTCTTCCAAATATGATCTAGTCCTGACTTTAAGTGTAGTATACAGAGGATATCCCAACTCACTCCTCTATGAAACCAATCTCCTCCTGTGCATAAGAAGGTAATATAATGATAATGATTAAATAATTTAATAAGACTTTACATGAAGCATATCATTCACACATTAAAAAAAACAAGTCATATCAGGACATATTAGTTCTAATTGGTCATGTTCAAAACCCAAACTCTTTAAATCTAGTAAAAATTTCTGAGGATATAATCAACTCAGTTTGGAAAAGTGACCAACTCAACGTGGGTTCAATTTTTCATTTTCCAACACTGAGACAATTTCCTTTCTTTGTATTTTTTTAAGTCAGTTTTTTTCTTCTAAATAGCTATTCTATAAACAAATAAAACTTGCAGTCAATTCTCCTCAATGTACAAATGCTAAAATTTCATAACCTAAAAATGTATTATTAAGTAATTTGTAGGACTCATTGGTAAACAGGCCACATTGAAACCACGTGCTGTAAGAAGCGTTGGCTAGTCCTGGCCTGCTCTCACACCAAGGTTTTGCACTGTTCTGTGTTAGCTGAACAAACATGAGTTCACTGGCAGGTTATACTTTTTTTTCCCTTGAGAAATCACAGTCGTTATTGTTTAAATGTTTAAACGTTAATTTTTTGCTAGGTTCATTTTAATTAAATACATACTTAATGCATGAGAAAACATTAATGTAAATCATCTAGAAATTCAAGTGAATAGGTTTGGTAGAGGAAAAAGTCAAATTCTTATAATAAGAAATTGAAGTTTATTATAAAATTTTTTTTTATTATTTTGAATTATAATAATACAAGTGGTTTGGTTTCCAAGGGATGAAAGGCTTAAACCAAAACAACCTCTTTGAATGTCTTCTCCCTAATCCCCACCAAGCCCCTTTTTCTGCTTAATAAAAGCCATTTAAATACTAGAGACTCATTTTGCACAGCTGTCATTGATTTTTAATCTCCTTTTGGATTCTGGAATTGCTGAGGGAGGAGAAAGACTTCAGCTAGTGATATTTAAGACAGAAGACAGAAGTCATGTAAACCAATGAAGGAGCCATCATACTAGAAGCATAGCCCTGAGACATAAAATGCCCAGGACAAGGAGACAAAAAGAGTTTCCTTGTTTATAAAATAGGAATGATACTTATACTACCTACTCCACAAGGTTATGGTATGGAAAGCTTTGCAAACTTCTTCCAGTGCTATATAAATGCAAACTCTTATTATTCTCAGAAATAGCAGGAGGCAAGTTCATCTGTCGAAAGTTAAAGAACTGAAGAGAAGGCTTAGAAAAGCTACTATAAGGAGAAAATTTAAAAAAAAATGTCTTCAACTAATCTAGTTGGGTCCAGTTGGGACTCTATAGCATGAACTTGTAGGAGAGACACTAAGTTGATTCCCTGACATGTTCTAGCAACATTCAATCAGTTAGGAATAACCCCAACAACTGCTGGGAAAATGACACAGAAATCAGAATGAGACAAATACTTCACATCGTCTACCAAGAGAAGTTCCAAATGACCTAGACATAAAAAGTTACATTGAAAACACATTAGAAGAACAAGGGGAAAACTGCCTTTCAAAGCTATGGTGAGAAGAAGTTATGACCAAACAAAGGAGAGAAATGATCCAAGAGAAAAAATAGATAATTGGGTTCATAAAAAAAATTTTAAGATTTTTTTTTTCAAAAACAATGCAGCTAAGATCAAAAGGTAAATGGAGAAAAATCTTTGTAGCATGCTTTTCTTTTAAAGGTCTCATTTTTAAGATGTATCCATATCTATCTATCTATATACGGACACATATATATGCATCTATATACAGAACTGATTCAAATTCATAAGAATCAGAACTATTCCTCAACTGATAAATGGCCAAAGGGAACAGGTCATTCTCAAGCACAGAATTCCAAGCTATGCAAAAAATGCTCCAAAACATTAATAATAAGAGAAATGCAAATTAGAGCCACTCAACTCGAGTCAACAATATAATATGATAGCCAAGAAAGTCAATTCCAACTTGGAATGCATAGAGGCACAATGTCCAAGAATAAATACGTAATAGAACCATTCTGGTCAAATCACATTTAAAATAATTTGTTTGGTTCTGGGAATCACCAATCCAGATACACAGTGATACACTAGAATATTGAGAGAAATGAGTGTGAAGGGCCTTGAGTTCATGTCACATGAGGAAAGGTTGAAGAAACTGCAAATATTTAGTATGGAGAAGAGAAGATTTGGGATATGTATGTGTGTGTGTGAGGGGGGGAGGTTCTTTGTAACTATCTTCAAGTATGTGATATGCTGACATATGAAAGGAGTAACACTTATGTCATTGCTTCCAGAGAAGAGAAAATAGGAAATGGATTGTAGCCGTAAAAAAGAAAATTTAGGCTTCATATGAAAACGATTTCCAATCAGTCGGAGCTTTCCAAAAGTGAAATAAGCTATCCCCAAAGGTAGAGGCTCTTCCTACAAAGGCTAGATGGTCACTGAGTGATTATGTTGCAGAAGGAATTCTTTCCAGGTATGGTTTGGGATAAAAGCCATTGAGATTCCTGAATGTTTAAGGAGGTAGAAAATCTGAACAGTGGATGAATTTACTAGCTCTTTCTCCTGATATACTTCAAATTCTTTTAAAAAGTTCATATCCTGCCTGTGATGCATACACCTACATAGAAACAAACCTACTAATCTAGTCAACAGAAAATTTAACATTAATTTGACAGGGAAGAAAAGAAATTGTTAAGGAAAAATATGGAAGGCAGTAGGTATGGCACAGAAAAAAAAAGGCCAATGATGAAGGGATTGCCTAGTGGTTCATAGAAGTGAAAAAGTGAGAAGGATAAGAACAATATATTTGTCTTTTAATATGCACATATTAACTGTACAGAGCAGATGGTAAGCAGAGTGAACTTGGGATTTTATCACACAGAAGAAAATATGACCTCTTAAGTACAATTAGTACTTGTTAGGATGATTCACTCTGGAAAATGCCTTTGCATGTCTTGCAAAAACCAAAAAACCAGCCCTCCTCCTCCCACCCCACCCCAGCCCCAATACAAAAGTATACTCTAGTGACATTCTGTTTTGTTTTGTTGTTTTTGTGGCGTTAAAAATTTTAAAGAGCTGTATGCCTGAAGTGGAAATCCACACCGCTGATGGGGGGCACTATGGTAGAGCACACTCAGGTGAGCAGAAAGCATAGGTAGCTACTATGCAAGTATTTATTCTATGATGAACTAACTGGAAGAGCCATCAAGTCCAACCACTTCATTTTATACATGAGGACCCCTTACTAGATGGAGTTCAAAAACATACAGAAAATGTTGGCCACATTCCTGATATAGACACCAAAACTGGTAGAGGCAAGCTGTAGTAGTGATGGGGAGCTCAGATCCTGAGACATTTCCTGGGAGAACATTTCCTCAGTCCATTGAAAGCAGAGAATCTGGTGAATTCTTGACTAGTTATGCTGAAAATTCCCTCTTTAAGAAAGCACAGAAAATAGAAAAAAACGTCTACTTTGGACCTAATGTTAGGAGGAAGTAGTTGGTGAACATTAAAAAAAAAAAGTGACCTTTATCACATCCAAGGAGTCAAATGTTGGTCAAAGGTAAGCAGGAAATTCTTTCAAAATGTTCGCTGAAAAGATAGATAGATAGATACATACATACATACATACACACACATGTAATCTTGTAATAAAAGAGGGAAATATGATTCAAAGAAAATGAATGAGAGTTTAAGAAATTTAGAACTGGAAAACTGCATTTAGCCCAATTCTCATATTTTACAGGTGAGAAAACTGAGACCCATGAAAGTTCTGGACTTGGTCAAAGTCATGCAGATCATAAGTATTAGGGACTCTAAAAAATCCTACTGTGGACATGCAGTATTAAATAATGCTGAAGAGGAAGAAAAGAGAATATATTTAAAAAGAACTAAATAAATTGATAAGAGCTTTGCCAACTGACATGAACTTTAAAAGGACATGAATAAAAAGCATTCAAGATTAGTTTTTAAGTCATCTCAAAGACAGAAAGATCCTAAAGGAATAAAAATCATCATGGATTGTATCATTACCATAAAATGATAGCCATGAAAACATCATACACATAGTAACAAAAACTATGAACATGTATGCCCACTTTTCTATATAAATGCTCTATACATAAATTGGTATCCTTCTAGAAAATATGAAAAAAAGATGTATTATATTTGGGAAATAGTATAGTATTTTCACTGATTCAAAGTTACTCCTTGATTCAAAAGTTTATCATTCTTATACCAATACTCTTCCAGTAATATTATATTATTTCAAATGGAGGAACACTACAATCTCAAAAAAAAAATATTACAGGTTACCGAGAATGCAACAGGAAATATATGGCAAGTGACAGTAGGGTGTAGCATTTTGTCATAGACATGAATGACAGGAAAATGACCTTGACTGCTTATGAGGCAAGAGTGAATGAAAAAGACCAATTTTTCTACTAGTATTGATGAAACATTAAGAGACTTAGAGAAAGGCCTCCAATGTAGTAGATATTCTATGATGTATTCATGGAAGTACATAGATAAGAATCTATACTCATTGGAAGAAGTACTAACATCAGTGAGAGCACTGCTCTCTCAAAGAAGCAAAAAGTATCAAATTAAATACAAAAGATGTAAGTAGGATTATAGAAGCAAGGATGGACAAAAGAGAGTGGCATGGACCTATAAGAATATTAGCATGCAGGTTAATATCCAGAAAGAATGGAGGCTTGAAAAATGCTCAGAGCAACACAGCTTTTTTCACCCCTCAGGATCAAGAAAAACATACAAGGAAGTGATAAGCTCATGGCTGCCAAAATCATAAAAAATGACAGAAAGCATAATGACTTGACTCCTATTTTATCTTCATTATCTGAATCAAGGAGAATGGTTTTCTTACATAAAAGTATGGGGGCAAGGGTTACAAATGAACTGAAACCCCAAGTGCTGAGGAGATCAAAGAACATCCCCCTACTCTCAATGAGTTCAATTTACTGGAACTAAATACATGAGATCTCAGTGCACTAAAAGAACAGAGAGTATATTGGGTTTTTTCTTTCTTTGTCCCCTATTAAAAAAAAATCATTATTTTGCAAAATGAGCAGAACTAGAACAATTTATGCAATAAAAACAAAACTAAAAAAATTAAACAACTTTGAATGCTCTAAGTACCATGATCAAAACAATGGCAGCTCATTATCCCAGAGGACCAATGATGAAACATACCAATCCATGATGGATTTAGGCCCAGAATGAGACAGTCGATCCTCATCATACGCAGGAGTTATGTTCTACAAAGTCTCTATGAACACTTGCTCCTGTAAGCGTCTGGTCACAACATTTTTTTACCAGCAGGTCAATACATAACCTTGCTTCATGTATACTTCTGTTTAAAGATATCTTAGTTAACTTATATCTGAACAGAGCTTATCTAATACATTTATTTTCTCCACAAAGGACATCACAGTCTTCTTGTTCTTAGAAACACTAGATAGGACTTCAACGCTACATCTGGGGGAGATTTTAAATAGGGAAATCATCAACTAAAAGCACAAAAAATGAAAAGATGCTAAACGGACTGTGAAAAGGACATTTGTTTACAGTATGAGAGCTGAAAGAAGAAGGCAGCTGAGGGTACGTACATGTGTCAAGCAATTCAAACTTTTCATCACTGTGCATATCCAGGAATGACTGAGAAAGCACTATTAGTGCTGATTTTTGGAATTACAAATAAATTTTAGCAAGTAAGTGAATTTGCAAATATAGAATCCACAAATAACGAGGATTAACTGTATAAATTCTTGTATACAATCACTGAGGAAATCTGTCTTGTGTGACTCTGCAGATTTGCTACAAAGGTATTAATTTTCTTTTTTCTTTTCTGTAGTGGGGTTGAGGGGGTAATAATACAGATTTCTGCGAATTTTTTACAAAGAGAGGTCAAGAATTCTACAGATGTAGAATGTGGCATATACTTCCAAACTGAGTCAGTCCATTATTTTTACTTAATTGTCTTTTCATGGAGTGGTATTAATCCGTAAACGTCTTCAATGTAAAAACAAAACGAGTCGATAGAATTTTAGCCAAAAAAAAAGGGAAAAGGAAAGAAGTACAGGAAAAGAAAAGAAAGGAAAAGAGAAAAGCAATTTTTGTGTTTTCTCTGTGCAAGGCAATGGTATCAAGCAACATGACCAGAAAAACAAAAAAATTATTCCCACCTTCAAGGAGCTTATAATTTACTTGGAAGAGTGGGGGTGAGAAATCGCAGTAATACTTACATTATACATATTTATGTATGTTTGATTCCCCCAGTAGGCTGGAATCTATTTAAGAGGGTGGCCCCTATTTTTCATCTTTGCATCGACAGCCTCAAGCACAATGCCATGATACACAAGTGGGCTTCAAGTCAAGTATGTTCATCAAATATATATTACCAGGCTTTATATATTTTTGTTGAATTGAAATTAATATAAACCTTAATCCACTGTCAATGCAATATATAGGGAAAAACAGAGAGTTTTCACAGGATTCTTAAAAAAGAAATGTCTCAGTTTTTTTAAGGGGAATCACAGAGGGTGAACACAGAGTGCTCAATTTGACAATGATCCCCAGGTAAATAACTGAAAAGTTTATCAAATGGGTGTTTAATAAGTACACAGGGAAGTGAAAAGCACTGGGAGGCAGCATAACTCCCCCTCAAAAGCCATGATAAATTAATCTAGCTTTCCTTTTTGACAAAGTTATAAGACCAATAATTCCAGGGTATATTGTGGAAGTCATACACCTTTATCTCAGAGAAGCTTTTAATAAAGTCTCTCATGATATCTTTGTGAATACTACATAGTATAGTTAGGTGGATTTTGATCCAGTTGAACTTTGTAATCCCAAAGTGATCAATGAAGAGTCAGTTCTTTAGTGATTAGGTCATTGCTTTCTATTTGAAATGTCTTCCTCTATTTAACATTTTTGCCAATGAATTGGACAAAGATACAATTATCAAAATGATGCATATTAAAGCTAGAAGAGATATCTAATCTGCTAGATTGTATAATCAAATCAATATCCAAGATTTAACTCAACAAAGATCTTTTAAGAACTTTCTACACAAGATGCACTGACAATATAAAGACAAATTCCTTAGTTTCATACCTCAACACATTTATAATATAATGAAGGCAGCAGACCATGAAGAAAGAGAGATACAAGACAGAACTGCGCAGTTGTGGCTGCTTGTCCTTAATTCTCAAAGAGGACCAATGAAATCAGGAGGGCGATGCCTTGATTTGCAAGTACGAAATGAAACATAATATACGGTAGAAGGCACTAAGGGCAAAGAAGAGATTCAGAAAAAAATTGACTCTATGAAAATGAAGAAGAGACATACACATTCGATGGAAAGAGTTCAGTGGGGAGAGAGATATCTGAGTTAGATCTCAGAGAAAGAACTGATTTCAAAAGGGGGAGGTGTATCGGGAGTACATTTCAGTGCTGGGGGAAAGGCCTCCATAAAGGTGCAGCAGTGATATGATGCAGAGCAGCACCAGAAGCAGCCTGTCTTCCTATTTGACTAGAAGTTAAACTATATGAATGAATCAGTCAATCAGTCAACCACAAGCACTTACTAACTACCTACTAGGGACCAGCCATGGTGGTCGGCACTGGAGATACAAAGAAAAAACTGAAAGCCCCTTTCTTAAGGATCTTACTTCTACTGGGGTGACAATCTCTCTATCCATGTAACCTTTGCTTGTATCTATCTATCTATCTATCTATCTATCTATCTATCTATCTATCTATCTATCTATCTGTTTATCTACTATCCATCAGCTATCTACCCTGCAGCTACATTCCTTGGATTCAACTCCACCATGATCATGCTCCAGGAAATTCATCACTTAAGCGCCTGCCCCAGCTGTGCTACTCATATCTCATCAGCATACTCAGCAGCTTCTGCCCCTCTGATTGGTGGGTTGGAAGATGGAGCAAAAAATTCCCAAACCTTCCATTTTAAAACAGCTTATAGATCAGCCATTTTTCACCAGGCTCCTCTGTGGGGTGCCATACTGTCAGCCCCCTTTCAATCTCCTTTTTTACTGTCTTCCTCCATTAGATTGGAAGCTCTTTGAGGGCAGAGCCTAATGTCTTTTTTTCTTATGTGTCTGTCCAGTGCTTAGCACAGTGTCTGGTATATAGTGGGTGCTTAATAAATACTTACTGAATTAAATAATTTATCTATTCATCTATTCATCACCCACCCATCTATTTATCTATACCAAATAAATACAAGGTGAATTCAAGGGAAGGCTCAAGCAGCCAGGGAGATAAGAAAAGGCCTCCTAGAAGATAAAGTTTGAGGAAACTAGGGATTCCTTTCTTTGAAGGGAACTAGGGATTTTAAGAATGTAAGGAGTAGGGGGTGGAGCCAAGATGGCGGAGTAGAAAGACACACATATGCTAGCTCTCCCCCTACAGCCCATAAAATACCTGTAAAGAAAGACTCAACAAATTCTAGAGTAGCAGAAGCCACAGAACAGCAGAGTGGAGATTTTCAGCCCAGGGTGACTTGAAAGGCCAACGGAAACGTCTGTCACACCAGACACTGAGCAGAGCCCAGCCCAGTCTTGGCCACAAAGCATGGCTCTGGGAGGAGGACGACAGCAGGCCTCGGGGGAGGAATCCCCAGTCGCAGTAGCAGTGGTTCACAGATCCCTCAACCCACAGGCCTCAAGGGTCAGTGAGAGGATTTTTTCAGCGGGCAGAGAAGGGAGAAGGGCCTTCCCATAGCTCTGGCCTCAGGCTGTGGCCTGCAGAGGCCCCATCTGGTGGGCTGCAGCAGCTTCCACAGCAGCCCCTACAGAAGCCCGCATCTATTGTTGGATCGTAAAACCCCTGAGGGAACTGAGCAGCTGACTCTTACCTCAGCCCTGTGTAGAGGCCCTGCCCCCACCTAATACTCCTGGGGGATTTGAGCAGCTGATCTTTATCTCACACTGAATGGCGGCCCTGCCCCTGCAGCTTATCTGAATCTCAGCCCTTAGTGCTGGCTTGGCAGAACTGGAGGCCAGGTGGTTGTGAAGAGGAAACTCTATTACTCAGATTCTGGGCACAAAAATTTCTGCTTGCTCCCAGACCAGTGTACACACTTGATTGTATCACCCTGGAGGAACTGAGGTCTTACAGACCCCCAGAGTATACCCTATTCTGGACAAACGACCCAAAAATCAAGAAACTGGTTGGGAAAATGCTCAAAAAAGGGGGAAAAAAAATAAGACTATAGAAGGTTACTTTCCTGGTGAACAGATATCTTCTCCCATCCTTTCTGATGAGGAAGAACAATGATTACCATCAGGAAAAGACATAAAAATCAAGGCTTCTGTATCCCAAACATCCAAAATAAATATTCAATGGTCTCAGGCCATGGAAGAGCTCAAAAGGAATGATCAAGTAAGAGAGTTGGAGGAAAAATTGAGAAGAGAAATGAGAGAGATGCAAGAAAAGCATGAAAAGCAAGTCAACAGTTTGCTAAGGAGACCCAAAAAAATGCTGAAGAAAATAAAATAACAGCTTTAAAAATATGCTAGCTCAGTTGGCAAAAGAGGTTCAAAAAGTCAATGAGGAGAATGCTTTCAAAAGCAGAATTAGCCAAATGGAAAAGGAGGTTTAAAAGCTCACTGAAGAAAATAGTTCTTTGAAAATTAGAATGGAACAGATGGAGGCTAATGACTTTATGAGAAACCAAGAAATCACAAAACAAAACCAAAAGACTGAAAAAATGGAAGATAATGTGAAATATCTCATTGAAAAAACAAACTGACCTGGAAAATAGATCCAGGAGAGACAATTTAAAAATTATGGGACTACCTGAAAGCCTTGATCAAAAACACAGCCTAGATATCATCTTTCATGAAATTATCAAGGAAAACTGCTCTGAGTTTCTAGAACCAGAGGGCAAAATAAATATTGAAAGAATCCACTGATCACCTCCTGAAAGAGATCCAAAAAGAGAAACTCCTAGGAACATTGTGGTCAAATTCCAGAGTTCCCTGGTCAAGGAGAAAATATTGCAAGCAGCTAGAAAGAAGCAATTCAAGTATTGTGGAAATACAATCAGGATAACACAAGATCTAGCAGCTTCTACATTAAGGGATCGAAGGGCATGGAATAGGATATTCCAGAAGTCAAAGGAACTAGGACTAAAACCAAGAATCATCTACCCAGCAAAACTGAGGATAATACTTCAGGGGAAAAAATGTCCTTTCAATGAAATAGAGGACTTTCAAGTATTCTTGATGAAAAGACCAGAGCTGAAAAGAAAATTTGACTTTCAAACACAAGATTGAAGAGAAGCACGAAAAGGTAAACAGCAAAGAGAAGTCATAAGGGACTTTTTGTAATTCTTGAAACTTTTCAGTACTGGGTAGTGGGTGAGATTACACACATACACACACACACACACACACAGAGCACAGAGTGAATTGAATAGGATGGGATCATATCTTAAAAAATGAAATTAAACGGTGAGAGAGAAATATATTGGGAGGAGAAAGGGAGAAATGGAATGGGACAAATAATCTCTCATTAAAGAGACAAGTAAAAGACTTTCACTGGAGGGAAAAAGGGGGGAGGTGAGAGAAAAACCATGAAGCTTACTCTCCTCACATTCGACTAAAGGAAGGAATAAAAGGCATGCTCATTTTGGTATGAAAACCTATCTTATAATACAGGAAAGTGGGGGAGAAGGGGATAAGCAGGGTGGGGGGGATGATGGGAGGAGGGAGCAATTAGAAGTCAACACTCTTGGGGCAGGACAAGGTCAAAAGAGAGAATAGAAGAAATGGGGGGGCAGGATTGAATGGAGGGAAATATAGTTAGTCTTACACAACATGACTATTATGGAAGTCATTTGCAAAACTATACATATATGGCCTGTATTGAATTGTTTGCCTTCCCAGTGGGGATGGGTGGGGAGGGAGGGAGGAGGAGAAGTTGGACCTCAAAGTTTTAGGAACAACTGTTGAGTACTGTTCTTGCATACAACTAGGAAATAAGAAATACAGGTAATGGGGTATAGAAATTTATCTTGTCCTACAGGAGAAAAGAGAAGATGGGGATAAGGGAAGGGAGGGATACTAGAAGGGAGGGCAGATTGTTGATAGGGGTAATTAGAATGCTTGGCGTTTTGGGGTGGGGGGAAGGGAGAAATGGGGAGAAAATTTGGAACTCAAAATTTTGTGGAAATGAATGTTGAAAACTTAAATAAATTAATTAAAATTTTAAAAAAAGAATGTAAGGAGTATATTCTTGGCACAGATTGTAACCTATGCAAAGGAATGGAGTTGGGAACTGGAGTGTCACCTGGGAAGAACAGCGTGTCAGTTTGGCTGGACTATACAGAATGTGAAGGGGAATAATACATATGTCTTTAAAGGTATATTTATTCAATTTTCAGATTTGACATAAAGCTAGGAAAGATGTCTGGGAATGGGAATAGATTGAAATAAGTCTAGAAAGTGGAGGACCTTTATATTTTATCCTATAGGTAATAGGTAGCCACTGTAGGTTTTTGGAGTAGAGAATGGCATGGTTACTCCCATACTTTGGGAAGATTATTTTGGAAGCTGTGTGAAGGATGGATGGGAGAGGGGAAAGTATGGAAGTAAGAATATTTAACAGAAAGGAATTAAAGGGAATTAAAATGATGAAGGCTTGAATTAGCATGATATGGAGAATAGGGGTAATATACTGCCTGAGGGCAGGTGGTGAGGGACAGGGAAAACTAAAACTGATTCCGAGGTTGCAACTCTTGGTGACTGGTAGAATGGTGGAATTAAGGAAACAAAGAAGAGGAATAAGTTTCAAAGGATGATACTAAATTGCTTCAGGCATACTGAATTTAAATGGGGTGCCCAAGTGTGGATATTAATAAGAGTTAAAAAGGCGAGATCATGTAACGGACTGGAATGTGAACATCTGTGTGTGTGTATGTGTGTATATACACATATACACCCATATATGTATATATACATATATAATAAACAATATTCATGTGTCTATATACACATACATAATACAACACATACATAAATATACTAGATTTTTAGGAGAGGCTATATATACATATGAATTTATGTATGCATGTATGTACATATGTAGTCTCCTACCTCCTCTAAGATATTTCCCTAATTTGTACTTGCAAGTTGGACCCCTGATAGAGCAGATTTTAAAATCATGGAGAACATGATTTTAAAAAAATATATAACTACACTTCATTATAATTGGTCTCCTCTACAATCATGTTTTAAAATTTATGCATTTAAATACATTCCACATTTAAAAGTATACAGTTAAAAACATTATTCTGAGGAGTCCATAGGTTTCACCAGACTGCCAAAGACTTTCATAACACCAAAAGGTAAAGAAGTCCTATTGTAGGGCAATCCTGTAGGGCTACCCTTCTAACACAATAGCTTATGAGTCTCTAGCACTGTGCTTATCATTAATAGAAATGCCAATAGATTTAATTTTTGTTCAGTTATTTTTCAATAGTGTCTGACTCTTTGTGACACCATCTGGATTTTTTTTTGGCAAAGACAATGGAGCAACTTGCCATTTCTTTATCCAGCTCATTTTATAGATGAGGGAATTGAGGCAAACAGGGTTAAATGACTAGCCCAGGGTCACACAACTAATAAGTATCTGAGGTCAGATTTTAATTCAGGAAGACTCATCTTCTTGACTCCAGGCATGGCATTCTAGCCACTGTGCCCCCTAGTTGCCCTGGAGCTAGTACCCCACTGATAAAAGTACAAAGCCCTCAGAACCCTGAAGGATGAGAGCAGATGCTGCTCCACCGAGCTGCCTTAAGAGACTTAATGAGGTCAAAGCCAAAGCACCTTCTAAGATAATAGTAAAATAACTCACATTTATATAGCACCTACTATGTGCTACTGTGCTGAACATTTTACAAATATTACTTCATCTGACCCTCACAACAACCCTGGGAATAAGTTGTTTTTATTATTCCCATTTTACAGCTGAGAAAACTGAGACAGGAGGTTAAATATCTTGCCCAGGGTCACACATCTGAAGCTAAATTTGAACTCAGGTCTTTCTGACTCCAGGTCAGGTGTTACATACACTGCACCACCAGCTGCCTCTCTCAGACAACGGAGCAAGAGTAGCTGCCACAAAATATTGCATCATAAAACTGGAGTGCAGCCTCCAGCAAATGCACACAGCATCTATGGGAAGCAAGGACTTGAACTTAGAGCAGTGGCCATGAGGCACACACACAGGTGACTGAGATATCTACAACTTCTGGAAGTGCAAGGGGTGTGAAAATCCTTTTTCTCTGGTAGAGTACTCAGACTGAATTTCCAGAATCTGCCCTTCTCCCTGGCCAAATTCTCCATTGCCAAGAATCAAGCTCTTTGAAAGGCTTCTCCACCTAGAGTGTGAATGTCTACTGCCCACTGGACACAGTGCCACCAACTAGTCCAGTAACTCCCCTTCAAAGCCATATGGTTGCTTGGAGGAGGGACATTTGGAGGAGGGAAAGTGACATTTCCTCCTCTTCCAGCCCCACCCCCACCCAACAGACATTCCTGAAGTCATCAGAGGCTAACCGATGAGGGACAGAGAATTTATGCATCAATTAAGAAGTGGGACTAAATGATCTCCACATTTTCTTCCAACTTCAGATTCTCTGATAGCCACACCTGATATGGCCTCATACACTTCTAATTCAGCAGGCTTTCCATTCATGCTGCTACTTGGTTGTAAAAAACTTGATGTAAAGTGGGACCTAAATTTCCTTAAATAGTTCAAAATACATATAATAATGTCAAGATCCTAACTGTGAAATCACCTTTAACTTTCACCTAAATATCACATACTGTGGGATCTCCTGCTTTTTAAGCCTGAAATAGGAGTTTTTCATATCTGCATCTCAATACGCTGGTCTAAATTTTAATAGTACTTCTTTTGAAACCCAGGGTACTAAAATACGTGTTGTTCTGCTCCTATGAAATCTGTATATTTTTTGGACTGATATGATGATTTGTTAAAATGCAATTTTCATTTCAAGGCTTATCTTTGTGATGACCTAGCATAATTACAGCATATTTTTTTAATGTGGAAATTAATGACTTTCCCTCTTTTTTGAGGGGGCAGGGGAATTATCCACATGAAAACAATATGTTTTCTTTATTGCTCCTATTTTACTGCTTTTTAACAGCACTCTAAGAAAAACTTACATTCCACCTTCTAAAAAGAGAAGAAAAACCAGGTAACTATGTTAAGAGTGGAAACATGGAGATTTTTACCACTCACAGTTTTGGTTTTTTGCTTTTCTCACATGTACTTGTCTTCTGTCCAGGTCCACAAGGGTCTTTATTTTTTCATATTAAACTGGTTAGAATAAAATGGAGCTGGAGATGTAACTGAGGGAGTAAAGAAAGCCAACAAAATCCCACAAGAGCCAATTCAGTGTCAATACATATACAAAAGTCACAATGAGTTAAAAAACAATTGAGAACTCTCCTTTAAATTTTAGAATGCAAACATTACAATATATTACTGAATTTAAAATCCTTAAATTAAGTTTTATAGAAATAGCATGATCTTCCCCAAAGATTCTAATTACTAAAAAGTCTAGAAAAAATGTTGGCTTCAGCTACTGAAACTTGGCTCCTCTTGTCTATTCAAGTATCTTGGCCAAAACTAACTACTTTGGGTACTCCTCAGCAATGAATGACTGCCCATGGTATCAATGTGTAATGGTCCAAAGCAGACAGTTTTCTGACTGCTCACACTTTGGTCCCCTCTAGGCAAATGTAGGCCAGAGAAAAGATCAAGCTAGCTAACTGCCCCTAGATCTTACACATATGTACATACACACATATTCACACATATTTTAAGTGAGAAAACACTGAGGCTGGACAGAATCAATTGACAGGCCCAAACACAAATTACAGTAACTTTCACTCTTGACATTTCCCTTCTGGCTTACAGCCAACTCTAATTCTACAAAGACAATCATACCCTCAACTCTGCCTTTTACCCAGAATGCCAATGAATTACAAAGACTGTGCTCTTGTCTATAACTTTGGCTATTCTATAATCAATCTATACTTAAAACTGTAGTACAAATGGTTGGTTGGTTGGTTGTTGTCCTTCGTCTTCAAAGAGGACCAAAATGACATCACCACTGTAAAGTGAAATTTCAGTGGCTGATCAGACCAATACAAGCTTGGAATGCTCTACCACTGGGTGGGCACAGATAGTCCACTGAATATTTGGGGTGGATATCCCAAATTTGCAATCCTGCATTTACTCTGTGCTGTCTCAATTCTGCTTTGCTCAAAGAGCACAGCATCTTTTCTGATGTGGGCACACCATGCTGAGCAGTCCAGTGCCCCCCATGTCGCACAGTCAAATCCAAAGTTCTTGAGAGTGTCCTTGTATCATTTCTTCTGGCCACCATGTGATCGCCTGCCCCATCCAAGTCCTCCATAAAATAGTCTTTTTGGCAAGCATACATTTGGCATTCGAACTAGGCCAGCCCATCAGAGTTGCACTCTCTGAAGCACAGTTTGAATACTAGGCAGATGAGTTCGAGTAAGGACTTCAGTGTCTGGTACCTTATCCTGCCAGGTGATCCTCAGAATCTTCCTAAGACAGTTCAAATGGAAACGATTTAGTTTCTTCACATGGCGCTGGTAGACTGTCCATGTTTCACAGGCATACAACAATGAGGTCTGCACAACGGCTCTGTAGACTTTCAGTCTGGTAGTCAGTCTAATACTTCTCTCCCAAACTTTTCTTCAGAGCCTCCCAAATGCTGAGCTAGCTCTGGCAATGTGTGCATCAACCTCATTGTCAATGTGTACATGCCTGGAAAGTACACTACCAAGGTAAGTGAACTTATCCACAGCATTCAAAACTTCTCCATTTGTTGTAATTGATGGTTCCATGTATGGATAGTGTGGTGGTGGCTGATGGAGCACCTGTGGGTTTTTTTGGTGTTAATTATTAGGCCAAAATTAGCACAGGCAGCAGAGAATTGATCCATACTTTGTTGCATCTCAGCTTCAGAGGCTACATTGAGTGCACAATCATCTGCAAACAGAAAATCATTCCCCAACACTCCCTCCACTTTGGTCTTGGCTTGTAGCCTTTTCAAACTAAAGAACTTACCATCAGTATGGTAGTTAACCTTGATGCCATGTTCATCCTCAATGAAAGAATTTGTCAACATGGTTGAAAACATCATGCTAAAAAGCATGGGAGTAAGCACACAGCCCTTTTTGACTCCATTGGTGACTGGGAAGGCATGAGAGCTTTGAACCCAGGCAAACATGCCATCATGAAATTGACATATTATACTGATGAATTTCTCCGGGCAACCAAATTTTGACATAATTTTCCATAAGCCCTCACGACTAACAGTGTCAAAGGCCTTGGTCAGATCTACAAACATTGTGTACAGACCTCTGGTTCTGCTCTTGGAGTTGTTGGGCAGCAAACACCATACTGACTGTTCCTCAGCTCTTTCTGAAGCCACACTGGCTCTCAGGTATATGACCATCTTCCAGGTGAAGGATCAGTCTATTAAGGAGGACTCTAGCAAGAATTTTTCCAGCAATGACCAAGAGAGAGAGGTCCCTCTGTGATTGTCGCAGAACAACCTATTCCCTTTACCCTTATAGAGATGGACAACAGAGGCATCCTTGAACTCCTAGGGAATAACCTCCTCTTGCCATATAACCTGGAAAATTCCAGTTGGCTTTTGTATGAACAATGGTCCCCCTACCTTGTAAATCTCAGCTGGAATAGAATCAGCAGCAGGTGCTTTGCCACATGAGAGGAGCCTAATGGCCCTCAAAACTTCTTCTTCAGTTGGAAGTTCAGTTAGGGAGGGACTGATTTCAACCTGAAGTAAATGGTCAATGGCCTCAGTACTGATTGATGATGGTCTGTTGAGAACACTATGGAAGTGTTCAGCCCATCTCTCTAGGATCATGTCCTTATCACTAATCAATGTGGCTCCATTAGCACTGAGTAGTTGTGATGCACCATAAATAGCTTTCAGGGAATCATAAAAGCGTTTTGGATTATTACTATCAGCAGAAAACTGAATTTCATCTGCCTTCTTACTGAGCCAAGAATCCTGCATCTCTCTAAGCTTTGCTTGTACTTTGCTTTTGATGGAATTAAATGCTGCCTTCTTAGAGGTGGATGAACTATCTTGCTGGTAAATCCTATAGAGTTCTCGTTTTTCATTTAGCAGCTTCTGAATTTCCCCATCATTTTCATCAAACCAGTCTTGATGCTTGCGAGTGTTCTGACCCAGATGAGTAAATGCAGTGCTGTGCACCAAATCTCTGAACACTGCCCACTCCTTTTCCGCTCCACTGTTGCCAACTGTGTGTTGGCTCAACTTTCCCTCCAAGTCAGCGGCAAACTCTTCATGCTCAGAGAAGAACTCTAATTTGTTGACATTAATTCTTCTGGTAGTCATTTTGCCTTGGGGTCGGTGCCTTTGATGAATGTGAATATTTAGCTTGGAAAGGATAAGTCTATGATCAGTCTAGCACTCTGCACCACACATTGCCTTTGTCACTCTCATATCTTGTCTGTCTCTTCTTACAATCACATAATCTGTTAGATGCCAGTGTTTGCTGCAAGGGTGCATATATTGCGTTTAGGTAAATGGAAGACAGTGTTGGTGATGAGAAGGTCACATGATGCACAAGTCTTCAACAGTAAATGACCATTACTGTTGCTTTTTCAAACTCCATTCCTCCCTAGGACTCCCTGCCAAGTCTAGTAGTCTGAGCCTATTCTAGCATTAAAGTCACCCAGAATTATAAGCTTGTCCTCTTTTTTGTACATTGATGATAAGGGTCTCTAGGTCTTCACAAATTTTTTCTTTGACTTCATCAGGATTTGTCGTGGTGGGAGCATAGTAGTACAAATACAATGTAATACAAATGACAGCACAGTTGTGAGGCTTGGGAAGGAAGAAGGTAGGGAACACAGTATACTACAGGCAAAATTCCTTTATTTACTGGTTAAAATGTCACTGGCAATATCACTTCTCAAATCTCTCAGATTCTTCCCACTTCCCCACTACCTCTATCCAATCTGTCACCAAGCCTTTACTGAATTTTCTCTTAGATTCAGCCCTTCTCCAGCCTTCATCACATCACACTTCAATCACTTCAAGAGACATCTGACTAATCCATCCTGTATGGTGCCTGCCAGACTAGTCTTCCTAAAGTGTCCATTTCTTTAACACTCTCCCTAGCTAAAGAGAGCTCTCTATTGCTTTGTGAATCAAGTCTCAACTGCTTTCAAGGTCCTCCCTCCACTATCAGGCCTATCTTATATAAGGATCCAACCCGTTCCCCTTTTTCTACAACATGAACCCTTTGCTCTCCTTGATGAGTTCTTACTGTTGTCTCTAAATGATGTGCTCACTCCTACTTTCATGATTCTGTCTGCTGTTGCTGCTGTTTCCATATACTCCTCCTCCTTAACCCCCTCTCTATTCAAATCCTACCTACCATCCTTCAAGAGTGAGCTCAAGATTCATTTCTTGCATGTTTTTACTCTTCCACACATTCATCTCTTCATTGTCTGATGTGCTACTGCATATTACCATACTGTTCAAAGCACTGTGAAACTACTAAAAGGAAATTATTTTGGAGAGTTTTACAGTAGGGTTGTAGCTCTATTATAATGAGCACGACATTGGTGATTTTCTTGGCATGCCTTGGCTTCACAGCTAGACCGAGAGATTCTGAACAGCAGCACAGCCACTACAATGCCCTACAATGCACTACAATACAGTAGACCAGATTCCCCAGACTTGAAACTTTAAGATCATTTTAAAAGGAAAGCAAGGTAGAGGAAAGAAAGAGAGGGAAGTGCTGACTTTCTTGAATGGAATTCTGAGAAGAAAGTACTTGCTGCCTATGACCAAATTTCTGTCCAGGCTGATATTCCCAGCAGACCTCTGAGCATGGGGTATAGTGGCAGTGATCAGCTTAGCATTCTCCCAGTTAAAGTTTCAAAGTCAACCAAAAGATGGGAACCTCTGTAGAACTTAAGCATTTCTTCACTAACTGCTTCTTCACTCCTTAATTCATAAAATGTTTTCTGTTTCTCCTTCCACTGATCTTCATCCAAATGTTACATATGATGCACTCCCTCGCTTTTCTTGCATTTTCTCACATTACCATAATGTCTAATACAAAGCTACTTAATACCCCCTCCTTCTCTGCTTTTTTGTCTATCTTGTTCTTTTTGAACAAGGTATATTTGTTCAAAGTCACATTTTAGTTATAGATCCCATACCTCCATTTATTGGTGACACCTCATGAAGACAAATTTGCCCCACTGTTAGGTTTTCCAGTTCATCTTGCCTATCACCCATACTTGGTACATTTTTACAGCTGTTATTAGGCAGGGCAACCATCTCTTCTTTCAGGGCGATGAATTTAAAGAGCACTGATAAAACTTCCAATATTTCAAGAGCTTAGAAATAGAGCTTGCACATAGTTAGCAAAAATTATTAGTTAAAACTGGAAGGTACAAGGCAGCATATGCTACCTTTTTTTGGTAATCACTTTCTCCAACCTGGACTGACGGCATACCTCAGCCTCACCCTGACTCCCACCCCATGGCCTCCACAGAGTGTCTTTTTATGCTGCTTGCTTCAGGAATGTCTTTTGATACTTGTCTAGGGAGGAAAAATTGCTAGTTATACCTCTGCATTTATGTACAGACATAACAAATTACAGGATTTATCATTGGTTATTTTCTTAAATTTTGTCTTCTGTGATTGTTTGGAAATCTCCATTACTATATATGTATATAAACATATATTTTTATGGAAAATATCTTTCCATTTTCTCAATCCTCCTTTTTAGTTTAAAGGACTCTATGTTTCCAGAAGCCTCTGATCATGAACAGAATTTATATTTTGATATGTATACATATATATGTGTGTATACATTATCTATGCATATATCTAATATATGTAGATATGTATATGTACGTGTGTGTATGTGAGTGTGTGTGTGTGTGTGTGTGTGTGTGTGTGTGTGTGTGTGTGTAGATGCTGTGGTCCAGAAACCCAAACCCATCTTGAGATATCTTCTTAATGAACTTCCCTCTCATACAATACCCCCTGTGGCCCTATGAAGCTCTCTTTAAATGAAAGAGTTCAGTAGTACAGGTGTACGACCGCTTATTTATTTGAATTTTATTTGGAAGATGCAAGAAGCCTTCATTTCACTGGTGGCATCTTTGGTAAACAAATGCTTCTTTGTTTTATAACTCATTTGATATTGGTACGTAATGGATCATTGAACAGTTATCTCTATAACTAAATCTGTCATGGAATTATAAGTGATCTTGTTGAGTTGAAACTTTGTTGTTACTACAGCTAGTTTGAGGCTACACTGGAGCTACTGAACCATTTTTAAAAAATCAACAAGCAACAGATGTGGTGGCAGTTTATGGAAACAGGATTGTTAACTAAATCCAATATAAGTGTTGGCATAGAGAATATAAGTGGCAATAAGCTACTGTGGATAAATAAGATATGTGCTTGTAAGATGCAGGAGAATGAATTTATAGACCTAAAAAGTCCTCAGATATAAAGTCTGAATCTATGGGGACAGGTACACCAAAAAAGCCCGAGAGGAATGGAGGCCCTTTTAACACACTCAGTGCAATTCCACGGGTCAGCTATTTACAAATTGGTCCCCTGAGAAAGGGAATGAGCACCATCTGGTAGCTGATAAGAATGACAAAGCTACAAAAGGAAGTGGCACCAGAGAGTGCAAGCAAATGTAGCTTGGGATGGATTTCACCTACTGGGATCTCAGTAGAACTACAAGAAGTGGAAGCGAGAATGAGGAACTGCAATTTCTCACTGGGAAGATTGTGGGGAGGAGGAACAAACCTGGACTCTAGTTCCTTCTGGGTCTTACCAGCTGAAACTCTACAGATCTCTGGGAGGAGAGCTGCTCACAGTCATGTGTCATTACTTACTTTGGACTGAGAAGACTTTGTCTCAAAAATGTGGTTTTTGTTGTTGTCACTGGTGTTGCTAGTTTTACTGAATTGGGATTTCATCTTCTTCTACCAAAGTCGATTCATACTGGCTCTGAAATTTATAATCTTGGAGAGCTGTCTAGGGGCACTGAGAGGTTATATAGTTTCCCCAGGATGACACAGCTATAATGGGTCAGAGGTGGGACTTGAACCCAGGTTTTTCAGACTTCAAGGCCAGTTCTCCATCTACTGTGTCATATGATTCAAATTATATCAAGTAAATTAAGTTCTTGGCATTGGATCTGTTGCCAGCATGGTTGAACTGCTAAATAACATGGCAACAGACTGGATAAATAAATGTGGGCACACTATAGGTTCATTACTATTAATCTTGGTGGTTTGAAAATGCTTTAGGTCTGGGTGTGGCAACTTCTTTGGAAAAGACTCATTGACACAAGTACAGTGGGCCTTGTTATGATCCCTTTTCTACAATAGACACACCTTGTACAAAAGACAAATGATTCATAGGATGGTCTAGTCAGAGATGCGGTGTTCAGCATGTGGCTAGTAGCAGTTTAGCTGACTCATGTCTTTAATTAGGGGCAAAATATCGTACTAACATAGTAAGAGCCATGACTTTCCAATTTCAGCAAGGTGAGTTACAGGGGTTCACATAAGGTAATGGAGCAAAATGTTACAGAGAGGTTGTAAAAATTGTGCCAATATCAATGTTACTCAATATGTGCACTGACTAGTAAAAAAAAAAGCTGTTTTAAAAAGTGAAAATGGAGAAAGTATAAAAAGTTAACAATGAAGGTAAAAATTGACAAAGAATATCCATAGTGGTTATGAAAATGCATATAATATCCTGCACAAATAAATCTCACTTTTTTAAACCCAAACTGTAATTTCATTGGTTGGTATAAGGAACTCCCAAAGAAGAAACTCCCTATGCTAATGCAGATTTAACTGAAATTTTTAGTGCTACAGAGCTGCCTGGGGTATTGAGAAGTTAAGTGACTTGCTTAGAGTCATACAGCCAATATATGTCAGAGGTATGAACTGAATTCAATGTCTTCCTAATTCTGAGGCCAACTATCTACTGTGTGACATTGTCTCTCCTCACATAGCTTCTCACTGTTTATTAGAAATTGATTTGTTTAAATAATTGCTTTCAAAAGACTCATATGCAAACTTGTACAAGTTTTAATATATATTAAATATTTTCATGCCATTCTTGTTGACTTTCAATTGTGAAGAAATTATGTACAGTTTTAACCCTAATAAAGTATTCTAAGACATTCTCTGATTTTCCCTTTTGCTAATGTTTTTAAAAGGCAAGTACAGTTTCCTGAGGTTCCTTAGCACTTTCCCAAGTGCTAAATGAAATTATAAATGGTGTTACTCTGGTTATATAAATTAATCTGCTGTAGCTAACCTGACCTCAAAATACACAGGTTTTAAAGTAACAGATATCTTCAATAGAGGCATGACAAAATTTAGTCATCAGTGGCAAAAGTCTGCCTTCTACTTCAACAAAATTCCTCAAGATTGAATTGCCACTGCGTGCATATAGTACCCTAAGTTCCCTCAGATAGAAACTGTAGCTAAAGAGTAGAAAAAATGCAATCACTGTACCTTTAAAGGAGGCTTCAAATTGAGGCTGTTAAGACTAGGACAAAACCAACTCTGCAAAAAGAAACCTAAGTAGGATCAATGCAATTTCCTGAGTTAGAATTTGTAGCCAACATCCCTCTCAGACCCAATTGACACCAAAGCAGACATACCCAGCTGGTCAGAAACTCTTGGAATTCACTGTCACACAATCTTTATTCACAGAGAAAAGCCCTCCAACTCAACAGCTAACACCTTTGTCCACACTTGTTAGGTTTTATAGTTACTTTTGTGCTCCTCTCATTCTGAAACACTGAACTAACACTTTTCTATTGCTAGCAAATTCCTCCTGGGACAGGTTTTTTTTGGTCCATTTCTAATTTAGTGAATTCAGGTTTGGTTTTTTTTTAAATTATCCTAGATAAGTTTCTATAAGCTTTATTCACAACCTTTTATCAAGAAAAAATAGATGCCCACTTTATTTGTTCAAGTGAAGTACTCAGAAGAGATTATGTATCAGGAAAGATGATTTTAATTAACCTAGACTTAGCTCTTTGAAATCCTTCTGACAGGCCATGCCCTAGGTGAGGTAATTCTAAACCAGTGATGGTTGTCACTTGCCCTCCTCCTCTCTTCTAGTACTATCCCCATAGGTTGCCACAGAATGAAAGATTTAAGCAGGAAGATAGTTCAAAAGCAATGTAGCCCACATCCTTTATTTTTACAGATGAGGAAACTGAGAATGAAGCAGGCCAAGTGACTTGTCAAAGGTTATATAGGCAGTATGTGTTAGAGTGAGATTAGAACTTGGGTCTTCCTAATTCCAAGTCTGGCTCTCTAGCCACTATATAGATTGCTTCTCTTAGACATTTAACACCATTCAATGCCCAGATCTGAACTGTATCTACAAGTATGGGAAATGAAAGGGAAGAGGAAGAGGAGGCACAATGTTAAAATGAATACATTTAGGAACATGTGAAACTTTGTGGTTCATATTGAAGCTGTCCTTGCAAATTCAAGTAAATTTTTAGAAATTACCACAAAACAACTCTATTTCTCATTCAACCCTGCCCTTAAGAACTGAATCACAGAAACTTTCAGCGCCACAATCAGAATCAGAAAGCTACCACCATTATTGCCATCTTCAAAAATAACAGCACTAACAAGTCTGTGGTACCCGATATCATCTACAAGGTACCTGTAGCAAGATAAAACCAATATTTCCATGCTAGGCTCCCATCAGATAAATTAATTTCCTCCTAATCTCTACTACCGAAACAACCTCTTGAACATCTCTTCAAAGCCCTATCAAATCATATTATCAGGAGGGAGGAACCTGCACGGGACCCTCTAAGTCCTCAAGAGTGGCCCCTTGACTGAATGCAAGTTTTACAGAACAAATCCCTTAGAGCATCACATGCCACATGCAAGTTTCCTATCCCTGTGTCAGTTCTATATTTTAGTGTAACAAGGCCTGAGCTAGATAAGTTAAGAAACAAATTCAAAGTAACATGGAAATGGATGCAGTGGATAAAGGTGAGCCACTCCCACCCTGTTCTTCCCTCTGGCTTGTAGATACTGTTCACATGTAGGTATTTAATATCCAAGATAATGCTTAATATAATAGCTAGAGGACTAGAATCCCTGGGTTCAAATCCCACCTGTGACCCTGGAAATGTCATTTGAAGTTTCAGTGCCCTTCCAAAACTTTCTTGCAGAAGAGGGGTTTCTTTCTGGGAGATGACACCTTAATACAAAGGAGTGATTCTAAGGGCATCATAAAAAGTCAGTAGCGGAGATCACTGGAATCAAGAGTCTTTCAGTACCCTTCAAAACATGCCCTATTGAAGGCAATCAACTTTATAAGCATGTAGAGTTGACAGCTCACACCTGAAGTCTTTGAATCAGTTACCTGAAAATTGCTACATATAAATCACTATATTTTCAAAGTATATATGCAATAGTACTGACAAAATGACCTATGGGTTGTTTAGCAGAACCAATAACGCATTCATTGATAATGGGAAGATGTGAGGAAGTGGGAATAAGTACTAGATTTAAATCTCAGTTCTTCTAATTAGAATCTGAACTGGAACACGCCACAACCTCGCTGGTCTCCTGTTTCCTTTTCTACAAAAGGAGGTACTGGCTCCAGATGATCTCAAACATCCCTTTTGGATAAAATCCATGATATCATTTTAAGAATACAGAATAAGTGTGAAAAAAAACTTCATATAACCACATATTAAACTGAACAAAAGAGCTGGCAGCTGATGAAAAATCCTGCTCCAGGAGCAGCACAGTGAACCAAGTGGGAATGCCCAATTTTTAAAAAAAAAACTGTAGTGACACAGCTGTCATTGTGCCCTTTGTAACTTCCAGAGAAAGCGTTTGGTGACAACATGGCATCGATTTCTAGATATTTGGAAATGGAGTAGATTTAAGACCAAGCAAGCACTAAGCAGAGGGGTCAAAGTCAATTCAACACTATTGACAGTATCTTTAAAGAGGCTGTAATGATAAACCAGAGGAGATTCTTACAGACAGAGTAAGTCACTAAGGATTTATTTAGCACCTGGTGTGTGCCAGGCACTGTGTCAAGTACTGGAGCATAATTGATCATGTCTTTTCAAACACATCCACGTAAATTATATTAACAGCAATGCTGCTCCATCAGCAAAATCCAAAGAAGGGCACATGTTTCTTAATATATCAGGGTTAAGGAAGTAATTTTGTTAACCGCTCATGTTTTAAAGTAGCAAAAGACAAACTGGACAATCTTTTAAAGCATGATTTCAAGAAAAGATTTTTTCTACAATAAAGTTTATAAAGAAATGCATTTTCTTAAAAAGAGATCAGAGAAAATGTTACCAGGAATTAGACCTTTGGGGGAAAATTCCACTTTCTCTTACAAAATTTCATTATACAATTTATTTAGTTTTGATATAGGCTGTATATGGTCTATAAGATGAAGAAATTATATTAACAGCATAACTTTTAAGTTGACAGGAGACAGGAAAGAGAGAACAATAGTTACGAAGAACCTACTCTGTGCGTAGCTTTGTGCGAAGCAGTAGGGGAGATGATAACAGTTTTGCCTTCATAGAACTTAAAGCTATATAGCATAAAAACTGTTAAGCTAAGTCAATAAATCCTGGCTTTGAAAGAAAAAAGTTTTTTAAAAATGCTACGTCTACAACCAAAGATCTATTAATTTTTACTTGGATATTTCTCACAAAGAACATAAAATTTTTTATATTCATTTGTACCAAAGAAAAAAGGAGGCTCAATGACCTTCAGAAATGGTCAAGGTTGCTCTATCTTATGGAAATATCATGAAGACAGTGGTTCTAAAGCCGCTCATGTTTAAAAACAGTGATCAGACTTTATTTCTTCATGAACTGCTGTTTTAATGGAAATAGAACAACTAACATACTACTATCATAATTTCAAAACATGGTAGTTCTAATTGTATAAAGCTAGTTTATTATTTTAAAAACCTATAGGCCATTTAATAAAGTGAGAATTTTAATTATAATTACTTTAATATCATTATAATAATTTATAAAATCACAAACATTCTATGGCTTCAGATTAAAATATTTTAATATATTATATACTATTTATTGGATTCTTGTTAATCATCACAAAAGATCTTTGCATCTCTTCAGGGTTCATTGTTTTTCATCTGCCAAGACCTCAACATGCACCCTTTAGTTCTTTTAGAAAAATAAAAATATGAAAAATAAGACGCACGTTTCTCTCCAGATGTCAAGGTTCTAATATGGCAAGAATCTCTGGCATATCTAAGCAGGTAAATAATGAATTCAGACTTCCCTCTAACCAACTGTACAGAACAAAGTTTCCATCTTTAAAAGCTTACTTAAAAAAAACTACAATGAAGTCCAATTCCCAGAAGTCTATATTTAAAGAATGCAGCAAAAAGAGTCAGATGTAAAGTTTTGGAAAAATTGTTCTTGATAAAGAGAAAAATCTTTCTTCTTATATGATAATCATAACCATAATATAATTATAACAATAATTAGACAAAGATGAACCTAATAAAAATAGGACTACAGAAAACAGTTGATGAGTTAAAAAGCACATTAAAGCCTCAACCTCCTTGGATATTTAATGTGTTTTCCACATGTTGTTTAATACTTGGATTTCAGGAGCTCTAGTGGCTTAATGTTTTGCTACTAATTTCAAAAAGAGAATCAGAAAATTTTCCCATTGTTCCTCCATAGTTCCTTTTTCCCTTCTCTCTTCTGTCTACAATTCTTATTCACACTGCTCTCTTGCAGGGGTTGTATAATGCCATCTGGTCCCTATTTCCAAATTCTAAGCATGCTCTCCCTGTAAAATGTACTCCGTCTTCATCCCCTGCAGTGAACTGCTATCCAAAGTTCCCTCCTCCTGAAAAGTTTCCCAATCGTTAAGACAATGGGCAATGTGGCTGGATGGGCACGTATGGAAAAGTACAAGATTACAAAAATTAAAACCCCACAGTATGATTCCTAATGGAGGTTTACAAGTGACACGAACCCATTAAATGATGGGTACACTTCATGAGTGCTTAACCAATATCATTAATAATGAAATAATTGGGCCTATTTACCACAAGAAAGGCAATTTAGCACGGCTATCGTTTCCGGCCATGCAGGTCATTGGTGTTTCATTCTTACTTGGTATTTTTCCCCAATTGAATAAGCCTGAAATAATGAGCAAGTACAAATCTTCCTGGAACCTCAACTCAGGCATTTAATTTTTTTTCCTAATAAAATATGAGTGGCCATGTTTAATTAAGCCAGGTGGAAGTATCAGATTACTACTGGCCTAGCAGTATCTGACAACTTTTTACAAACTGGATCTTATTTTGGAGGGGGCAGTTAGCTGAAGTAGGATCTAAGTGATATACAAAGCTCTATCAATCATCATCAACTCTGGATGGCTTCTATAAAGAGGCTATTTCATTTTTTATTGTTAGAAGTTAATGTAAAATACTGTCCACCTATTAAAAATGAGATACCTTCGTGAAGTAGCCACTAAATAAAGTGTTAGCTCCCCTGGGGTGGTCTGCACAGAAGGATCATCCTGATTAGATGATTGTTCAGAAGATTATTCAACAGGTCACCATGTTTTCAATATTCTCTATCATGTTTTCCCCACCCATCCTGACCATGCCAAGCTGCTGGAGACCTGAGCTTAGTCCCATTCAATAAAAGTTCTTTTTGCTCCCATGTTAGGGTTCTCACTATCCTGGTGCTTCCACCATTCAAACCCAGGTTCCGGGCAGGCAAAAGTACCAGCTATGGTCAAGTCCAAGGCAATATGCTAGGTCTGGGTATAGAAAAATAAATGTCACTGTCCCTCAGAGGCCCTTGCTTAGTCTATTGGGGATACTATGACAGCTATACAAATAAGTATAAAATAATGCAATTAGTGAAGAGATATTTAAAAAAAAAAACAACTCTAGGAAAAAATCCATTTTTACAAGCCAGACTTTTCAAATGGTTTTTTGTGTGATTTAAGCAGATTCCATATGAGCTTTAATGGGCTTAGTCTCTACCTACTTAAAGCCTGCACCACACAACTGAGGATTTGACCACATAATGTCTTTCCATGGTTGTGTTTCCTTCATTTGGATTAGAATGTTCTTGAAACTAAGGATGATTATCTTTATTTAGCCTACTTTGTGCTGGGGATACAAAGATGAAATATGATATAGTCTCTTCTCTCAAGACCTTTTCTATCTAATGGGAAAGAGGGGGATAGATAGATAGATAGACAGACAGATAGATAGACAGATAGATAGATAGATAGATAGACAGATGTAGATATATAGATATGTGTGTGCATTTTATATATACAGTATATATGGATAGATATCTGTATTTATAAATATCTACATTTATAACTATCTATACGAAGGAAGGAGGAGGAAAGTCAAACACCTATTTTTCACTACACAGTCTAAGTTAGATGTATAGATAAATAGGTAGACAGGCATATATCTTTCATGAACAAAATGCTATGAAAATTTAGAATAGGAAGAGATAGAGCTGACCTGGGGGAATCAGAATGTGTCATGGAAGAGACTACATCTGAGTTGGCCTCACTTCTTGCCTAGACTATTTTTTTTTGTATTTTTTTATTTGTTTATTTTTTATTTAACTTTTAACACTCATTTTCACAAAATTTTGGGTTCCAAATTTTCTCCCCTTTCGTCCCATCCCCCCACCCCAAAACACCAAGCATTCTAATTGCCCCTATCACCAATATGCCCTCTCTTCTATCACCCCTTTCCGCCCTTGTCTCCATCTTCTCTTTTGAACTGTAGGGCCAAATAACTTTCTATACCCCTTTACCTGTATTTCTTGTTTCCTAGCAAGAACAGTGCTAGACAGTTGTTCCTAAAACTTTGAGTTCCAACTTCTCTTCCTCCCTCCCTCCCCACCCCTTCCCTTTGGAAGGCAAGCAATTCAATATAGGCCAAATCTGTGTAGTTTTGCAAATGACTTCCATAATAGTCGTGTTGTATAAGACTAACTATATTTCCCTCCATACTATCCTGTCCCCTTTTACTTCTATTCTCTCTTTTGATCCTGTCCCTCCACATGAGTTTTGACGTCAAATTGCTCCCTCCTCCCCATGCCCTCCCTTCCATCATCCCCCCCACCCTGCTTATCCCCTTATCCCCCACTTTCCTGTATTGTAAGATAGGTTTTCATACCAAAATGAGTGTGCATTTTATTCCTTTTAGTGGAATGTGATGAGAGTAAACTTCATGTTTTTCTCTCACCTCCCCTCTTTTTCCCTCCACTAAAAAGTCTTTTGCTTGCCTCTTTTATGAGAGATAATTTGCCACATTCAACTTCTCCCTTTCTCCTCCCAATATATTTCTCTCTCATTGCTTGATTTCATTTTTTTAAGATATGATCCCATCCTCTTCAATTCACTCTGTCTCTATGTGTGTGTGCGTGTGCATGTGCATGTGTGTGTGTGTAATCCTACCCAGTACCCAGATACTGAAAAGTTTCAAGAGTTACAAATATTGTCTTTCCATGTAGGAATGTAAACAGTTCAACTTTAGTAAGTCCCTTATGACTTCTCTTTGCTGTTTACCTTTTCATGCTTCTCTTCATTCTTGTGCTTGAAAGTCAAATTTTCTTTTCAGCTCTGGTCTTTTCATAAAGAATGCTTGAAAGTCCTCTATTTCATTGAAAGACCACTTTTTCCCCTGAAGTATTATACTCAGTTTTGCTGGGTAGGTGATTCTTGGTTTTAGTCCTAGTTCCTTTGACTTCTGGAATATCCTATTCCATGCCCTTCGATCCCTTAATGTAGAAGCTGCTAGATCTTGTGTTATCCTGATTGTATTTCCACAATACTTGAATTGTTTCTTTCTAGCTGCTTGCAATATTTTCTCCTTGACCTGGGAACTCTGGAATTTGGCCACAATGTTCCCAGGAGTTTCTCTTTTTGGATCTCTTTCAGGTGGTGATCTGTGGATTCCTTGAATACTTATTTTGCCCTCTGGTTCTAGAAACTCAGGGCAGTTTTCCTTGATAATTTCATGAAAGATGATGTCTGGGCTCTTCTTTTTATCATGGCTTTCAGGTAGTTCCATAATTTTTAAATTGTCTCTCCTGGATCTATTTTCCAGGTCAGTTGTTTTTCCAATGAGATATTTCACATTATCTTCCATTTTTTCATTCTTTTGGTTTGGTTTTGTGATTTCTTGGTTTCTCATAAAGTCATTGCCTCCATCTGTTCCATTCTAATTCTGAAAGAACTATTTTCTTCAGTGAGCTTTTGAACCTCCTTTTCCATTTGGCTAATTCTGCTTTTTAAAGCATTCTTCTCCTCGTTGGCTTTTTGAACCTCTTTTGCCAGTTGAGTTAGCCTATTTTTCAAGGTGTTATTTTCTTCAGCATTTTTTTGGGTCTCCTTTAGCAGAGTGTTTACTTGTTTTTCATGCTTTACCTGCATCTCTCTCATTTCTCTTCCCAGTTTTTCCTCCACCTCTCTAACTTGATTTTCAAAATCCTTTTTGAGCTCTTCCATGGCCTGAGCCCATTGAGTGGGCTGGGATACACAAGCCTTGACTTCTGTGTCTTTCCCTGAAGGTAAGCATTGTTTTTCCTCATCAGAAAGGAAGGGAGGAAATACCTGTTCACCAAGAAAGTAACTTTCTATAGTCTTATTTTTTTTCCGTTTTCTGGGCATTTTCCCAGCCAGTGACTTGACTTCTGAGCATCCTCTTCACACCCACTTGGCCTCCAGATCTGCCCAGCCAGTGCCTGGGGTCTGAGATTCAAATGCTGCTTCCCAGCCTTAGGGCTTTGGGTGGGGGCAGAGCTGCTATTCAGTGTGAGATTAAGTTCAGGTGCTCAGGTGGGGGCAGGGCTGCCTCAGGGGCTCAGTTCCCTCAGGGGGTTTATGCAGAGACCTTCAACAATGGATCCCAGCTCCTGCCTGCTTTGGGAGCCCCTGTCTGCTGCTGCCTCCTCTGCTGCCTCCCGAGGGGGCCTGAGTTATGGGGGCATCCCACTCCCTTCTCAGCAAGCAGAGAAGACCCGCTCACCAACCTTTGGGGCGCGTGGGTGGAGGGACCCGCCCAGTGTCCCTGAAGCTTGCTTGGATCTGCTCCTCTCGGTGGTGCGTGGCCAAGGCAGGGCTGGGCTCAGCTCCAGGTCTGGGGCATGATGGACTTTTCATGTCAGGTTTTCAGTTCCCTCTGGAACAGAAATCTCCTCCGCTCTGTTGTTATGTGGCTTCTGCTGCTCCAGAATTTGTTGGGAGTTCTTTTTTACAGATATTTTATGGGCTGTGGGTTCGGAGCTAGCGTATGTGTGTCCTTCTACTCCGCCATCTTGGCTCTGCCCCCCTTGCCTAGACTATTTTGACAGCCTCCTAATTGGTGTCTTGCCTTCCCATCTCTCTTTTCTCCAATACAGCTCTGTGATATAGCTTCCAAAATCAAATTCTTAAAGCACAGGTGTGACCCTGTTCAAGAATCCTTTCTTATATTAGACATATACTTCAAGGAAGTGAAAGACAGAGGGAGGATACCATATATACATAAATATTGTTAGGAGTGATTTTTAGAAGAACTGTATGGAAAGGGAGTACCCAATGACTGTAGAATGGCTGAACAAATACAGCCTATGAATGTAACTGGATATTATTTTCACTATAATAAATGAAAAAATGAATTCAAAGAAATGTTTGCTTATTGGCAAAACCAGTAAAACAGTTTATATGATCACAAATTAAGAAAAAAACATTTAAAGACTGATTAATGCAGTAAATAATTGTGACTTCAGAAGAATAACTGTGAAGCATGCCTCCAGCTTCTGGGAAGAGCAGGGACAGAACAGTGGTGCAGAATGAGGCATCCATTGTTCCATGACAATGCAGTGATTTGTTTTGTGGATAGGGAGGTTCTATAGATAGGAAGAAGGAAAAGATTTAGGAAAGTGAGGAATATGCTAAAAAAAAAAAAAAAAAAGGCCTGAAGAAAAGATTGAAAAACAAAAGACCTGGTGGCTCCCTACTGCCTCTGGGATAAATGTCAACCCCTTCAATTGTCATCTCACATTCTGATCCAAGTCTACGTTTCCAGACATTTTATAATGTTCCCCTTCAGAGTATCTACATTCCAACTAAACTATCCTTCTTACTTATTCTCTCCAAACTTGGCATCCCTTCTACTATTACTTCACCTTTCACAGGCTGTCCCACATTCATGGAATGCATCATCTCCTCATCACCCCCTCTTAGATTCCTTAACTTTCTCCAAGGGTTAACTCAGGTAATATCTCTGAGAAGAAGTCTTTTCAGGAACCTATACTTGTTAGGGCTCTCTCCTCCATCAAGTTATATTCTGTTTACTTATCTAGTTTAAGTATCATATTGAGAGAAAACTAAATGCTCCATAAATGGCAGGGATCATTTTGTTTTGGTTTTTGCAGTGCCAGTAGCTAGGCAGAATATTGTGCATAGTGAATGAAATGACTTTTAGAAGTCTTAGCAATAATAGACAGGAAAGATAGGATGAAGGCTTGAGGAAGTATTAGGAGCAAGCAAAGTTATTTTTACCCCTATGATGAGGAGACAGGAGCATGTTTAAAGAAAAGAAACCATTGAGAAGATATGAATGATCAGTGGAACACGGCCAAGAGGAAGACAAGGGAGACTGAATCAAAGGCACAGGATAAGGGTTCTGCCGTGACAAAGGTGGGGATAGGGTGGATGAATGGGCACTAAAAGGTCCCAAGTATCCATTCTCTAGGCACTGGAAAATACAGAGCGAGTCTGGTTGATAAAATTCTGATAGGTGATTCAAGGCTGAATTTTATCACAACTTTTGTCACTGCTGACTCCAATTCTAATGTGTTTATGGGTTCCACAGCAGGACAAGCTAGGAACTTAGATGGACACAGACACCAATGAACATCCTCATTTGCCACAATGACAATACAAGGGGGCACCCATTGTGGGTGCTACAGACTATTACTACTTTTAGACTAATAATGCTCCATGGACTAACTCTCACTATGCCATCCACTCACTACAATGTACAGACTAGCTTGACCCTGGGTATGCTAGACCCTTTCTCACTATCCTACAGAAGGGGCCCTAGTATAGCACGAATTTTTAGCTATTTCTTTTTGCCCTGGAGCCATAAGAACATGCCAGAGGAATTTCCCTCAAGTTTCTCAAAGTGTCATGTCCACTATCTTCTGCTTTAACATCTCACAATGAACTCTATAAAATATAGGTGATGCAGTATTTATAAAATTTATAGTATTTGTAGAAACTAGTAAAACCACTCATTTGCAGATACGCAAACTATGGTCAAGAGAGGTTACTTTTTCAAAGTCACATAGGTCACAGCATCAGGATTCAAACCCAAGTCTCTTGACTCCAAATATAATGCTTTTCCCAATCCCATATGACCTTCACTCATATTTGACATTGCCAGTCTTACTCCACAAATTTTCAATAGTCCACTAATTCCCTCTATGATACTGAATTATAGAAAAAAATCCAGTTATCCTTCCCACAGATGTAACTTAAAGCACTGTATACAGAATGATGAAGTTCAACTCAATAAACCTTTATTAAGCTCCTATCATATGTAGATCATTGTGTGCAAAACACTGTATTCAGAGAACTATGGTCACTATGAAATATGGTAAACAATATGGAGACAACTACAACACAATACATCCGTAACTGTCAACACAAAATAAAACATGACAAAGACATTAGAGAACAAAAAAAGTGGGCTTTAAGAGGTATCACAAACACACACAAAAAAACAAGTGATTACTGATTGAAGGAGAACAAGGGAGTGCTTCATGTAACAGGTAGCGCTTGAGTTAAGCTTCAGTAAAATTCATAGCAGTTCAGAGGAGTAATGGAAGGAGGACTGGGCCATATTATGACTATGAAAGGAGTAGCGTGATGTTCTCCTACCTCAAAGGCAAACACAGAGAAACAGTCTGAAAATCCAGTAGAATTACAGAATCCTAAAGCTTGAGTGATGGAAGAGATCTAGTCCAACCCCATCACTGTGCAGATAAGAAAACAAGCAACGAGTGCTTTGCACAACATCACACAGTGATGCCAGAAAAAGAATATAGGATTCCTGACTCCTGGTTCAGTGCTTTTTTTCATTAGAGAAGAGCATTTTACTATGTAAAACTGCATTCCCATATCATTCTAATGCTTACTTTAGTCTTATTTGTCTTTTAATTTCACTTCTAAACAGTTTTTCTTGACTTGCTTCCTTTGGTATAGCCACTAGTGATATAGAATGAAACTAGAAAAGAAATCTCTTAAGGATTTAGGCCTCAGATGTAGCTTGGCAGCCACTTGTAAACTTCCAAAGTGTAAATCAAACACCAATGACTGATGAGACTGAATTGCTTCCTCTTTTAGAGTTTCCCACAAGTCTGTCTGCATTCAACTTCCCTCCTCTCTCTAACGTTCATTTCTGATTGGCTTCCTCTCTCTCTCTCTCTCTCTCTCTCTCTCTCTCTCTCTCTCTCTCTCTCTCTCTCTCTCTCTTCGGGTTCTATCTGTAGCTGACAAAAAAAATGACATTACCAATCATGAATTTCAATTTTTTATTAAAAGCTATTTGTACATCTTTTGAAAAATTTGTTTTCTAAGTCCTATAATTCTGTGTTTTCCTCAAGATTATAATTTTACAGTCTTAGGTAAACATCAAGGTACTGCAGTCTAGTGAGGAGAATCTTGCAGGCAGGACATTTGGTGTTGGGAGCGTTGCCTCTGATGTACACACAGGGGCTTCATGGCCCAGGGTAAGTCACTTACTCTCTCAGGGGCCCTGATCACTCTATCTACCTCATAAGTTACAGAGAAGTGACTGACCTGCTTTAAAGAAGGGAGTTTCCACACTGGCAGTTTCCTACAGAGATGAAATCACAAGCATGGCTGCCACCCTTTGATCTCCCCCCTCACAAAAAAAAAAACAAAACAAAACTTAAATAAAATTACACATGAACAGTGAAACAAGATAAGATTTATCCTATAGTTGATGTACTTGAGTATGTACTCAAAAGTTATTTTCTGAATTATGCCCCTAACTTATCTACAGAGCATACAGAAATCTGGGTATGAAGCACAGCAACCAAAAAACTATTTCTGATACACATTAAGATCCACATATATGAATCAAATTGTACACACACATATGCATTCATATATGCATAAGTGAATAAATATGTGTGTATATGGCTAGGAGTATATTTTATCTGCCTTTGAAACACTTCCCTCCCACCGTTTACTATGCAGCAGGGGAAGCAGTCCCACCAAAAAGAAGGAAAAACTCAAAACAAACTATACTTCGCAAAAAATAATAAGAGCCACCTAAATGTATATATCACTTTAGGACTTGCAAAGTGCTTTCCAAACAAAACCCCTGTGAAATGAGAGATATGAGGCTTCTGAGCTGGATGATTTTGCTTCTCAGCCTGAACTCCTGTTTCCAGAGGTCTGAAGGAAAGGATTACGTACGACAGAGCTGTAAAATGGAAGAGCTAGAAGGGAAGTCAGAGGCTACTACTCCAACCTCTTAGAAGTATAGTAATGAATATTGTAGAACCAAAAATCCTCTTATCAGTAAGAAAACTAAGAAATTTAGTACTGAATTGCTATAGCTGCCCTGAAACACTTAATTACACTCAACCCATCATAAATAATTCATTACAATTTTCCTGCTCCAATGTACCTCAAGGTTTCCTACCTCATTGTCCCTTGATTCAATCCATCCCCAACACAGAGCTGAAAAACTGAGCTTCCTGAGGTGCAGGGTCAATGTGTTCCCTACCCCTCCTCCCCAATACATTCCAGTGGCTTCCTATTACATCCAGGTTCAAGTATACTCTGTTTGGCTTTTGAAGTCCTTCACAATCTGGTACCTTTCTAGTCTTTTTATATTTTACTCCCTTTCCCAACAATCCAGCAACAGCTGGATTCCTGCTCTTCCCACACAGGACACCATCTCTTGACTGTTCCTGGCTATTCTACAGGCCTGGAATGTATGCTCCCCTTACCTCTACCTCCTGGCTTTACTAGCTTTCTTTAAGACTTGACTGAGCCTCCTCCCCTGCCCTCTGCTGGTGCCTTCCCTTCTCCCATGATAAGTTCTATGTATTTCCTATGGGCACTGTGGTTGTCATTGCTGAGTCATTCCAGTCGTGTCTAACCCTCTGTGGGAAAATCCTACTAAAAGCTACTGGAGTGGTTTGCCGGATCATTTTACTGATGAAGGCACTGAGGCAAACAGGGTTAAGCAATTTGCCCAGAGTCCCATAGACAGTAAGTGTCTGAGGCTGGATTTGAACTCACAATGAGTCCTCCTAACTTCAGGCCTGGCACTCTATACACCATGGCACTCACCAGTCCCATGCGCATAGGTATTTGCACAAAGTTTCCCTACTAAGAGTGTGAGCTCCTTAAGGATAGGGACTTTGTTTTTGCCCGTCTTTGCCTCCCTGGCATTTAGCATAGTGCCAGGCACATAGTAGGCACTTAATAAATGTTTCTAGAATGACTGAGTTGCACATGATACAACTTCTCATAGTCATAGCATGACATAATCTAACTCATCTATGTATTTCTCCATGTTTATTTCATGTAAAGAGAGCCTGGAAGTGAACAGACTTGGGAGGCAGAAAGATTTCAATTAAAATCCTGTCTGCCTCTGTTTCCTCAGCTGTAAAAGGAGAGTAATGACAGCACCTATCTTGCAGGGTTGTTGTGGGAATCAAATGAGGTAACTGCAAAGCTCTTAACATGGTGCCTGGCACACAGCAGGTATTAGCAGGCAAAAACAAAGATCGAATCCGTTGGCTTCCAATTATTTTTCATTTTCTCTATTCCTATAAGACCTATCATAGAGAAGAAAAGGGGAAATCATGGCAGTATCTTTGCCAAGAAAACCTCAAATGGGGTCAGGAGGAGACGGACATGACTAAAATAACTATACAACAGCAGTAAGATTTCTCAACAATTCACCCTAAGGAAGCCGCAACTCCTACAATTGGGAAGGGTTTAGTATGTCAAGGCATTTTCCCAACAAATATATTTGAATATGCTATGGCCTGCTATCAATATCTAGTTTTTTATTGTAAATAGAACTCACTGAAATGGCAGAAACGTCAAGCAGACAGCTTCTGGCATCTGTGACTTAGCACTTCAGTTCTTAGAGTCTTTTCATCTTTTTGGAACCAATATTACTTGTAAAACATGTTTAGTCAGCAGCTTACGTATATGAATTTATATATAAGATACAAATAAATACACTATGGGAAGAACTGCTCCGCATCCAACCATCTCTTATCATCTGCTTCCAAAAAGACCCACGCATACATGATGAGGTCTCTGCCAGACACCAGTGAAAGAGCTCTAGTTTTAGATCTCTCGGTGCAGCAATTCTTTATGAGGAAACAAGCCTTGGTAAGTACAGCTGTTAGTTGGCTTGGTTTTGGTGGTGGGGAGGCGGGTTTGAAGGTGAAGGGGGAAACAGTGCAGGCCAAAAATGTGGACTAGATAGAAATAAGAAGTTGAAGAGTTGGGGAGGAGCCAAGATGGCAGAGTAGAAAGATACACAGATGCGTAGCTCTTACCCCACAGCCCATAAAATACCTGTAAAGAAAAACTCTCAATAAATTCTAGAGCAGCAGAAGCCACAGAATAATGGAATGGAGGAGATTTCTGTTACAGAGAGACCTGAAAAACCGACGGGAAAGGTCCACTGCGCACCAGATGCAGAGCAGAGCCCAGCCCTGCCTTGGCCCCGTGGCACCGAGAGGAGCAGATCTGAGCAGGCTTCAGGGACAGAATATCCAGCAGCAGCACAGGTCCCTCAACTCACAGGCACCAAAGGTCAGTGAGAGGGTCTTTTCAGCTGGCCTAGAGGGGAGTGGGGTGTCCCATAACTCAGGCCCCCTCAGGAGACAGCAGCGGAGGTGGCAGTGGATGGTGGGGGGGGGCTCCCAAAGCAGGCATTGAAGGTCTCCTCGTAAACCCCCTGAGGGAACTAAGCCCTGTGTGGCAGCCCTGCCCCTACCTGAGCAGCTGAACTTAATCTCACACTGAATAGCAGCCCTACCCCTGCAGAAAGCCCCTAAGACTTGGGAGCAGCATTTGAATCAGCCCCCAAGCACTGGCTGGGCAGAACTGGAGGCGAGGTGGTTGTGGGGAGGAAACACAGAAGTCAAGTAACTGGCTGGGAAAATGCCCAAAAAAGGGGAAAAAAATAAGACCACAGAAGGTTACTTTCTTGGGGAACAGGTGTTTCCCCCCACCCTTTGGGATGAGGAAGAACAAGGCATCTGTTAGAGGAAGTCAAGGCCTCTGCCTCCAAAGGGAACTTAAAATGGGCTCAGGCAATAGAAGACCTTAAAAAACAAGTTAGCAGCTTACTAAAGGAGAACCAAAAAAATGCTGAGGAAAATAACAGCTTTAAAAAGAGGCTAACTCAATTGGAAAAAGAGGTCCAAAAAGCCAATGAGGAGAAGGAGGTTTTAAAAAGCAGAATTAGCCAAATGGAGAAGATGGTTTAAAAGCTCACTGAGCAAAATAATTCGTTGAAAGAGAGAACTGAGTTCAGGGAAAAGAATGACTTTGAGTTAAACCAAGCAGTTAGTAAACAAAACCAAAAATTTGAAAAAACAGAAGATAATGTGAAACAACTCATGGGAAAAACAACTGACCTGGAAAATAGATGCAGGAGAAATAATTTAAAAATTATTGGACTACCTGAAAGCCATGATCAAAAAAAATAGCCTAGATATTATCTTCCATGAAATTATCAAGGAAAACTGCCCTGATGTTATATAATCAGAGGGCAAAATAAATATGGAAAGAATTCATCAATCACCTCCTGAAAAAGACCTAAACAGAGAAACTCCTAGGAATATTGTGGCCCAATTTCAGAGTTCCCAGATCAAGGAGAAAATACTGCAAGCAGCTAGAAAGAAACAATTTGAGTACTGTGGAAATACAATCAGGATAACACATAATCTGGCAGCTTCAACATTAAGGAATCAAACGGCTTGGAGATATTTCAGAAGTCAAAGGAACTGGGATTAAAACCAAGAGTCACCTACCCAGCAAAAAACAAAAAATATAATACTTCAAGGGAAAAAATGGTCATTCAGTGATATAGTCGAATGTGAAGATTTCATGTTGAGGAAAAGATCAGTTCTGTATTTAAAAATTTGACTTCTCAAGACAAGAATCAAGAGAAGCATGAAAAGGTAAACAGAAAAGAAAAATCATAAAAGACTCTTTAAAGCTGAACTGTTTACATTACCACATGGAAAGAAAATATTTCTAACTCTTGAATCTTTTCTCAGTATTTGGGTAGTTGGAGAGATTGTACACACACACACACACACACACACACACACACACACATATACACATAGATAGATAGAGAGTACAGGGTGTGTTATATCAGAAGAGATGATATACACACACACACAAATAAAATAAAAATTAAGGGGCGAAGGAAGAAAATTCTGGGAAGAGAAAGGGAGTAATGGAATGGGGCAGTCTATAATTCATAAAAGAGATAAGAAAAATCTTATTCAATGGAGGAGATAAGGGAGAAGGGGAGAGGGGGGAAAATAAAGCAACTCTCCTCATGTGTGGCTGAAGGAGGGAATAAACTGCTCACTAAATCTGATATGAAAATTTATATACACCACAAGAAAGTAGGAGAGGAGGCGACAAGTGGGGTGAGGGGGATGTTAGAAGGGAGGGCAAATGGGAGAACGGAGTCACTAGAAACAAACACTTTTGAGAAGGGACAAGGTCAATTGTAGGGGGGGGAAATAAGGGGGATAGGGTAGGTCAGAGGGCAATATAATTAGTATTACACAACATCATTACTATGGAAGTCTTTTGCAAAACAACACGTTTAGTCTGTATTGAATTGCTTCCCTTCCTAGTGGGGCTGGGGAGGGAGGGGGGGAAGGAGAGAAGTTGGAATTCAAAGTAATAGAAACAAATGTTGAGAACTTTTATTGCATATAATCGGGAAATAAGAACTACAGGGATAGGGGTATGGAAATTTATCTTGCCCTGCAAGAAAAGAGAGAAGATGGGGATAGGAGAGGGGTGGGGTGTGATGGAGGGGAGGGTACATTGAGGGAAGGAGAAATCAGAATGCAAGGTATTAGGAAATGGGAGGAGGGGAGTGATGGGGAGAAAAGTTGGACATGTTACAAAGTGAGGTAAAAGCAATTAGTATTAAAACAATAGACTGAATTAATTACTGAGAATAAATCAAAGACATCTTTAGTTTGGAGAAAAGAATTTCAGTCTAAATTTCCTAGAGGAAGGTAACCTCAGATAAAATTTGGCATGAATGGAAAAGTCAAGGTTTTAATGGTAAATTTGATTTTATGACTGTCATTTAATCAGGAACTAGAACATGTATAGAAAGGCACGTAAGCCACTTAAGACTTGCCTCAAAAGATGTTCCTTAGCCAAAGTGAAACTATTTTTTCAATATTTCAATTAATTAATTAATTAATTAATATTTTTTATTATTCAAACTATATTTGAATTTGGTTATTGGAACATGCCATTTCTAGATGCTATGGGATTATTAAGTGACTGTTCTTCTAAGTCTAACTCCAGGTATGGGTAGCAAGAAAGGCGATCTGAGCCTCCAATACATGATGCCAGTAAGCTGATGAGATGCTGGTATGAACTGCATAAGGTGATCTCAAGGGAAGGGTGGGAGAGTGGCTGTTCAGCATGGGCTCAGGTGGGATTCTCCTGACTCAATTTCCCACTGACACCTGGCAGACCTTAAGCCTGACTGAATGCAAGGGGACAATCTAATCCTGCCTGGAATTGACATGAGGTTGGGGTGATATTGTATCCCTGCAATGTCTTTACTATTGGTGGCAATTTCCCATAGTCAAAAGGTTTGTAAGCTTAATACCAGATCTATTCAATTATAGATTATGGGTAGGGGAACATCTAAGGTTGTCTAAAATTAAGCTATTAGACATAGGACCAACCATGCTGACCAACAACAATAAGTTAGGGTCCTTCAATTCTTAGTAATACTGTTGAAACAATTAGGTCAAGAGCTTGTGAAGTTAGCAACATAAATACTATTGGTGTCTCAGTTGGTTAATGTTTTAAAAAAAAATTTCTTTTGTGGTCCATATTGTAAATGCTTTAAAAAAGATGTATCACCTGACCAAAAGTTAGAATTGCTTCATCTGTTATAAACTGTATTAAAAATAAAAAATAAAAAGTTGAAGAGTTACCCAAAGGGAACATGAGCTGAGAACAGGTGAGAGAACTGGACTCTTATCCCCTAAACTAATACTTGGTTCTCAGAAATAGGAAGAGGTCTATGAATAAATATGTCTATGAATAAAAGAAGACAATGGAAACCAAGTATTCTGTGACCAGGCACCCTGTGTCCAGTGCTGCGTTCTTCTTATCAAGTCTGTTCATATAAGATAAAAGAGTAGTTTTCTGGGAATAAATTAAGCATTTTAGGGAGGAATATAAAATATTTTCAGGTCCCCAAGCAAAGTGTGTAATTTACTCCTATGATCTGGTTAAACTGTATAAACAGAACATTATATTTTCCTCATGTTATATAAAGAATCCTGAGATCAGGAATTACCCAACCTGTGAGAGTATTCATAATAGAAAAATTAATACCACCCAGTAAATTCTACAAACTACAAACTATAAATTAAATCCCAACCGGGCAAAATGACAATGCTCCAGACCTTAGAAATTAAAATGAGCCACTGTAGCTGGAGTTATAGCTAGAAGAAAAATAAAACAATATGTAGAATGATAGAATACTACATTCTGGGTTGTTAGACTTGAGACAAAAGCAACAAAAACAAGCTGAAATCCCAAGCATGAATACATTTAGTTTCCAAAATCTATTTCCTAATTATAGACCTGTAAATTTGCATTCTAAATTGCTAGTATCTGATTTACTAAACAGTGGTTCTTATTTTCAGGAGTAAAGTCATATATCAACCAGTCTAAAATTTTGTGGAATGGTGTCAGTACAGAATATTGTAAATGGATGCCTTTTTTCCCACAGTAAAACAGAAATTCTGGCCTTTATTCAGGCATAACCTATCTCTGACTGCTGGTACTTTGAATTTCTTGACTTGTGATAATGTAGACCTAAGCTCCAAAAGTTGGCTGAGCTTCAAAATCCAAGTCAATCAAATTGCTTAATCTTTTGCTGGTGAAAACTCTATTTGAATCAACTTAAGAAGGGATTATATTTTTCTCTAACATCTCTTGGGGTCAGTTCAACCCAATTTCTGAGAACCCTAGAGTCTGGGTCCAAAGAGCAGGCCTTATCAAGAATATTTCTATTCTGCTATCTCAAGGTACAGTGACTCTAACCAGCATACCTAGGTCCAGGAATATGTTTTAATCTTTGTGTCTCAGGAATAAGTTTCAACATGATTTTGAAGCAGTGACTAGGATATGATTGTGCTTTGGGGATCAATTCTGAAGGTTCATGTAATTAGTGCTTATTAAAAGTAGAGTTAGGGATCATGGACAATGACATACTTGAAGTGACTTCACCATAACATTGTATGAACTCGATCACTCACAATGTTGAGATGTACTGAAAGGGAATGTGGTACTCAATCTCTGTCTCAGCTTCAGATCATCACAGGTAGAGTGGCGCTGTTACCTCCACTGCTGTTTATAAAAATGAACAGTGGCTTACCTTATATCTAACCAATACTCAGCATTTTGACTTAGCAAATTCCCTAAAAACTTCTCCAAAGACTAGGGTTTCCCAGACAATCAAGCCAAAAGTGAACAGAAAAATGAGACATTCTATTAGCAACAAGAATGCCTTGTATATATGCATGTATGTGCATATGTATATGCACATATACATATCATTACCACTCTTGTCTTCTTCTCACTGCTAAAAGACACATCACTATTGCTATCTAAGTGAACTGAAACCCAGAGTCTTTGACCTGACCCCTGCAATACTCCTATTGCAGTGGAACTCACTATGTGCAGTCAGAGGACCCTCAACACAGATGCATGCACAGTTCTCACGTTAGCCCCTCAATCACCTTCCAGAGCCTTGACCAAGCTCTCTGCATCATATTTAACTGTCAAAACCCTCATTCCTTAAAACATATGAGACATCTCCTCCAAGTCTCATCCACTCTCTTCTGCCAGGGAACTCCCAGAACCAGAATCACCCTCCTACCCAGTTGGAAACCCATGCAGGAAGCAGATGGTAAAACAATAGGGAAAAATCCCCACAGAAGGAACTGAATCAAGGAGATGTGTCATTGGAATTGAAGTTGTACAAGATGTACTCCTGGCATCTCCAGTGAGAACCTGGCATGCAGTTTCCATTATATTACATGACCATTATATTCTGTAATACTCATGATGAAGTGGAAAGGCCTAGGAGAACTGAATTCTAGTTCAAGCTCTTTGTGGTTATGAATAAATCAGCTTTCTGAACCTCAGTTCTGTAGCCTGTAAAATGGGACAATGCTGCTCCAAGGATTGTTGGGAGGAACTGTACTTTGTAAACTGCGAAGCGCACTAT